>NC_060143.1:577167582-577480082 GCF_021461385.2 Schistocerca piceifrons
ATGTGCCTTTACAAGTACGACACAACATGTGGTTCATGCACGATGGAGCTCCTGCACATTTCAGTCGAAGTGTTCGTACGCTTCTCAACAACAGATTCGATGACCGATGGATTGGTAGAGGCGGACCAATTTCATGGCCTCCACGCTCTCCTGGTCTCAACCCTCTTGACTTTCATTTATGGAGGCATTTGAAAGCTCTTGTCTACGCAACCCCGGTACCAAATGTAAAGACTTTTGGTGCTCGTGGTGTGGACGGCTGTGATACAATACGCCATTCTCCAGTGCTGCATCAGCGCATCAGGCATTCCATGCGACGGAGGGTAGATGCATGTGTCCTCGCTAACGGAGGACATTTTGAACATTTCCTGTAACAAAGTGTTTGAAGTCACGCTGGTACGTTCTGTTGCTGTGTGTTTCCATTCCATGATTAATCTGATTTGAAGAGAAGTAATAAAATGAGCTCTAACATGGAAAGTAAGCATTTCCGGACACATGTCCACGTAACATATTTTCTTTTTTTGTGTGTGAGGAACGTTTCCTGCAAGTTTGGCCGTACCTTTTTGTAACACCCTGTATATGAGCGCTCTCAGTCTTTTACCACCGAAGGCTGGAGGATGGCCATGCAAGAGCTGTGAATCATCTGCTTCATGGCTGCTATGAGAATTTACCAGTTTTGAATATTGCTTTGAGCAGACGTGCGATTGCTGCATTCTACAAATTTGTATGCCATAGGAGGAAGTTTGGATTTGATGGACGACGGCCTCCACTACTTGGTGTCCACACGAATCTCAGGCAAAATGGGATTGCTAAACGTTTAAGGAATTAGTTTTGTGAGCGTCTTAATGTATATACTGTACTAGCTGTTATTCGGAGCTACCCATTGTGCTGTAGGGTTCACCATAGTATGTACTTTATGCGTGAGTTAATCCTAGTTTTATCTAAAGCATTTACTAGCAAGACTAACTTACATTGGTGAAATTATGTCAGTTTGAGAGCCCTGTTGATAATTTAAGAATATTGTTTGACTTGCTTCCTTAATCTGTTTACTCAGGATGAACCGGAGTCCAGTTTTACTGTCTGCTGTTTATTTGAAGCCATGTGAGCTCATTTTATTTAGCTCGTCTTTAATGAAAGTAGCTTCAGTAATCTCAGTTTAAAATCACGCTATTAACATTACTGAAGTTTTCTGTCTGTACCACAATTACTCCTGTGTCAGGTTGAGCACAGTTTGTAAACTACCAGTATTACTTGGGCTGGTTTTGTCAAATCACTTTTACTGCTTGTTGAAACCAGTTGGGTGTTTCCTTTAAAATTTATTAATGCATTTTTCACGTTGCCCATTTATTTCAATGTTTTTGTAGCAGGTCATTGCCTGTTGAGATCTGATCACTGAATTTTATTGATATTATTATTATTTCTCTCCTTTCTCAGACGTTATGTCTGGTCAAAAATGGAGAGTGACGCGGACCTTGATCAAGCGTGACTTCCTTTTAACTGTACGGTATATGTCACATTGCATTTAGGAACTTTCTGGTAATTGAACATGTATCAATAATTACAGATTTCTGTAGTTTATATATATATATATATATATATATATATATATATATATATGCTTGGATGCAGCTGTATTGCGTTGATGTACTGATGGATATTGTGTGGTATGACTCCCGTAGTTGATAGTATAATTGGTATAAAGTAAACTTTATCCTGATGCCATGTGTCCTTGACTTCCTCAGCCGGCTAGAGAGGAGCGGCTAGAGAGGAGCGGCTAGAGAGGAGCGGCTAGAGAGGAGCGGCTAGAGAGGAGCGGCTAGAGAGGAGCGGCTAGAGAGGAGCGGCTAGAGAGGAGCGGCTAGAGAGGAGCGGCTAGAGAGGAGCGGCTAGAGAGGAGCGGCTAGAGAGGAGCGGCTAGAGAGGAGCGGCTAGAGAGGAGCGGCTAGAGAGGAGCGGCTAGAGAGGAGCGGCTAGAGAGGAGCGGCTAGAGAGGAGCGGCTAGAGAGGAGCGGCTAGAGAGGAGCGGCTAGAGAGGAGCGGCTAGAGAGGAGCGGCTAGAGAGGAGCGGCTAGAGAGGAGCGGCTAGAGAGGAGCGGCTAGAGAGGAGCGGCTAGAGAGGAGCGGCTAGAGAGGAGCGGCTAGAGAGGAGCGGCTAGAGAGGAGCGGCTAGAGAGGAGCGGCTAGAGAGGAGCGGCTAGAGAGGAGCGGCTAGAGAGGAGCGGCTAGAGAGGAGCGGCTAGAGAGGAGCGGCTAGAGAGGAGCGGCTAGAGAGGAGCGGCTAGAGAGGAGCGGCTAGAGAGGAGCGGCTAGAGAGGAGCGGCTAGAGAGGAGCGGCTAGAGAGGAGCGGCTAGAGAGGAGCGGCTAGAGAGGAGCGGCTAGAGAGGAGCGGCTAGAGAGGAGCGGCTAGAGAGGAGCGGCTAGAGAGGAGCGGCTAGAGAGGAGCGGCTAGAGAGGAGCGGCTAGAGAGGAGCGGCTAGAGAGGAGCGGCTAGAGAGGAGCGGCTAGAGAGGAGCGGCTAGAGAGGAGCGGCTAGAGAGGAGCGGCTAGAGAGGAGCGGCTAGAGAGGAGCGGCTAGAGAGGAGCGGCTAGAGAGGAGCGGCTAGAGAGGAGCGGCTAGAGAGGAGCGGCTAGAGAGGAGCGGCTAGAGAGGAGCGGCTAGAGAGGAGCGGCTAGAGAGGAGCGGCTAGAGAGGAGCGGCTAGAGAGGAGCGGCTAGAGAGGAGCGGCTAGAGAGGAGCGGCTAGAGAGGAGCGGCTAGAGAGGAGCGGCTAGAGAGGAGCGGCTAGAGAGGAGCGGCTAGAGAGGAGCGGCTAGAGAGGAGCGGCTAGAGAGGAGCGGCTAGAGAGGAGCGGCTAGAGAGGAGCGGCTAGAGAGGAGCGGCTAGAGAGGAGCGGCTAGAGAGGAGCGGCTAGAGAGGAGCGGCTAGAGAGGAGCGGCTAGAGAGGAGCGGCTAGAGAGGAGCGGCTAGAGAGGAGCGGCTAGAGAGGAGCGGCTAGAGAGGAGCGGCTAGAGAGGAGCGGCTAGAGAGGAGCGGCTAGAGAGGAGCGGCTAGAGAGGAGCGGCTAGAGAGGAGCGGCTAGAGAGGAGCGGCTAGAGAGGAGCGGCTAGAGAGGAGCGGCTAGAGAGGAGCGGCTAGAGAGGAGCGGCTAGAGAGGAGCGGCTAGAGAGGAGCGGCTAGAGAGGAGCGGCTAGAGAGGAGCGGCTAGAGAGGAGCGGCTAGAGAGGAGCGGCTAGAGAGGAGCGGCTAGAGAGGAGCGGCTAGAGAGGAGCGGCTAGAGAGGAGCGGCTAGAGAGGAGCGGCTAGAGAGGAGCGGCTAGAGAGGAGCGGCTAGAGAGGAGCGGCTAGAGAGGAGCGGCTAGAGAGGAGCGGCTAGAGAGGAGCGGCTAGAGAGGAGCGGCTAGAGAGGAGCGGCTAGAGAGGAGCGGCTAGAGAGGAGCGGCTAGAGAGGAGCGGCTAGAGAGGAGCGGCTAGAGAGGAGCGGCTAGAGAGGAGCGGCTAGAGAGGAGCGGCTAGAGAGGAGCGGCTAGAGAGGAGCGGGGAGACATAACAAAAACGTGTTACTGTTAATGCAGGCTTTAATGGTAAGCGCTTCATCAAGGTAAAGAATTTTAAAAGACGTTGGTTCCAGATATATTAAGAAATTTTTTTAGTTAAAAGACGTGACGTTGGTGCAGCATGAACTATATCAAATATAAAGATTCACGATACGACGGAAGTAGGTGTTCAACAGTGTGTTACCTTGATGAAACATGGGTCTATTAGAATCATTCCAATAAGATCTGTTGGAAAATGAGTGATTGTACTGGCGGGTTTAAAGTTCTCACAGGGATAGGTTCTCTGATTATTATTCTGCATGCTGATTATTCTTCTGGTTTTATTTCCGAGACTAAACTTTTATTTACGTGCAAGAAAAAAGCAGTGATTACCACTCGGCAATGAACGCTGTGAGTTTCGTGACTTAATTCACAATTCTTGTCATACTTTGCATAGAAGACTGCGATTGCCAGTTGTAATTCGACTATTACAGAGAAAACAAGTACAAACGCCAGGAAAGAGGATATTTTTCCCCAGCTTAAAAATATAAAATATTAAGCACCGTAGAAACCAGACTCGTGGCGATCTCCGGCAGCTCGTTAATTTATACGACACATGTCACGTACAAACTTGACCACCTTGCACTTAAATGAGATCACACATGTTTGCGTTTACCCACGTGTCACCGTCATTGTAGCCCCATGAAATTAATTTGGGCAAAGGGTTTTAGGGCTATATGGGAGCGAAAAAAAACAGAACATTCAAGATAACACAGTGAATCGCTTATGCATGAGGCAATAATCACGCAACAGACAACGTACGACCTGTAGCGTGTGCAGAGTGTGGGGCATGCTGAAAAGCTTCAGAAAGAAGAATTTGACAGGGAAGTGATTATGGACATAAGCCTTGAACCTGTCATCGTAAATCGAGCGAGGTGTTACAGTGGTTAGCACACTGGACTCTCATTCGGGAGAACAACGGTTCAATCCCGCGTCCGGCACTCATGATGTAGGTTTTCCGTGATTTCCCTAAATTGCTTCAGGCAAACGTCAGGATGGTTCCTTTGAAAGGGCACGGCCGACTTCCTTTTCCATCCTTCCCTAATCTCATTAGACCAATGACCTCGCTGTTTGGTCTCTCGTAAATTTAAAATCAGTTTGTTCGGAAACAGACTCAAATAGAAGTGACGATGGTATTACGATGTAGACTTTGGAACAAAGTAATGATATTTGAGTTTTAAAGACTCGTGGTTTAAAAAATGTGAGTCAACATATCAGTTGCATACATAATGAGAACTTCCTAGCCTTTTTGATTAGGAATTTGTATCCTTTTCATTTTGCAGACTAATGTTCAACATATTGCCCAAGGAGAAGTTAAGCTTCTTCCACCATGTTGTAAACCCCTGTCATTTTCGAGGAAAGCATTGAGTAAGGCCCTAAAATGACTTGTCGAGATATCGGTGGTTTTCAATGTTATCGGTCAGACTCCCTGGAGTTATTCGCAAATGATTGTTAATTGTTCGCTTGTTCAATGGATTATAAATGCGGTCTCTCACTAATATCGAACGTGTTAGTTTACCCTCATAATGCCCATTAACAATGAAAAATATGACAACTTGCTGACCATTTTTACGACAGTCTTTTACATTAGTCTTTTTACCACTAATTCTTTTTTACACCCAGTCATTACACTTAATCGTTAAATACCCACACACAAGAATGAGATTTTCACTCTACAGCGGAGTGTGCGCTGATATGAAACTTCCTGGCAGATTAAAACTGTCTGCCGGAACGAGACTCGAACTCGGGACCTTTGCCTTTCGCGGGCAAGTGCTCTACCAACTGAGCTACCCAAGCACGACTCACGACCCGTCCTCACAGCTTTACTTCTGCCAGTACCAGAGAGATGATAAAGATATTAGAATACAGTTAAATAGTTTCAATATGTATAAAAAATTATCTAAGATTGGAGGCAACACCTAATGGGAATACCAGGTCACAGAATTTCCCAAAAGATCCCGAACTAGAAGCCAACTGATAAAAATATTGGCAGACCTCGGAAAAGAGGGGTATGTTTCTGATTTCGAAACAGCGACAACCTAGTTTTTTAAAGGAAGGAGGTTGTGTTGGTTTATCAAGGACCATCGCGCGTGTACTGTTTTCGTAAAGTGAAGGCACTGTTGCAACATGAGGTTTGATATGAGCAGTGAGGGTTATATACTTTTGTTGCCCTGGTGAGTGGGGATGACTGAAGATTCTATATGTAAAAGATATTTTTTGTGAGAACTGGAACTGGTCGTTGGGATTCGATAGAGAATGAATGTGGAAGCAATCAACATTAATTAGAAAGTGTTGAGTGTACACTATTAGAAATTCTCTAAATCAGTTTACAGTAATTTTAAGAACTTTCTTCAATGAGACACCTAGTGCAGTATTTAATTTGCACATGGACGCAGTATCACAAGCCGTGTGGCTACTTGTAGACTACAAGTGATGGCACGCTGTTCATGAAGTCCAATAACGGAGGCTCCAAGTTATAACACACTACAATTGTTTTCATATACTCACCGGAAGTATTACTCTCGTCATCAGCAAGTTCGTTGTCGCTGGTCTGGGAGACGGCGATTTCCTCATCTGAGCAAGACTGCAAACAAAGAAAGGTGGCATTATTCAGTACCTGAGTTACAGCTATAGTTGCATCAACTTTGTACCATTGTCATTTACACACAGGAAAGGAAGCCCCTGTTTAAAAGAAGAGCTAAATACATCATGTCAACTGAACACTTCTTATCAAAGTACTTATGTAATGCTGTATTGCACTACCAGAGCTTTTTTATTATGGTTTGAGGGCGCAAAATTGCTGCGGTCATAAGTGCCCATTCTCTGAATTACTGAAGAGTAAAAACCGAATTTTAAATCGGCTGTAATGGGATCGAAATTCTCGAAGGAGGGAAACTAAAAACGAAAGGAAATCTGGGACAACTGCTGTTGAAAGGAGGTTGTTATCCCCGAAAAAGAGCTTCAAATGACCGATGTCATCTCTCAGACACAAACTGAAGGACGCGATCGGCTGAGTGCGTGTCATCCGCTAGAAGGGAAGACAGATCAGGCGACAGCTGTAAACGGGCGCGTAGCGGATTAAAATAGGATTGGTTGGTTGGTTGGTTGGTTGATTGGGGTTGAAGGGACCAAACAGCAAGGTCATCAGTCCCTTGTTTCAAATGTGGTCCAGTCAGACAGTTTAACATCTCAAAAGTCAGAACGATAAAAGGGAAAAGGCTAAAAAACGAAAAGTGCAGTCGTGTCGTGAATGGTAGAAACAAAATGAGGGAAGTCAGCAAGAGAGTTACCTCAAGGCTATGCTAGAGGTAGGAAATATGCCACCTCTGAAGCAGTAGAGGCAAGACCAGCTGCTATTTAAAAGCGTTCAACCTCTAAAATGTAGAAGTGCGTATGGGAAAAGGAGACTAACCAATTCTAAAAAGTGATAAAAACAGAGAAAAAGAGAGAGAAAAGAGGATCTTGGCCAGGGAGGAGAGTCGGGAATCTCCAAACACAGCTTACAGTGGGAGACACCCCAACCCTCACCGCCCTGCCTCAACACCAGAGTGAGATTAAAAACCTTATAACTGAGAATAAAAACCACTTTCACGGAGGAAACTGAGAACTAGTTCGACCATCCGGGAATCGTCAGCCAACATTAAAGGTAAAGTGTGAGGAAGTCTGTACTTAGTACATAGAGCCAAAGGAAGGGGGCATTCCACCAAAATGTGGGCTACTGACGAAGACTCCACAACCACAAAGTGGGGGTGGATCATTATGCAAAAGGAAACGATGGGTCAGCATGGTATGGCCAATGCAGAGACGACACAGGGTGGTTGAGGCCTTTCGGGAGAAGTGGAAGGAAGAACGCCACAGGACTTGTGTCACCTTAATCGCACAAAGTTTGTTAAACAGGGAGGTAGCCCCAACCAAACGATCAGCAAGATCATTACTTGGGATACCCACATGGGCAGGGACCCAAAGGAAGTCAACGGAACAAGCAGTGCAGTGAAGATCAGCGAGATAGTGATGGATGGCAGAGACCAAGGGATGGCGGGAAAAACACCGGTCAATAACCAGAAGGTCACTCATCGAGTCTGGACATAACAAAACGCGATTGTGTTGGGACTGTTTAATAAAGGTAAGGGCCTGGGAAATTGCCATAAATTCCACAGTAAACACCCCACATGTAGGTGGCAGGAGATTATTTTCTGTGCCAACAGAGGACTTGAAGGCATATCCCACACAATCAGCAGATTTAGACCCATTGGTGTAAAAACAACATCCCAAAACTCCCATAAAATTCGGCGGTAGAAACAATGGAAGACCATCGGGGGAATGGAAACTTTCGGACCTCAGCGGAGATCCATCCGAATTCGGGGCCGAGGAACTAACCAAGGGGGGGGGGGGGGGGGGGAGTGGGAGAGAAGACAAGGAAGGAAGCTGAAAATCACAGCAAAGAAACGCAAGGCGGAGCCCAACCGGTAAACCCACCCGAGCATGGGAATCAGATGGGCGACGTCCTTAGTCTGGGAATAGGAAGGATGAGTGGGAGAGGAATGGACAGCGATTGCATGAGAAACCAGAAGCATGGAGCGCCGAACAGAAAGAGGGGGGGAGGGGGAAGATCCCAGCTTCAATCAGGAGACTATCAACAGGGCTAGTAGGGAAGGCTCCAGTGGCCAAACGGATACCACAATGGTGGACCAGATCCAGCAGGTGCAGCGTGGAAGGAGCAACCGAACCATGAACTTGACAGGCATAGTCCGAGTGCTTCTGACGATGTCCAGCAAAGTCCTGGACGAAACGTGAGGAACAGAGCAGTTTCTTAGACCACGACCTCACTTCCCAAAAGGTTTACCAGCAGCTATGCCATCTGGTCGTGAAAGCCTGTTTTCAAAGCCTATAGGAAACAAGTGCTAGGCACAGTTGTTAGGTTGGTTACTGCTGCTACAACAGCAGGTTATCAAGAGTTGAGTTTGATCGTGGTGTTATAGTCGGCGCACGAGCCGTGGGACGTCTCCGAGGTAGCGAGGAAGTGGGGATTTTCCCATACGACCTTTTCACGAGTGTACCGTGAATATCAGGAATCTCGTAAAACATAAAATCTCCGATATCGCTGCGGCCGGAAAAAGATCCTGCAAGAATGGGGCCAACGACAACTGAAGAGAATCGTTCAACGTGACAGAAGTGCAATCCTTTTGCAAATTTCTGCAGATTTCAATGCTGGGCCATCAAAAAGTGTCAGTGTGCGAACCATTCAACGAAACATTGTCGATATGGGCTTTCGGAGCCGAAGGCCCACTCCTGTACCCTTGAGTGCATGACACAAAGCTTTATACCTCGCTTGAGCTTGTCAACACCGACATTTGACTGTTTATGACTGGAAATATGTCGTGTGGTCGAACGAGTCTCATATTGCATCGAACGGATGGACGTGCACGAGTATGAAGACAGCGTTATGAATTCATGGGCCCTGAATCTCAACAGGGGCTGTGAAAGCTGGTGGAGGCTCTAATGCTGTGGGGCGTGTGCAGTTTGAGTGATATGGGACCCATGATACGTCCAGATATGACACTGACAGGTGACACGCACATAAGCGTCCTGTCTGACAAACTGCATCAATTTATGCCCATTGTGAATTCCGACGGACTTGGGAAATTCCAGCAGAACAGTGCCACACCCCACACATCCAGAAATGCTACAGAGTGGCTCCAGGAACACATTTCTGGATTTAAATACTTCCGCTGGCCACCAAACTCCCCAGACATGAATATTATTGAGCATATCTGGGATGAATTTGTAACGTGCTGTTCAGAAGAGATCTCCACCCCCTTCTTACTCTTATGGATTTACGGACAGTCATGCAAGATTCATGGTATCAATACCCTACAGCACTACTTCAGACAGTTTGAATCCATGCCACGTCATGCTGCGGCACTTCCGCTTGCTCACGGGGGCCCTACACGATATTTGACAGGTGGCTCTTTGTGTACGTATCGTGTACGAGTGCAGACTGTGACGCGGGAACGACGAAATACGGCACTGTGTATGGCCGTGGATTTGGCACTGACAATCAAAACCGTTAAGGCGACCGCTCGCGTAAATCGGGAAATCCGGGATCGTGTCCGGTCTGGCACTAATTTTCACTGTCATTCCATTATACAGCTGATAGTTGTTCGTATTCGCAACCGTGAATATATTTCATGTATTTACGTTATGACTGTCCGTAGGATTTACTTATAAATAATGCCTAATGATGCATGCTGCCTTGCTGAAAGCATCTTAAATGGAACGTGAAAAAGTGAACGAATGTTTCAATGCGAAATATGTATTTCTATTGTAGGGAAAAAGGATATGCAAACTAACTTTATACCGACAGAACATCCAATTAGGTAACATTATACTACTTTTCCACCGCAAAATACGAAGGTCAGGGAGTCAGTAACGACATTTTGAGAGTGTAATCTGGACGTATAATCGAGGATACCCCAGAAAGAGAGAGTACCATAGGGACACCGCCGTACAGTATCTACATACTACTCATTCTTTGTCTTATGGAACGCTCTCTATAACCAGAAGATAAGTTGGTAATTTGATGTCAACAGGATGCTAAGTCGTGTAGCTCTGGTACCCAACATACATGATCAGGGCTTTCGCTACATCTATGACTTTTCTACTAGTCGACACATGTCTCAGCGTTAAAATTATTCCGGGTTCTGGGACATGCTGCAGATTCACCAATAAATTCGCACAAAGTTGTCGTGGTATGTTTGGTTCCGGAAAGAAACACGATCGTGTAGCACAAATCTGGTGCATGTCAGCATTTAAAATAAAGCTGATTGAAGACAAACTGCCTCAGTAATAGAATTTTCTATGTTATCTGAAGTCTGAAAAATTATTTCCTGTACTGCGGGTAACGCTGTTTTCTAGCTAAGCAGTGTAGAAACTGTGTGGAAAGCCCTTAGTGTCTTAGTCTTTAAAGGAATCCCTTCAGTGAGAGGTTGCAAGTTCAGTCTTTAGCACGGATCAGTTGAAAGTACTGCGTTAACAATTATGAAAAGAATATGTTAGCTGCTAGTGACCATGTGCATCAGGAGGGCGACAGAAAATGAGTACCCTGGCAGTGCAGAGATCAACGTTTTATGGGATGTATGTATTACACTTCACAAAATGGACATCGTCAACTTTCAAAAACGCTCTAAACAAACCATTAACTTGCCCCATGGACGCTCAATGAAAAACGGCGTCACACGGTGATAAAGACTCGCACCGTCAAGATGGAAGGCGAACTTCTTGGAAGTTACAAACTGTGCAAGATGTTCGGCAAGGTATCCAATATTAAAGAAGCCACAGAGAATAATTTTGGTGTAACATGGTGATGAAAGGGTGACGACTTGAGACCGAGTGCGAAACAGTCTGTCTCAGAGCTTATCGTGACGCTAGCTATCCAGGCGAAGCTGCAGATAGTGCGATATTATGTATTATACGCACGGAGAAAATATCCAGAGGCTGAATCTATCCAGTTGTTTCAGGTGGTATACATTGCAATGGCAGACGCTTCAGGAGGGATAGTTTGCTCTAAAGTGCATGATTTTTATAGGCAGACCAGGAATCAAGGAAATTCAAGTTGTTTTGACCAGCCACTGGCCAAACGCAGTGCTCACACCATAGTTGAAGTTCTCTTACGCCCATTACCCCACTCTTGGTTGCTGTGGCGTAAATATTGCCTACTGCCGCTGCAAGGTGACGCACACGAGAAAGAATCGCAAGGGGGCAAAGCACCTCGAACTTTTATCAGCACAGTAACTTCCCAGCCAATTTACCATCCATATTAACAGTCGGCATAATATTGCATATGAAAGCGCTAAGGCATTTACGTGAGCTTATCTTGATACAACTCTTGGTGTTTTTAATTTCCAGGGTTCCTGTCATATGCATTTCTTCCCCAAATTCCAATTGGTCGGAGTGGACAAATTCCTTACTGAACGATGGGATGAGTTTGTCTCATCTACAAATTTTCGGTCCGATCCTGCGGTCTGTTGTGCATCATCAATATGACGTTTTGTTTGAAATTTCGTTATCTTACACATTCCTGATCTGTAGCACTGAAGATATGCAACCATTCTCTGCTTCCCTTGAAATCACTGATTCATGCCACGCGCAGTTTGATATGCGTAACGTAGGAGGTCACCACCACGCACATCCTGTGAACTGTATCTAGCATCCTTGAAACGTGCAAGCACCGGTTTCCGTGGGGAGTGCTCCTTGTCCTCCCCTTGAATATCCGTTGTTTGTCTTTTGCGCTACACGGTCATATTGCTGCAGGCTGATTCGAAATCTGTTCCTATGCTGCGGATGATCTTCCATTTAGGTAATTATATTAAGTTTCGCTCCTTTAAGTTTCATTGGAGCCTGTATTTGTGGCCCCCTGTCCGACAAGGATGATAAAGTACTTGGTTCGACACCTGTTTTAATATCACTTTCACTTGTTATGCACGTGTCGTCATTTCACTCGTGCATTGTCCGCACAGTCGAGCATATACGACAACACGTTCCACTGACTCATTCTGCAAAAACGCTAATATTTCATCTGCCACTTCTTTCTCACTCGGCGAAATTGCTTAGGTCACTTCTGACGAAATGTAAACTTCGGCAACTCTTGTACATACAATGCAATGTATCGATACCACTAGCACTGTGGCACTTTTGAGTTATTCGTCTTCTAAGCAGATCAACTACGCTGCGTAACCCCATGCTGTGCTCGCCATTGGATACCTCTAGTCCCCTCGTCTGTTGCCATTAGCAGCGAATATTATGGCTCCATGTTAAACATGTAGGGTGTCGAATGCCGTAAACATCATTGGTGTTTTGCGACCTCGCACTAGAGGGGTCGCTTGTTAGTGAGAATTAAAAGGAACCAACCAGTGTAGATACTAATGTAGAACCCAGCCGCTCACGCCATGAGGTGACTACGTCTATGGACGGTATGTCCACTGTACAGACAGGATGGTCAACAAAGTACACTTCCTTTTAGGACAAACTTATTACAGGTGAAAATGTCTAGACGATGTTTATTGGAGACTTAAGGACTGTGCTCGTTTGGAACCTAGGCTCTAGAGTCAGAAGATGTCATATTTGGGTCGACACACCTGCGATTTTTAGCTCCGCCTTAGGTTTACCACCCTTCACAGGTCTTGCTTCGCACTCGGCAGGGTTTTTCTTCAGTCTCCTTGCAGCTGAGCTGCATTTTAATTTTCACCACTTTCGAGTACTACAAAGTTTCCATTGCCACGAGAAAAGCCATTAAAATGTGTTAGCGCCAGTTCAACATCACAGTTCTGACAGTAAGATCATTCACAGTTAAGGAATTGCATTCCAGGATTATTGTCAGTCAGTTCAGATGAAGTTCAGATCCTGTGTTTATGCACACATTCTTACTCTTAAAGAGCAGTATTACATTCGCGTGTATATCATACTGTTCCGAATTTTGTTTAGTGAGTTTGCGTTACAATCTGCAATTCACAATTAAGTACGTGGCAGAGGGTTCATCGAACCACATTCAGACTATTCCACTACGAATGGCGCTCGAGAAGTCGGGTACAAATCTTTCTGTGCGGGCTCTGATTTTACCATGATGATGGTGTAGCAATGTAGCACCAGTCTCCGAGCATACAGACGTCGCTGCCTCCATCCCACCCAAAGACGTTAAAATAGATTCTAAGTCCCTTGATATAATAGATTACAGGCTAATGTATCCTTGATCCCGTCAAAAACTAAGGCGGGATGCACTGTGGGCAAACTGCTGGCCGATGTAAGACCTGCATTACACTATCGTATTTCTTTGTCAAAGTTCATACAGTACGTCAAATATTTTTGTCAAAGAAATTTGGTGTGATAGGGAACTTTGTCAAATATGATCAAATCTAGAGTCTCGTGGTAGATTTGATCATAGAAGTCGTTCGTCTTCTGTTCTTTGCAATGTGAAATGTAACCGCTTCGAGCGCTGGCGTCGCTACAGCTATCTGACGTCTCTGTAATGTATTTATAAACATGGCTTCAAAGTTAGTGTGTTCCTTATAGCGTCCCCAGTGCTATATTACGAAAAGACTTAAAAAGACGGTATTTATAAGGAAGAGACATTTAAAATTTGAATAATAAGTGGACACTAGCCGCTCAGGCGAACATAAATTTTTCTCCGTATAATAATTTCTCTGTGTAAGTTTCGAGGGCAAAGAAATATAACAAAATGATCTAAAGAGACAAGATACGCTCTTTTGTTAATTTTTTAGTCGTCTTCACTTCTCTTGTCTTGGTTGTGTGTAGACGGACATCTTGCGAGTGCTGGCAAATGTAAGCATATTTGTATGAACTAAGCAGATAATATATTGATTTAATATTATTGTGCGCTTTTAATTTGTAAGAGGTGATCCCGATTTCATGTCCGCCTTCCTTGAATTAACCTGCATTCAAGTAATTTACAGTTCAACAATCACAGCGGCCGATACAGCCAACGACGCCATTACGTGGCGATATTAACTTATAAAAAAATTAACGGAAGCGAAAAACTCTACCGCTATTAACATAATACACATTTTTCTCCACAGCCGCACGAAGTTGCACAAAATACGTAGCTTTAAGATTCTTATTTTCAGTACCATAGCCGAGAGCCAGAGCCAGGACTCCGACTACAATACAATGGTTAACGGAGGTAAGAAAAAATACTCTCGCGCGTTTGTGGGCCGCAATTGTAATTAATAACTAAGGATTTTTTGCTATAAAGTGAACTGACTAGCCGAGGAAATTAATATGAAAAGTTTACTCCATTGTTCAACTTACATGCTCATGTTTTAAGATTCAGTGAGTCTAACGCTCATTAACGTAACTAATAATTTAAGATTAATATTGTTAAAAAGGAGAACTTCAAGAAAGCATTTAATCGTAAATCAAATTTGAATGAAATATTTTTATTAAGGCCCACCACTTAAGTCGGCAACAATCAAATAAATAATAATAATAATAATAATAAATTACGACGGCCGACGGACGCGAGATCCTTCTACCTTTTTTTAATAACTTGCTGCGACTAGGGTGGGGGAGTGCGCAAGGGGGGCAAAGGGCATGCTTTTTTTTGGGTTTTTAGGCGCGAAACTGCTATGGTCATTAGCGCCCGATCCGTGACTTAAGAAACAGTAAAAAACCGAAAATGGAAACCAGCAGCAATGGGAACGAAAATCATAAAATTGGAGAAACGAAAAGCAGAAGGAATGCTTAAAAATCCACTACAGAAAGGGGTTTGTTGTCCCCAAAAAAGCTTCAAATGACTGACGTCATTTCACTGGCACTAATAAACTCGAGAACGCGATCGGCCGAGCGCGTGTCATCTGCTAGAATTGACGATATATCAGGCGACAGCTGTAGACGGGCGCGTAACGGAGTAGAATATGGGCACTCAATTAAAAGGTGTCTTACCGTCCACAGCTGAGAGCAGTGGGGACAGAGTGGGGGAGGATCGCCGCTTAAAAGATGTCGATGGCTAAAAAGACAGTGCCCTATCCGGAGTCTAGTTAAAATTACCTCCTCCCGACGACGCGTTCGGGAGGAAGAGGTCCAAGCACAAGGAAGAGCTTTCACGTCCCGCAATTTATTATGGGGAAGTGTCGACCAATGTGCGTGCCATAAAAGAACAATACGACGACATAAAACGCTCCGTAGATCGGCGAAGGGAATCGATTGAATAGCTGGCCGAGGAAGAGAGACTGCAGCCTTGGCCGCTATATCGGTCGCCTCATTTCCACAGATACCAACGTGTCCCGGGAGCCAGAGGAACGCCAACGAGACGCCCCCCAGGTGGAGCAAGCGCAGACAGTCCTGAATCCGGTGGACCAGAGGGTGGACAGGGTAAAGAGCTTGGAGACTGAGGAGAGAGCTGAGAGAATCTGAACAGATAACATGCTGTATCCGCTGATGGCGGCGGATGTAGTGGACAGCCTGGAGAACAGCGTAAAGCTCCGCAGTATAAACCGAACACTGGTCGGGAAGCCGAAATTGATTTGGGGTGTCGCCAACAATATAGGCACACCCTACACCAAACGATGTTTTTGAGCCATCAGTGTAAATAAATGTGGCTTCCTTCATTTGTGCACATAGAGCAGAGAATGCCCGACGATAAACAAGTGAAGGGGTACCATCCTTGGGAAACTGACAAAGGTCACGGAGCAGGCAGATCCGGGGATGGAGCCAAGGCGGTGCTGTACCCCAAGCTGTCAAGAATGTTTTAGGAAAGCGGAAGGAAAGAGAATGGAGCAGTTGACGGAAGCGGACTCCCGGTGGTAGTAGGGAGGAGGGGCGGCCTGCATACCGTACATCAAAGGAGGCGTCGAAAAAATGTCATGGGCTGGATTAGCAGGCATGGAAGACACATGGCTAGCATAACGACTCAGGACAGCTCGCCGATTGGACAGCAGAGGTTCAGCAGTCTCAGCATTAAGGCTTTCCACTGGGCTGGTGTAAAAAGCTCCAGACACTAAATGTAATCCACGGTGGTGGATAGAGACGACGAAGAATAGACGGCCGAGCAGAGGAGTAGACTATGCTTCCATAGTCCAATTTCGAGCGCACTAAGGCGCGATAGAGGCGGAGAAGGACCACTCGGTCCGCTCCCCAGGAGGTACCATTCAGGACACGGAGGGTGTTGAGCGATCGCAGACAGCGAGCCGAAAGATAGGAAACGTGGGAGGACCAGCACAGTATTATGTCAAACATAAGACCCAAGAATTTGGCGACGTCCGAAAACGGAACGTTGACAGGTCCTAGATGTAAGGAGGGTGGAAGAAACTCCTTACGTCGCCAAAAATTAACAGAAACGGTCTTACTGGGAGAAAAACGGAAGCCAGTTTCGATGCTCGAAGAGTAGAGGCGATCGAGACATCCTTTAAGACGTCGTTTAAGAAGGCTGGTCCGTTGAGAGCTGCAGTAGAGTGCAAAATCGTCCACAAAGAGGGAGCCTGAGACATCAGGAAGGAGACAATCCATAATTGGATTTATGGCGATGGCAAACAGTACAACACTCAGCACGGAGCCCTGGGGTACCCCGTTTTCTTGGGAGAAAGTACAGGAGAGAGTAGTGTTCACCCGCACTCTAAATGTGCGCTCTGCCATAAATTCGCGAAGAAAAAGGAGCAGCCGACCTCGAAAGCCCCAAGAGAACAGTGTGCGGAGGATGCCTGTCCTCCAACAGGTATCGTATGCTCTCTCCAGATCAAAATATATTGCTACTGTTTGGCGTTTCCGGAGAAAATTGTTCATGATATAAGTGAAGAGAGCAACAAGATGGTCAACTGAAGAACGATGCTTTCGGAATCCGCATTGGGCAGGTGTTAAAAGACTGCAGGATTCCAGCCACCACGCTAAACGGTAATTCATATGCTCCAAAACCTTACAGACACTACTCGTGAGAGAAATGGGGCGATAGCTAGAGGGGAGATGTTTGTCCTTTCCAGGTTTCGGAACAGGAACGACGATAGCTTCCCGCCACGTCTGGGAAAAGTACTGGCGGTCCAAATTCGATTATAAAGGCGAAGGAGGTAACGCGGACTATGGGTTGATAAATGCAGCAACATTTGGATGTGGATATCATCCGGTCCTGGGGCGGAGGAGCGAGAAGAAGAGAGGGCATGTTGGAGTTCCCGCGTGGAGGAAACAGTATTGTAGCTTTCGCGATTTTGAGAGGAGAAAGCAAGAGGTCGCACTTCCGCTGCACGTTTCTTCGGGAGAAACGCTGGCGGGTAATTTGAAGAGCTCGAAATCTCAGCAAAGTGCAGACCCAATTAGTTAGAAATTGCGACTGGGGTCCACTAATGTATCATGCGCGACAGTGAGCCCAGAGACCGGGGAGAAACTAGGCGCGCCTGAGAACCGTCGAAGCCGACTCCAAACTTTCGAGGAGGGAGTGAAGGTGTTAAATGAGCTAATAAAGAATTTCCAGCTTGCCTTCTTGCTATCGCGGATGACGCGACGGCATCGCGCACGGAACTGCTTATAGCGGATACAGTTGGCCAAAGTAGGATGGTGGCGGAAAACGCGAAGAGCACGTCGCCGCTCACGTATTGCGTCACGGCACGCCTCGTTCCACCAAGGAACTGGGGGGCGCCGGGGCAATTCGGAGGTGCGTGGTATTGAACGTTCCGCAGCTGTAAGAATAACGTCGGTAGTATGTGTGACCTCATCGTCGACGCTGGGAAAGTGACTGTCATCGAATGTCGCGAGAGACGAAAAAAGTGTCCAATCGGCTTGGGCAAACTTCCAGCGTCGCGGGCTCATATATGGCAGTTGAGGCTGCAGTCTAAGGACACATGGAAAGTGGTCACTCGAGTGTGTATCATCAAGGGCGAACCATTCGAAGCGCCGAGCTAGCGGAACAGTACCGACCGAAAGTCCAAATGAGAAATTTGTCATGGAGGCAGACAAAAATGTAGGGACCCCAGTGTTGAGGCAAACTAGATCCGCTTGGTGGAAGACGTCTAGCAATAGTGAGCGATGTGGACAAGGATGTGGAGAACCCCAAAGCGGATGGTGGGCATTGAAGTCCCCAACCAGCAAATAGGGGGGTGGAAGCTGAAGATTGAGATCAGCTCGTGCCATTTGTGTGGACGACGGAATGTATACAGTACAAAGAGAGAACGTGTATCCAGAAAGGGAAAGACGGACGGCGACAGCTTGGAAGGAACTGTTTAAGGGGATTGGGTGATAATGGAGAGTATCATGGAGAAGAATCATGAGTCCTCCATGGGCTGGAGTGCCTTCAACAGAGGGGAGATCATATCGGATGGACTGAAAATGAGGGTGAACAAAGCGGTCATGGGGACGCAGCTTTGTTTCCTGAAGACAGAAGATGACCGGCGAGTAGGATCGTAAGAATATCGAAAATTCATCCCGATTGGCTCGAATGTCGCGGATATTCCAGTGAATAACGGAGATAGGGTGAACAGAAAATGGAGGAATGTGACCAAGGTTGCCGTTAACTCCACGACTGCTCAGAGCTTGTGACCGACAGCATGGAATGGCATTCAGCCGAAGGCAGAAGATTCTGATCCATAGGTTGGTCAGGAGCAGCTCCTGCCACCAGCGATCGGCCGGTTGATCAGCCACCAGCAGTGTGCCTCGGCGACATAGAAGACGGCCAAGGGCGATTTCTGCCAGGTGGTGCTGTAGATGGGACACACCTTGGCGGAGAAGGAGATGAACTGGGTTTCTTTGTAGCTTTCTTGGAAATATGTTTAGATGGAGGAACCAATGGTTGTGAAGTTGGGGTACGTAAAAAATCTTCACGAGTATGCTCTTTTTTCGAAGTCTTGGTGTCTGACTTTTGGGCTCGAGTTTTAGCAGAACCTGATGAAGGGTGAGCCATGGAGTGTGCAGGCGAAAGTGGTGAGGTTTTCTTTTTTTTGTTTTTTTGTTTGGGGTTTAAGGGCGCTCAACTACTGAGGTCATTAGCGCCCAGTCACAATTGTTAGAGCACATAGAATCTAGTAAAACTCAAGGGGGGGGGGGACACCAGAAAGTTCTTACAAAGATGCAGATAAAGTAAGTGAAGGACATAGATGTATTTGGACAAGCCAGTCAAAGTAATGAAACGAAGAACACGAGCAGCTGCTCAAGCGTCATCAGCTAAAATATCCTGTAAAGTAGATGGCAGAGACAGGACAACACGAGATTGACTAAAACGGGGACATGACAATAAAACATGGTGCACTGTTAATGCATGACCACAAGGGCACTGCGGGGCTGGGTCACCAGAGAGCAGGTAGCGGTGGCTAAATCGGCAATGCCCAATCCGCAACCTGGTCAGAAGGACCTCTTCTCGCCGAGTTAGTGGGGAGGAGGTTGTCCAAGCAGTTGGGAGTGGTTTTACTGCCCGGAGCTTGTTTCCTTGGAGGGATGACCAAGTACCCCACCACAAAGACACAAACCTCTTACAAACAACCCCACTAATGTAGAGATGACTGGACACAATGGGAGGCTGGCCGAGGCAGGAGGACTGCAGCCTTGGCTGCAGCATCCGCAGCCTCATTCCCAGGCACTCCTACATGTCCGGGAACCCACAGAAAGCTGACAGAACCACCATTATCAGCGAAAGAATGGAGGGACTGCTGTATCCGTTGAATCAAGGGATGGACCGGATAGGGAGCACCAAGGCTCTGAAGAGCACTGAGTGAGTCAGAGCAAAGTACATACGATGAATGGCGGTGGCGGCGGGCATACTGAACGGCCTGATGGAGAGCAAAAAGCTCGGCCGTAAAGCTCTAACATTGGTCGAGGAGCCGGTATTTAAAGGTGGCGGCCCCAACGACAAAGGCACAGCCGACACCATCGTCAGTTTTGGAGCCATCGGTGTAAATAAAGGTGTGACCGGCAAGTCAAGCACGAAGTTCAACAAACCGTGAGCAATACACTGCAGCCGGAGTACCCTCTTTCGGGAGTAAGCTTAGGTCGAGATAAATATGAACCAGAGCCTGGAGCCAAGGTGGTGTCGGGCTCTCACCCTCCCTGAAGGTGGTAGGGAGGGCAAAATCCAATTGTCGAAGCAGGCGACGGAAGCGTACTCCGGGGGGGGGGGGGGGGGGCAGCAGGGCAGACACATACAACCCGTACTGACGGTCGAGAGAATCGGCGAAGAAGGACTGGTAAGAGGGGTGGTCGGACATAGACAAAAGCCGGCAGGCATACTGACACAGCAGTACGTCGCGCCGGTAGGTCAATGGTAATTCGGCAGCTTCAGCATAAAAACTCTCCACAGGACTAGTGTAGAAGGCTCCAGTCGCAAGATGTTTCCCCCGATGGTGGATGCAGTTGAGCCGGCGTAAGAGGGATGGCCGAGCGGACGAGTAGACGAAGCTCCCATAATCCAGCTTCGATCGGACAATGGACCGATACAAGCGAAGCAGGACAGTGCGATCCGCTCCCCAAGATGAACCGCTAAGAACTCTGAGGACATTAAGGGAACGTGTACAACGGGCTGCCAAATAAGAGACATGTGGAGACCAACAGTTTCCTGTCCAACGTGAGCCCTAGAAACTTAGTTGTTTCCACGAATGGGAGAACAACGGGACCGAGATGTAAGGATGGCGGAAGGAACGCTTTATATCGCCAAAAGTTGATACAAACCGTTTTCTCTTCAGAGAACCGGAAGCCATTTGCCACACTCCATGAGTAGAGGCCGTCTAGACAACGCTGAAGGCACCGCTCCAGGAGGCATGTTCTCTGGGCACTGCAGTAGATCGCGAAGTCATCGACAAAGAGAGAGCCTGAGACATTAGGTGGAATGCAATCCATAATTGGATCGATCGCGATGGCAAAAAGGGCTACGCTCAAGACGGAGCCCTGAGGTACTCGGTTCTCCTGGAGGAAGACGTCGGACAATACGGAACCCACACGTACCCTAAACTTTCGATCCGTTAAAAAGGAATCAATAAAAAGGGGCAGGCGACCACGTAGGCCCCACCCGTGCGGAGGATACCTCCTCTCCAACAGGTACCATAAGCCTTCTCCAAGTCGAAGAACAAAGCTACCGTTTGGCGCCTTCGCAAAAAGTTGTTCATGATTAATGTTGACAAGGTCACAAGGTGGTCAACAGCGGAGCGGCGGCGACGAAAGCCGCATTGGACATTAGTAAGTAGTCGTCAAGATTCAAGAATCCAGACTAACCGAGCATTAACCATGCGCTCCATCACCTTACAGAGACAGCTTGTAAGAGAAATGGGGCGGTAACTACAAGGAAGGTGTCTATCCTTCCCGGGTTTGGGTATAGGAACAACGACGGCGTCACGCCAACGCATGGGGACCTGACCTTCGGTCCAGACGCGATTGTAGGTAAGAAGAAGGAAGCTTTTGCCCGCTGGAGAAAGGTGTGCCAGCATCTGAACGTGAATGGCATCTGGCCCCGGAGCAGAGGACCGGGACAGTGCAAGCGCACGTTCAAGTTCCCGCATAGTAAAGGGGGCATTGTAAGTTTCCAGATTCAGCGATTGGAAGGAAGGTCGCCGAGCCTCTTCTGCCTCTTTCCTGGGAAGGAAGGCAGGGTGGTAATGGGCGGAGCTTGAAACCTCCGCGAAAAAGCGGCCAATGGCGTTGGAGACAGCCACAGGATCAACAAGGACCTCATTACCTGAGGTCAGGCCAGGTACCGAGGAGTGGGCCTTAATGCCCGACAGCCGGCGCAGGCCACCCCAAACGACGGAAGAGGGAGTAAAACTGTTAAAGGAGCTGGTGAAAGAGGCCCAACAAGCTTTTTTGCTGTCTTTGATGACTTTTCGGCATTGCGCTCAGAGTCGTTTGTATTCAATACAATTCGCCAACGTAGGATGGCGGCGAAAGGTGCGTAAAGCACGTCATCGAGCACGAATAGCGTCCCTACAAGCCTCGTTCCACCAGGGGACGGAAACGAGACGTGAAGAAGAGGTAGTACGAGGAATGGAACGTTCGGCAGCATTGATGATAACAGCCGTGAGGTATTCGACCTGACTGTCACAACTGAGAAAATCGTGGTCCGGAAAGGTCGCCAGGGAGGAGTAAAGTCCCCAGTCAGCTTTCGGTATGTTCCAGCTCGAAGGACGTGGGGATGGGGTGTGGTGCAGGAGACGAACGACACAGGGGAAGTGGTCGCTCGAATAGGTGTCAGAAAGGACGTACCACTCGAACCGACGGGCAAGAGTCGTAGAACAGATCGAGAGGTCCAAGTGGGAGTAGGTATGAGTAGAGTCCGAGAGGAAAGTCGGGGCGCCGGTATTGAGGCAGACAAGATTGAGATGGTTGAAGACATCCGCCAAGAGTGAGCCTCTTGGACAGGATGCAGGAGAGCCCCAAAGGGGATGATGGGCATTGAAGTCGCCAAACAATAAAAACGGTGGGGGAAGCTGAACGATCAGGTGCAACATGTCAGCCCGACTAACAGCAGATGACGGTGGAGTGTAGATGGTACAAACTCAAAAAGTAAAAGCAGAAAGAGCAATACGAACAGCTATTGCTTGGAGTGGGGTGGTCAATGGGATGGGATGGTAATAGACATCGTCCCGAACGAGCAACATGACCCCACCATGAGCTGGGATACCGTCCACAGGTATGAGGTCATACCGCTCCAAGGTATAGTGAGTAAAGGCAATACGGTCAGTCGGGCACAACTTGGTTTCCTGGAGACCAAGGACGAGCGGACAGTGCAGCGGAGGAGCAGTTGTAATTCCTCCCGATTAGATCAAATACCTCTGATGTTCTGATGTAACAAAGCCATCGCTAGTGAGAAAAAAGGGAACGAAACGGGTTAAGAGCTGGTCACCTTGGCGGCAGTGGAGGGCCAGGTTTCGAGGGAACAGCGCTACAACCGGCGGGAGGCGGATCCTGTTTCATCGAGTCGTCGCCAGCTTCGGCCACTTTCCCGGGTTGCGTAGGAGGGGCAGCATCATTCGCCGACGAGAGGCCAGCTGAGCGCCTGGCAGCAGAGCGTCCCGGCGAAACTGAGGACGGGCGGGAGCAGCGACTTACGGATGGAGCGTCAGACGAAACGCGCTGGGGTGGAGAGGGGGATAAAGACTTCTTGGAGGCCTTCTGGGAAGTCCGATGAGGCACGGGGATGGTGGGCTGGACCCGAAGAAGGTCCTCACGCGCGGGGACCGTTTTGGAACACCGGACCTTGGAAGCCGGGGTCCGGAATGTTTCCCCGATGGACGCCTGAGAAGAGGATCGCTGCGCAGGCGGCGGAGGGGGCGGAGGAGGAGGAGGAGGAGGAGGAGGAGGAGGAGGAGGAGGAGGAGAAAGGGTGGCCCCTGGGGCAGAGGGGGCAGGGGCCGCGAGGGAGGAGAATTTGGAAGGGAGGGATTTGGGAGGCGGAGGCATAGACCCCGGATGGGGTGAGGAGGTGGAGGGGGGGGACAGGATAGGGGGGAGGATACTGTGGAAGGAGTGGACATGACTGAGGCAAACGAAGTTGTCAACGTCACGGGATGGAGGCAGTCATACTTCTTCCTGGCCTCAGAATAAGAGGCGATCCAAAGTTTTTAATTCTTGAATCTTCTCCTTCTGATACGCGGGGCAGTCAAAAGATTTAGGCGAGTGGATGCCAGGACAATTAACGCACCGAGGTGGTGGGGTGCATGTATGTTCCTCAGGAAGAGGACGTCCACAATCGTCACAAAGGGGCTCAGCCTCACACCGTGACGACGTGTACCCAAAGGGCAAACACCGAAAGCAGCGCATAGGAGGTGGGACGTAAGGTCGCACGTCGCACCGGTAGCACATCACCTTTACCTTCTCTGGGAGAACGTCCCCCTCAAAGCCGAGGATAAAGGCCCCGGTGTCGATGCGACCGTCTTTGGGGCCGCACTGGACCCGCTGGACGAAATGCACGCCTCGGCGCGCCAGGTTGGCCCTGAGCTCCTCATCAGATTGCAGCAGGAGGTCCCGATGAAAAATAACCCCCTGCGTCCTATTCAGTGCCAGATGCGGGACAATGGACACTGGGATGTCCCCTAGTTGGTCGCACGCCTGGAGCGCCGCCGACTGTGTGGCGGAGGTGGTCTTTCTAAGAACGGACCCCGAATGCATTTTACTGAGAGCCTCGATTTCCCTGAAGATGTCCTCGATGTGCTGGATAAAGAACATGGGCTTGGAGGTGGCGAACGTCCCCCCATCGGTCCGAGAACAGACTAAATAACGGGGGAAGTACTCGCCCCAAGCCGGTGGGCCTGTCCTTCCTCCCAGGGAGTGGCCAAGGGGGAAGGGCAGGAGAACCAGAGACTGTACCTTTCTTTTTAAAAGACTTGGCCGCATAGCGACCCGATACATGTTGACGTTTCATCTGCGAAGCGTCCGCCCCGATACCACCCACTCCAACCAGGGTCTCTCCCCACAGGCGCCACCCAGCCTCAGCAAGGGCCACCTGGCAGGATGACCATTGCTGGGAGTCCTGATGCCCCAAGGAGACTGGCATCTACTCCTTGGCCGACGTGAGGAGGGTGCAGCTCAGGTATCGAGAGTACGATACCTGTGTTGTCAGGGCGCTACAACCTGGAGGGTACATGACGACCCCACCACTAGGGGCTGGCTACCGTGCTGGATTTTGGGTGCCATGGAAAGTCCATCATGATCGTAGGTGCAGATGGGGACGCACTATGGGCGTAACTTGTGCAACCCATCAGGCGTTTAATCTGAATTTGAGGAATAGTGGGTGTGGTTACAACGCCGTTACAATGCTGAGTGCCAAGGTCTTAGTGCAGTGAGGACCAGTGAGACACCACGTAAGGCGTCCTTCCCCAAAAGGCTCGTACTTCAGTAGAATTTTGAAAAATGGAGATCAAACCCCAAGGGGGACTAACACATGAAAGGCCGAAACGGTTGAAACTCCTTTTAGTCGCCTCTTATGACAGGCAGGAATACCTCGGGCCTATTCTTACCCTGGACCCGCAGGTGGGATGGTGAGGTTGAACGGGCGACCTTTCCGCTGGCCGATCGGACGACCGTGGCACTAAAGGTGAGGTCGCAAGTCTGTGGCCACCTCCTTTGTTGGCCGAGGGGAAGCAAGGACAGCGCTGCATTTCCCTGTCTGAGGCACTGTGGGCTGTTGACTGGCGAATAATTTTCGAGCAGCAAAGGTCGACACCTTTTCCTTCACTCTGATTTCCTGGATGAGCTTATCGTCTTTAAAAACGGGCAATCGCGAGAGGAAGCAGCGTGGTCACCCATACAGTTGATGCAGCGAGGGGATGGAGGTGGACAAGCACCCTCATGGGCATCCTTGCCACACGTAACACGTTTGGCCGGATTGGAACACGACTGGCTAGTGTGATTGAACCGCTGACACCGATAGCAACGCGTAGGGTTTGGGACGTAAGGGCGAACGGGAATTATCTCATAGCCTGCTTTGATTGTCGATGGGAGTTGAACTTTGTCAAATGTCCAGAAGACAGTGCGAGTTGGAATGATGTTTGTGTCAACCCTTTTCATAACCCTATGAACAGCCGTTACGCCCTGGTCAGACAGGTAGTGCTGAATTTCTTCGTCAGACAATCCATCGAGGGAGCGTGTATAAACGACTCTATGCGAGGAATTTAAAGTGCGGTGCACTTCAACCCAGACAGGGAAGGTGTGGAGCAGTGAAGTATGCAGCTAATTTTGTGCCTGGAGTGCACTGACTTTCTAACAACAAGGTACCATTCCGTAATCTGGAACAAGACTTTACAGGACCTGCAATTGCGTCGACACCTTTCTTAATGAAAGGGTTGACCGTGGAGAAGTCTTGACCTTCGTCAGACCGAGAAACAACAACGAACTGTGGCAACGATGGAGGAATTGTCTGTGGCCGAGACTCAGTGAACTTACGCTTGCGAGTAGACATAGTGGAAGGTGAGGAAACCATTGCAGAAGAATCCCCTATGAATACCGGCGTCTCCGATGGCGCGCTCCTCCCTTATGGGGGCCCTCTCTGAGGGCACACCCGCCTTAGGTGATTGTTCACACCTCAGCTCACACCTCCCGAGAAACTGACGGAGGGACCAATCGGCACTTTTGGAAGGTATCAGCTCGGGTAATCACCCCTCCCTGGGCCTGGCCGTTACCAGGGGGCACAAAATGCGTGGGTAGGCCTTCAGACACGCACAGGGAGGAAGAAAGAAAGGGAAAACAAAGGGAAAGGGAAAGGAAAGAAGAGGTCTCAAACGCCGCAGCGGAGAAAAGGGTAAAGAGAAAAGGTAAGGAAAAGAGAAGGACAAAGGAAGGATGAAGACATACAAGCAGAGAAGGCGAAGAATGCGTTACATTTACAAGCGTCCGTCTCCGGACGTAGGCACAAACCATACTCCCAGAGGGGGAGAAAGGGAAGGAAAGAGCCAGAGGTGAGGGGAGGGGGGGGGGGGGGCGAAGATGGGGGATAGGGAAGGATGCGGAAAGGGAAGGTATGCAGCCCGGAAAGGAAGGAGGGCCAGATTACCTTGGGGTCCCGTGCTCGCTACGCATGTATCCACAAAAGAGTTGTGGACCCCCTGGGGGGGGGGGGGGGTGGAAATATGACAGTGTACCTACGTCAAAAATCTTTGTCAAAGAAAACTGACAGTGTTATAATCGGGCAGCGGCGTCGGCCGTTGGGTGTGCGCGATCTTAACGACGACGCGCGTACAACGCATGATCAAAATGTTGCCGTCTTATTATCGACGCAGCTCTTTGAAGAGGAATCTCGATTCAAGGCTTTGTCATAAACTTAAGCCGTTATTAGCGTTTAGCAGTACCTTCTTTTACCTAAAAAGGAAGGTTGGGAATCATCGTTTTAACTATTTTGAACTCTAAAAAATAGTTTGTACGAGCAATGAAGTGACGCGCACCCAGTGAATTTCTCTCTGCAGTAGAGGAAGAACAGATGCCAACTGAAGTCATCTGCAGAAAACACCCTATGATTATGTGGAGTGGGAAATGGAGGTTACACTTTCAAACGAGCGTGTAAATTGTGTAGACATTTGGTTAGGAATGGCAGAAGTACTCAGTGATACAGACTGCAAATCCAATGGCAACAGGGGAAAAAGAAACAATGTACTTTTACTCCTGAATTATTTGTCGTATTGCCACATTTCATTAAAAATCATTCTCGAAAGAAAAGTCGGAAACTAAAATATTAGTTTGAGTCATACGTAAAGTGATGGTACGTATGATTCAGGTGGCTGTTACAGATGCAAAGAATAAGATTGGTGTTTTTAGTGAGTCTTGCCCGCACATTTGCAGATGATAATTTTGAAAGTGAAATCCAGGTAAAAGTCAGAGGTGAAAACCATTTTACACTTCGCGAGAAAAGGAGCAAGTTCTGCACAAAGTCTTATGGCAGACAAAGTGTAGATAAGAGGGGAACGAAAATTTTACGTTTTTCACCTCTCACTCTTATCCTCCATTTAGTGGTAACAGATCGCACCTAGATGCTTATTTAAGCCATAAAAATTCTCAATCATTATTAGCCGCACCAGCGAAATATACCAACTGACTGTGAAAGCTATCGTACAATAAAATTGGCATCGCAAACACTGAACCTGTAGGAAACAGTGCTTGCAAATAGATTAAATAAGGTAATAAAAACTACATCCAGTCAGTGCGGTTTCATCAGCGGTATAAGCACTTATACGGTATTCATATCGTTACAATGGAAAAAAAAACAGACGTCAATCAAGACCATCTTGTGTTTATTGAGCTCTAAGAAACATTCGGCAGAGTGGCGTCGAAAAATTCGAGGTAAGAGCTCGAGTTGACGAAGGATATGCTTTGAGAACACTTATTTAATCTGGTCAGGAACTATGCCACAGAAAATCATCTGAGTGTCCCATGAGAAGTGGTCAATGTTTACAGATGACAGCAACGATCATTCGAAGCAAAATTTCCAGAAAACATGCGCTCTTAAGTGCAGACCTTAAGAGCTACAAGCACTTTCAGTAGAAAGTTCCATAGCAGCCAAAATGAAAAAGTGCTCATAGACAATGTTTGCACTTTAGAGCCCATGTTTACTGGCCTTTGTTGTTTTGGTCTTTACTACCAGCTCTGAAAATGTTGGGAAAAAAGGCCTTGCAGTAGAAGAGATTGTTTTACAGTATTTAAGAAAGTTCTCATGGCTCTTTAAGTGTGCGTTTTAGAGTCCATGTTTACTAGACTTTTACGCTCTAAATCATTTCTGTTGTATCCCTGAATATTTACCATTCCTCCTGGGACTTCTTATATAGAACACTTTTAAACTCTGAGGTCATAGTTCTGATCTGTACCAGATTAGATTAGTGCTTGTTCCATAGACCATGAATACAACATTTCGTAATGATGTGGAACGTGTCAGGTTAATAAAAGGTGTCTATACAAGATATTGCATTAGACAAAATATTACATGACAATATTTTTTTGTGGAGGCTGGGAAATTACCCACTTACTGTATCCAAAAGTTCATCTAATGAGTAGGAGTTGCCATTAAGAAATTCTTTTAATTTCCTTTTAAATGCTATATTGCTATCTGTCAGACTTTTGATGCTATTAGGTAAGTAACCAAAGACTTTTGTGGCAGCATAATTTACCCCCTTCTGAGCCAAAGTTAGATATTTAACCTTGAGTAGTGAAGATCATCCTTTCTCCTAGTGTTGTAGCCATGTACACGGCTATTACTTTTGAATTTGTTGGGATTGTTAATAACAAATTTCATAAGTGAATATATACACACACACACACACACACACACACACACACACACACACACACACACACAGTACGATATTTTCCACATATCCACCATGCGTAGCAATAATATGGCGTAGTCTCTGAATGAAATCACCCGAAACCTTTGACAACGTGTCTGGCGGAATGGCTTCACATGCAGATGAGATGTACTGCTTCAGCTGTTCAATTGTTTCTGGATTCTGGCGGTACACCTGGTCTTTCAAGTGTCCCCACAGAAAGAAGTCACAGGGGCTCATGTCTGGCGAATAGGGAGGCCAATCCACGCCGCCTCCTGTATGTTTCGGATAGCCCAAAGCAATCACACGATCATCGAAATATTCATTCAGGAAATTAAAGACGTCGGCCGTGCGATGTGGCCGGGAACCATCTTGCATAAA
This sequence comes from Schistocerca piceifrons, assembly GCF_021461385.2. Classification (NCBI taxonomy): domain Eukaryota; kingdom Metazoa; phylum Arthropoda; class Insecta; order Orthoptera; family Acrididae; genus Schistocerca; species Schistocerca piceifrons. Next base: position 577,196,769 of record NC_060143.1, read on the forward strand.
CCACGAGGTGTTCGCAGTGTCGTCTAAGGCAGTTTGTACCGCCACAAATTCACGAAGAATGTCCAGATAGCGTGATGCAGTAATCGTTTCGGATCTGAAAAATGGGCCAATGATTCCTTTGGAAGAACTGGCGGCCCAGACCAGTACTTTTTGAGGATGCAGGGACATGGGGCTTTTCGGTTCCCCATATGCGCCAGTTCTGTTTATTGACGAAGCCGTCCAGGTAAAAATAAGCTTCGTCAGCAAACCAAATGCTGCCCACATGCATATCACCGTCATCAATCCTGTGCACTATATCGTTAACGAATGTCTCTCGTGCAGCAATGGTAGCGGCGCTGAGGGGTTGCCGCGTTTGAATTTTGTATGGATAGAGGTGTAAACTCTGGCGCATGAGACGATATGTGGACGTTGGCGTCATTTGGACCGCAGCTGTAACACGGCGAACGGAAACCCGAGGCCGCTGTTGGATCACCTGCTGCACTAGCTGCGCGTTGCCCTCTGTGGTTGCCGTACGCGGTCGCCCTACCTTTCCAGCACGTTCATCCGTCACGTTCCCAGTCCGTTGAAATTTTTCAAACAGATCCTTTATTGTATCGCTTTTCGATCCTTTGGTTACATTAAACCTCCGTTGAAAACTTCGTCTTGTTGCAACAACACTGTTCTAGGCGGTGGACTTCCAACACCAGAAAAATCCTCTGTTCTAAGGAATAAACCATGTTGTCTAGAGCACACTTGCACGTTGTGAACAGCACATGCTTACAACAGAAAGATGACTTACAGAATGGCGCACCCACAGACTGCGTTGTCTTCTATATCTTTCACATCACTTGCAACGCCATCTGTTGTTGAAAATTGGAACTACTGTAATTTCGAAAGTTTGTCCGTCTGAAAATGTACTGTTGTAACAAGCATATTGCAACAAACGGTGTATTTCTATCGCTGCTCGTTTAGTTTTTATTGCCGTTTCAAATATACCGGTCATTTTTGAAACACCCTATATATATATATATATATATATATATATATATATATATATATATATATATATATATATATATATATATATATATATATATATATATAGAGGCTACAGTGAAGATTTCTAGCTCTTTAAATAAGTGTCAGCAGGATGATCTTGGATGAGCTCCAGCAATTATTCTGATTACACGCTTTTGTGCAATGAACACTTTTACTCAATGATGAGTTACCCCAGAATATGATGCCATACGAAAGCAGAGAATGAAAATAGGCGTGGTAAGCTAATTTTCTCAGATGCATATCGCCAAAATTTGCAATGACCCTAGTAGCGTGCGTAGCTGATCTCAAACGTTTCAACCCCTCATCAATTTATACACCTAGAAATTTTGAATATTCTACCTTAGCTACCGATTTCTGATCGAAGTCTGTATTTATTAATGGTGTCATTCCATTTACTGTGTGGGACTGTGTATACTGTGCTTTGTCAAAGTTTAATGAGAGCCCATTTGCAGAAAACTACTTAATGATTTTCCGAAAAACATCATTTACAATTTCACCAGTTAATTCTTGTCTGTCGGGTGTGATAGCTATACTTGTATCATCGGCAAAAAGTACCAGCTTTGCATCTTCGTGAATATAGAATCGCAAGTCATTAATATATATTAACAACAGCAGAGGACCCAAGACCGAACCTTGCGGCACCCCATTCTTGATTGTTCCCGAGTTTGAGAAATCACCAGTTTTTGCATATTATGTGAACTGTTTATTTCAACTTTCTGCACTCTTCCAGTTAGGTATGATTTAAACTATTTGAGCACTGTCCCATTCATACCACAGTACTTGAGCTTATCTAGAAGTATTCCATGATTTACACAATCAAAAGCCTTTGAGAGATCACAAAAATCCCAACAGGTGACTTCCGGTTACTCAGAGCATTTAATATTTCAAATAGTGAAAGTATATATAGCATTTTCCGTTGAAAAACCCTTCTGGAAACCAAACTGACATTTTGTTAAAACTTTATTTTTACAAAGGTGTGAAGCTACTCTACAATACATCAGAAATACAAGAGGACCTTAAGACTTTGTGCACAACGCTAGAACGTAGACGACTTCAATTGAAACCAAAACTGAGCTAATTGCAGCTTCTCAAGAACGGCCATAGGTTTGATAACGACAACTGCATATGGAAAACGCCCTTGTAATACCGATCGATCAGTGTACTTACCTTTGACTGGTAATATATACAGCTTCCACAGACAGACATCAAAAACAGTATAAAAATTTAGTTGCTGAAATGGAGATCACTGACAGGCATATTCTGCCGTGTGGAAACGCTTATCGAAGTCAAAGGGAAGGTATACAAACAAGCGATAAGATCAGCTCTAACGTACGGTTCAGAACGCTGGAGCAGGCAGGCACGCACAACACGAAAGGAAGCTCCAGGTTTACATGCTGCCGCTCGACGCGCACTCAAATCGAGTAGTCGATTCTGAGCAGAAAGTCCTTCTTGTAAAACGGGTTTGAAAGGATTCTGTGTTGTCTGAAAGAGTGAGCCTAAAAGAGAGGGGTAATAAAGATAGCGGAAAAGCTTGAAATGGTGTCAAGCTATTAGTGTATGCTGGGACATCAACATATTGTCCGTTTAACTATGTTATTTTGTTACCTGCTGATTTTTCCTGCCACGTATTATTTGACGCGTCACACTATGTGACTTCCAGTATTTTAACAAGGCTGTACAACTAACTGTTACAGGATCCGATGACAGCGTAGATCTGTCCAAAGTAGTAATAAAAATTGCTAGAGATCTCGGCTAACTTGATTCTTCAAGAATAATAGAAACACCTGTGCTGATACGTGCATGTCATGTACCGTGAATCTAATCGTATGACAAGAACGGTACCTAGCATAAAAGAATCAGAGGCCCATAACGCCCACCGAAGACATGGATAACCACGACTAAGAACGACCTCAATACGATGGGGCTACGCCTTGAAATGACGCAGGTATGTTCCGAATGCCGTAAGAAGGGTAGGAGGGCGTCTCCAATAGTCGTGGCAAATAAAGCACGGAAGACGAGAAAGCTTATCATTCCTGTTTAGATTTCACTCTGGCAAATACGACCAGATACTTCAGATACTTGCGTGGTAAGACTAATGTACTTCATCCGGCAGACTTTTACATTGGAACGCATTTACGGAACACAGGACAGTATTTTAAACAGATCACTGCAGTTTTCAATCTACCACTATGATAATACTGTTAAGTAGCAATCACTAGTGCGGTATTTTCCTCTCCTCTCTTTCAAAATTTTATTGAGTATGCAGAGCACTCTTCAGAATATATCGATATTAGGCATAACTGCAGGGTAGTGTTTTTGTAAAAGCTAAGTCCTCCACTCATAAAATTCAAAGGCGCTGCGACGGAAGGACATCGGGGCACCTCTTAAATTAACCCAGCCAAACGCAATACTACAATGACCCGGCGTATTTGCGAAATCGAGGCAACGTCACTCGATATGTTGGACACACTTGCTACTTCTGAGTTCGACGGCTCTGAACGAACTTGTGTGTTGTTGGAAGCAGAAAACCAACAAAAATGAAATCCTGTTGGGTTCCGTTTAAAGATCGTCCCAAAAAGGACAAGTATAATAGTATTTTTCTAGTGTTCTCCTAAATGATCTGTTGACTCAGCATATAGGAAAGTCAAGACAGACTTCGGTGAAACTAAAAGCAAGGTTGGTAACATTAAGAGCGCAACGGGAATTCCGCTGTTAAATGCAGAGGAGTGAGCGGATAGGTGGAAGGAGTACATTGAAGGTCTCTGAGTGGGAAGATTTGTTTTATGGATAGATGAAGAAACAGGAGTCGATTTAGAAAAGATGAGGATCCAGTATTAGACACAGACAATTTAAGAGAGCTTTGGAGGAGCAAGCTCAATTAAGGCAGAAGGGATAGCTAACATTTCATCATAATTTCTAGTATCATTATTCAAGTTAGTGTGTAAAATCAAAATATGGCGACATACCATTCGACTTTCGGAAAAATGTGATCCACACAGTTCCGAAGACTGCAAGAGCTGACAAGTGCGAGAACTATCGCACAATCAGCTAAACAGCTCATGCATCCAAGTTGCTTACAAGAATATTATACAGAAGGGAAAAGAAAATTGAGAGTATGTTAGATAATCAGTTTGGCTTTAGGAAAGGTAAAGGCACCAGAGATGCAATTCTGACATTGCGGTTGATAATGGAAGCAAGATTGAAGAAAAATTAGGGCACGTTCATAGGAACGTCGAAATGGAAAACGCGTTCGATAATCTAAAATGGTGCAAGATGTTCTAAATTCCGAGAAAAATAGGAGTAAGTTACAGGGAGAGACGCGTAATTTACAGTACGTACAAGAGCCAATAGGAAATAATCAGAGTAGACGACCAAGAACGAAGTGTTCTAATTAAAAAGCGTGTAAGACAGGGATGTAGTCTTTCACCCCTACTGTTCAATCTGTACGTCGGAGAAGTAATGATGGAAATAAAGTTTCAGGAGCGAAATTAAAATTCACGGTGAAAGGATATCAATGATACGATTCACTGATTACATTGCTGTCCTGAGGGAAAGTGAAGAATTACATGATCTGCCGAATGGAATGAACAGTCTTATGACTGGCCAAGATAAGTCTACTAGTATCAAACATAGGCCTTAATTTGAGGTAGAAATTTTCTAAGTACGTTTGGAGCACAGCATTGTATGGTAGTGAAACGGACTGTGGGAAAACCGGAACAGAAGAGAATCGAAGCATTTGAGATGTAGTGCTACAGACGAATGTTGAAAATTGGGTGGACTGATAAGGTGAGGAATGAGGAGTTTCTGCGCAGAACCGGAGACGTAGGGAATATGTGGAAAACACAGACAAGGAGAAGGGACAGGATGATAGGACACGTATTAAGACATCAGGGAATGACTTCCTCTAGTATCGTGGAAGCTGTGAAGGGCAAAATCTGTAGAGGAAGAGACTATAATACAGCCAGCAAATAACTGCAAGAGCTCTTATGAGATAAATAGGTTGGCACAGGACAAATTCGTGGCGGGCCGCATCAAACCAGTCAGAAGACTGATAATTCAAAAATCCTGAATGAGCACGCCCACAAAAAACTCTTTCAGGTGGTCGGCAAATGCGGAGGAAAAGTGCCTTTCTGTTGTATTTCAATTGTTTCAAACGATCAGCGAAACTTTTGGTTGACGGACGAAACTCTTAGTATTCGAATGTATCGACGTTTATATTCTCCTTGCGTGTTCGGCGGAACCTTTCAATTACTTCCGATGAGTATAATTGCTGTCTGCTGTACATAATTTTCCCAAACGCCACTTTCGTGCGTAATGCTGATCGAATATTTGGTTTACGGGATACATGGATGATTCTCGCGTTCTTATGGAGCTACTTATATTTTAACGTTTTTACTAATAAAGTAGAAACCAACGACGGTCTAGAGAATAAACGACATTAAGAGCGTCGTTGCTAAAATGTTTCGCGCACGAACTCCGACATGCAACCCTAGCAGTGAAGTACCACAAACGATTTTTTACTTTTCCAGCCGTGTTTAGTGTTATATAGGGGCGCATAAGTGAATATACCAGACGTAGCTGACACACTGCGTGGAAGTGACTTTCGCCGTTGGTATTCCTCATTAGGTCAGTTCTGTTCCAAAATCTGAATGGAAATTTCGTCACTAGTTACGAGGAAATAGCAGCCACGTATCATCGTACAATAGGAAGTCCGTAAATGAACAGATTGTGAACCAGACAACTCTACTTCGTTGCCTGTCCAACTTTTTGCCCACCCCCAAAATTAAACTTCAACTAACATGTATTCGTTTTATGGCCGTCCTCTGCCTAAGGAACGAGAAACTGTCTCGCACACCATCAGTTTTTGATAATGTGTTTTGCGATTAGTTATGCTCTATTAACCTGTTTAGAACTTTCTGTACGTCATTGCTGTACTTGTAGGATTGTATTTCGAGCAGCTTTGTGATTACGTATCAGCCCAGAAGTATCTGAAATAATTTGCCTCTTACTTCTCTATAGTTGGATCTGGAAACTCCACCGAAAAATTTCAGTTTATGATTGTTCCTTGTGTAACGTGCAAAAACGTTACCAACAGAGTGAAGTTAAAATTTTAAATAGTTACCCATATGTGACTTACAGAAAGGCTTTACATAAATTATCATGTAGTGTACACACCACATGTAAGACTATGTAGGCGTGTGTTCACATAGCGTTACTGGTTCTACAATCTGTTGTCTACTTTGCCTTTCATGACAGCCATCTATCCATCATCTACCAGAACTGTCAGAGAAAGTACTTTTGTCCACATGTACGTAACTACTATTCAATTCACACTTAATTGCCTAGAGGAGGGGAAGGGGGTCACCGAACCACTTAACACTATTTCCCCACCGTTCCACAAGCGCGCAGGAAAAGAAACGAACAATTAAAACTTTCCGTGCGAACTCTCATTTTATTCGATGATCATTTGTTCCTACGTAGGTAGGGGGTCAACAACATTTTCGCATTCGTAGGAGGAAGTTTGTGATTGATATTTCGTGAAAAGATCTCTTAACGAAAAACTGCCTTTGTTTTAATGACTGCCACCCCAACTGGCGGGTCACGTCCGTGACTGCTGTTTCGTAATAGTACAGAACGAGCTGCCCGTCTGAACCTTCTCGATATGCTCTGACAATCCTGTCTGGTGAGGATCCCACACCACACAGCAATGCTCTAGCAGAAGACGGGCAAGCGTAGTATAAGAAGTCTCTTTAGCGGGTTTGTTGCATCTTCTAGGTGTTGTGCCAATAAAGCGCTCTCTCTGGTTTCAGTCCGCCCACAACATTATCTATGTGATGATTTCAATTTAAGATGGTCCCAATTGTAATCCTAGGTATTAAGCTGAATTGACAGCCTTTCGATTTGTGCTTATTACTGTGTAACCGAAATTTAACGGATTCCTTTTAGTACTCATATGGATGACCTCACTTCTTTATTTAGGGTCAACTGCCACTTTTGGCACCATGTGAGTGCCTTGTGAAGATTTACAATTTGTTTTGACTCTCAGATCTTTACTGGACAATAAATGACAGCATCATCTGCAAACAACCTAAGATGGCTGCTATCCTAAATCATGCATATAGACTAGAAATAGCAGAGGGTCTATGATACGAGGGTTGGAACTTCAATAGTGGCAACTATTTATTTACAGCTCGTAAAAAATAGATACGATTTCAAAGCTTTACTGACCAAAGTAGTCACCAGCATTGTGCATAACCTGTTGCCAGTGATGTGGAAGTCTTAGGTTACTCTTATTGTTAGCAGTGTCAGTTGTGTTGACAGAGCGGCGCGGTCTATTGCCCGACGAATTTTTAGCAGTTCTGAAGCGAATGCCGTGAAGTGCTTTCTTCTGTTTAGAAATCTGAGTTGCACTCACGAAGTCTTAAGTCAGGGGAGTGCAGTAGGTGGTATAGCACTTAGCAGCACCATCAGTCAAACGAATCAGTAACAGCTTGCACTAAGTGCTTGAGCATTGTCCTGCGAAATGGTCAGGTCCTGCAGAGAGTGTCATCAGTTGTCTCTCTGTGCTGTTCATTTTTGGAACGCAACCTACGACCACTGTGTCTCGAGCAGTTGCGGTGAGACTGGAGTCGCCACAGACTATGCACAATGTCATATCAGTGATTCCGACGACAGAACTTTATGGAAAGTAGTGAAATTAAACAGTACAACCAGCAACAGAACAAGATATCACTATTGAACTGAATGAAAGCGCTAGAGTCACAGGTAGTAAATGTATTTAATAGTTTCTTAAATACAGTAGATAACATAGGGACAAAGTGTCCAAGAGAAAAATCACAGCGATATGTTGAAAAAGTAACTCACAAAATTCAAGTGAATGAATGCATCACCAACTTTTCCTTCTGAAATGAAAACTATATATTTTCTCAAAAATAAAAGCTCATCTGGTTTTGATTGAGTTTCTAATAGAGTACTAAAGATTTGTTCCCATATAATAAACCCACTGTTATCCAAAATATGTAATCAGCATTAAGTAAAGGCATTTTCCCCACAGAGAGAAAATGCCGTTGTTAAATCCCCTTTAAGAACAGTGAGGCGTCAGCAACTACCGGCCTGTTTCACTGCTGACATATTCCAAAATTTTGGAAGGTGATATAGTCTAGGACAGTATCTCACTTTGGCGACCGTAATACCCTCAGCAAATTGCAGTCTGTGTTTCAGAAGTGTTGCTCTACTGAAAATGCCATTTACATGTTCACTCACCAGATTTTACAAGCATGAAGCAGCACCTGTTAGCATCATTCCACATAAATTGAAGTTTTGTGGAACTGATGGTACAGCCAACCAACGGACGTCATATCTAACCAAAACAATGCAGAAAGTTGTACTTAGTAATGCAATCAATATAGCGCAGGGACATAATTCTGAGTGGAGGGAAACCAAGTATGGGGCTCCCATAGCTTAATCTTAGGTCCACGTTCCTCATAGTATGTAAACGGTCTTGTGATTACTATACAAGAGGTAGAATTAGCTCTCTTTGCAGGAGACGCTAGAATTGTAATCACTTCAGGCACACAAACAGAAGGAATTTTACACAAAGTTATTAAAAGCATCATTGGTTTTCTGCGAATGGTTGTTTTAAGAAGACAACATTAAGTTCTGCGCATCTATGGCTACTACATGGTAACACATGGCGAGGCGATAATAAACAGGTGGAAGCTTCAAAATTCTTGTGTGTCAATACTGATGAAAAGTTAAACCAGAAAACTTGTCACATTTGCATTTAGAATCATTGCAAATCTTTGGGAGAGAAATCAGTACGTCGAGGTATTTGCGTTGTTCAGTAATGTAATGTGGAATAATGTTCTGTGGGTGACATCTTCAAGAAAAAATCTTCATAGCGCAAAAAACACGCAGTGAGAAAACTTAGTGCTCTCCCAGATTCATCCTTTTAGACTTCTGTTTAAGGAGTTCGGCATGCCGACTGCTGCTTCACAGTATATTTATTCCCTCTGAGTTTCTCGTAAGTAATCCATTACAGTCAAATGGTACAGTGATAAATAATTACAATACCAGGCGGAGGATGACATTACTCCACATTAAGGTTGCCTTTAGCAGAAAAAGGGATGCACTATGTTGTAACAAAACTTTGTGATCACTCACCCAATGATGTAAAATGTCGGGAAAGCAAATTTTGTAAAGTTTCTCCTTGACAACTATTCCGTAGAATAACTTGTTACACTGATGTGCAAATGGTGGGAATTACTACATCTGTGTATCTTTTTTATAAAATTGATGTATACATATACAAAACAAGCACATGTAAAAAATGTGATATGAATGTAAAGTGACTCGTTCCACACGGTTATGATCTAGCGTGGAAAAACCTTAACTGAACACGAAGCGAACGCTCGACTGTTGTGGCAATGTGTTTCCACGTGTAAGGCCGACATTCCCGACTGTATGAACAGCCCATCTTTAAGCAAATGTATCGCCCTTGCGGGATGGTGCTTCACCACTTAATTTTTCGCATCACGTAGACACACTCAAAACTGACGGCAGGAAGTGCCTCAGACGATTACGGCACAACGTTGCAGTGCACTGAAATGTTTAATTATACGCACTTTCAGACACCAGAAGCTGGACTATAAATAAATCACAGTGAATATATTTGTGGCCGAAATCTTTTTTTCAACAGCAGTATTACTATGAGAACTTGCATCAGCTTGCTGGAATCCCTCAAATATATCCATGTTACTAATGAAGAGAACGTTTTACAGCGTACTGTACACATGAAAAGCTGCCCAGCCGTCAACACGCAGGCGGAGCGCAAACGGAAGAGAAACTGCGGTGTCCTATGCGTACAGGAACGGCAGTCACGCTTCCGACGCTGAGGGCTCTTCACATGGCTTGTGAATTTCTTTCTGTTCTTGTCACCTTGACTGTTGCACGTTCTCCCTGGTGTAAATCACGTTGACAAATATGGGGCCCCTCTTGTTGCACGCACTTGCGACGTCAGTCCCCCAACTAATGTATGTTCTCGTTCCTTTATCACAACAAATGCTGAAATTTAGTTTGTCGACATCAGATTCACGAAGAGAAATTTATAGCACTGACAATTTCCAGTTGCAGGGCATGACTGACGAGACAGTCACGTGACAAAAATCCTCCATCTAAAAAGCCCCACACTCGCACCTACCGACCGACAAATTGACCGACAAACCGACGAGCTTTCCTTGTTAGGACGTCGGGCGGGTGGAATCACCCGACAGCCGAGGCTTTAAATATCTGACACTACAATAGTGAAGCCATTGAAACAGTACACAATTTTATTTTTCAACGAACTACGTCATTTTCAAATGTAGGACATCGGTTGGAGAATATATACTGGGAATTATAACCATACATCTGAATCACGAGAATTAATGATACGAGGCAACCGAGGCAATGGTCACTCTTGTGCCACCATTGCCTTGGATCATTTCTCGTGATTGTCAGATGTATGGTCATAATTCCCAGTATATATTCTCCAACTGATGTTCTACATTTGAAAATGACGTAGTTCGTTGAGACCGGTAATGTCACCCCCCTTTTTTTTTAAAAAAAAGGAAAGAAAAAATATATATACGCTATGGCTTTAGTATTGTCTGATATAAATACTTAAAATGCACTGAAAAACATTAGCGAGTCATGCAGTTACACGCACTTACTCTAGGCCAACAAAATTGGGACTTTATGCTGCTAAAAGCATCATGGAGAGAGGCAGGTTGTAAATCCAAATTTCCAAAGATGCAGGAACTAAAGGAAAATGGCCTGTTGCATAACCAAAAATTGCATCAAATTCACATTATATGCAGTTGCGTAGCACATATGACAAAAATATATTTAACGGCAATGAAGTCAGCTGTTCCATAATCCTGCTTACAAAAGTAATGATCCACCATGGCGAATAAAAGGTGTCACTCTTACAATATGTGCCCAAGTTTATGATTAAAAGTAAAATAACAAGCCCAAGCAGCCTGGCGAGAGACGTCAGAACTATGAAATTGATTATTGTGACACTGAATTATCAATGTCACTGTGCAATGCCGGGCACAGTGATCGTGCATGAAATCTTTCAATTTTTACTTAGGCAGTGAAAAGGGGACGTGTCCAGTATTGTGAATCATAAATAAATTGTAGCGAAAGCGCAAGGGTGAATTAAATACATTTACTTTCCTTCACCACATAGCTTAGCAGTGTAGACACCACGCTTAGAGTTCCTCAACACACAAGGAAGCAAACACCTGTCTGGGCTACAATACCGTACCATGGCCGGGCGGGCGGACGGACCGTCGATCGCTGGGGCCACACTGCACCACACCACGGACTGACTGAGACGCGGCCAGAGCAGTAGAGCGACCCCTGCCGGACCGTCACTGAACCAAAAAGACAGCACTCCACCGTCTGCGAGCGCACCGCCTGCAGACTTGACAAGCACGCGCGACCGAGCAGTTTGTGCAAGTGTGCACAGATGGCATCTGCACCTTACGAGGATGCTTGTACAGGCACCAGTTCGTGTTTCGATTATGTGGAGCTCTGACGACGTTTTGGTCGGTTTTGTTGTTACCTGAACACTGTTCAGGGGCAGCTCACGACATTACCCAGTCCTGTGCAAGCCTATTCATCCCTGTCTTACTACTGCGACCTACCTCCATTTCAACTTGTTTGCTGCGTTCGATCCCCCATCTCCATCTACAATTGTTACCTCGCACACTTACCTCCATTTCTGTCCGCCCCCGGTAGATGAGTGGTCAACTGTGTGCAGCTCGTGGTCTAGTGGATAGCGTTGCTGCTTCTGGATCACGGGGTTCCGGGTTCGATTCCCGATCGGGTTGGGGAATTTCTCTGCCTGGGGACTGGGTCTTTGTTTTGTCCTCATAATTTCAAGCCGGCACGGTAGCTCAGCGTATTCGGTCAGAGGGTTAGCTGTCCTCTGTTAAAAAAAAAAAAAAAGAGTTAATGGATCAAGTACGAACTTGAATAAGCGTCATGGGACGTCAGCCCCGAACAAATGCAACGACCATTAACGAGAAAAATGAGATATCACAAAAAAAAGAGAAAGAAAGAGTGCGCGACAGAACGTCAATCCTAAGGGTCCGAGTTCGATTCCCGGCTGGGTCGGAGATTTTCTCCGCTCAGGGTCTGGGTGTTATGTTGTCCTAATCATCATCATTTCATCCCCATCGACGCGCAAGTCGCCGAAGTGGTGTCAAAACGAAAGACTTGCACCCGGCGAACGGTCTAACCGACGGGAGGACCTAGTCACACGACATTTTTTACCTCCCTTATTAAATTGTCTACTCATTAACGCTTCAGTACACGTCCAATCAACCGCTTCTTTCTTGAAGTCAAGTTGCGCTACGAACTACTTTTCTTCCCAACTCGATTTAGTACAATTCTATTAATCATCCCTATCTACCCATCTAATTTTCGGCATTATTCCGTAACACCATATTTCAAAAGCTTCCGTTCTCCTCACGTTCGTAATACGAGGAGACTTCAAACAGTAAGTAACACATGTCCACCAACGCTAACACGGGGTCGTCGCCTACTCGTTATCACCAATTTCGTTCAAATTTATGGTATATGCTGATCTTTGCCCGAAATGAAAGTGACACAAGTCAGATTTGCATATGGCCAAGCGTTTAGCAGCTATGATTCGGCGCTGGTTTGGTGAGGCACGACACACTCGTGTTGGCGTAGTTTACATGTAGAGGCTGGTGCAGCGGGAGGACTACAGGACTAAAATCCGAGGGTCGTGGGGTCGAGTACCTATGTGGAAACATTTCTTTATATTTTTATGTTACTTACACAGCGAATAAGCAGCAATACGAAAAAAAAGTGAATCACTCGTATACAGTCATAACCTTTTGTGACAAATTACAGCCAAAAGTCGTACGCTTGCTTACAAGAGAGTACTGGCTCTATTGGGCTGAAGGTTCATAATGAGGTGAGCGAATACACGGAAAAATGCAGAAAAGTCATTAATTCGTCAAAATCTTGGTAACTTACAACAGCCATACACAAAATAATTTTTGGGTGCTGTGATGAAGCCGTAAATGCAACAGAACAAATGTCTTCTGTTGTTTGAGTCGAGGGAAAGGCAAACAAAGCCACAATTATACGACTAGATTTTTCAGTATTAAGATAGATTCACAAACAGATGCCTCCAGATGCTCTCCGCTAGTGCAACTTTGCAATGACTATTTGTATGGTCAGGTAAAGAATTTTACCACAACCTTCAAAACTGCTCTTATACCATCGAGAGAGAAAAGGAAATCACACCCCGAGAAGACTACATCGGAGTACACTGCACTGCACATCAGCAGTTTTCCTCGCCTATATTTGGCCAAACGATGCGCTACGAGTGCATTAAGCCACCAAACCTTGCCATGACAGCGAGTCTTTTATGAATGTAAACCAATTGGGTTTTTCTATAGAAACTTTAAATAAACCATGTACTTGTAAAAATACGCCGTTTATAACGCGTCCAAGATGAAGAGAAAGTTACTGCTTCCCCTATTTCTACGATGAATGACATCGACTCTACGATAATAAAAGTATCTAATTTATATACGAAGTTCACGTGTACGCCTTATAATGTATAGCGCCACCAGTGAAATAATAAGAAAAGACTTAAAAAACAGTATTTATAAAGAAGAGACATTTAAAAACTGAATAATAAGTGGACACCAGCCGCTCAGGCGTACATATATTTTTCTCATGTATCCGTATTATAATAATTTCTCTGTGTAAGTTTCGAGGGCAAAGAAACACAACAAAATGATCTAAAGAGACGACGAGATACGCTCTTTTGTTAATTTTTTAGTCGTCTTCACTTCTTCTCTTGGTTGCGTGTAGGCGGACATCTTGCGAGTGCTGGCAAATGTAAGCGTATTTGTACCAATTAAGCAGATAATATGTTGATTTAATATTATTATTCACCTGTAATTTGTAAGAGGTGATCCCGGTTTCATGTCCGCCTTCCTTGAATTAACCTGCATTCGAATAATTTACAGTGCAACAACCGCAGCGGCCGATGCAGTCAACGACGCCATTACGTGGTGATATTAACTTATAAAACTTAGCGGAAGCGAAAACTCGCCCGCTATTAACATAATATACATTTTTCTCCGCAGCCGCCCGACGTTGCAGGAAATACGTAGCTTTAAGACTCTTATTTTCAGTACAACAGCCGAGAGCCAGAGCCAGGACTCTGACTACAATGCAATGGCTAACGTAGGTAAGAAAAAATACTCTCACGCGTGTGTGGGCCGCAACTGTAATTAATAACTAAAGATTTTTTGCTTTAAAGTGAACTGACTAGCCGAAGAAATTAATATGAAAAGTTTATTCCATTGTTCAAGTTATATGCTCATGTTTTAATATTCAGCGAGTCTAACGTTCATTAACGTAACAAATAATTTCCACTGAAGATTGGAAATGGTTCAAATGGCTCTGAGCACTATGGGACTTAAATTCTGAGGTCATCAGTCCCCTAGAACTTAGAACTACTTAAACCTAACTAACCTAAGGACATCACACACATCCATGCCCGAGGCAGGATTCGAACTTGCGACCGTAGCGGTCACGCGGTTCCAAACTGAAGCGCTTAGAACCGCACGGCCACACTGGTCGGCCACTGAAGATTAGTATTGATAATACAGAGAACTTCACAAAAGCATTTAATTGTAAATCAAAATTGAATGAAATATCATTTTGATTACGGCCCACCACGTAAGTCTCCAACAATCACCATTACCAATCAATTTCTGTAGTAAATAATAAATTAAATTACGACGGCCGACGGACGCGAGAAATGCCTTCCTGGAAATTTATTTACAATCCCAAACTTCTTTTTTGCCTTTTCTTTTCTGGCCTTTTATGAAAATATTAATGCATATGATGTATTGAACATTATTTCGGTTTATTATCGGTGTAAATAACGTAAAAATAGAAAATGAAAAAAAAATGTTTCTGCATAAGGACTGGACCTCTGACGCACGGCGGGTTGCCATTCCGTGCTCCTCCCGCTGCGCCAAACGAGTTCTGGAACCTACGCTGACGTAAGTGGATGGTGCCTCCCCACACCAGCGCCAGAAATGCTGTGCTGTTTCCTCTAAACGCTCGGCCGTCTGGACCTCCCACTTCCGTCGTTTTCATTTCCAGTCGATAAATAAATACCATAAAATGACGAGTAGGCGTGGTCCCCTTGTGAGACCACTGCGCATTGTCCGAAGAGCGTACTTGTTCCGGGTTTGCTGCATACACAGTTCTGCTGCGGTACGGATAGCAGCAGCGTCACAGGCGCAACCGGAAACGTACTCCAAAGTTGGCGCTCGCCAGAAAGTACGATTCTTGTGAGTAAAAAGTCTAAACTGCACACACATTTACTGTGAAATTCTGGCGGTATAATGCACAACTGCAACGCAGCGTCCAGCTCTAGTGATACACTACCAACAGTCTGACCAACGCCATAAAGATGCCAGTGACGCTGATCGGGAAGGAAGGCCATCGACATCGACTAAAGATGATAAAGTCCAGGCAGCAGAGAAACTCATTCTCAGCTGTCGCAGATTTTTCAACGCCGAGGACGTTCACACAGCGGCCCAGAATGGCTCCGTGACCGAGGAGCGGGTTTCTGTCGTCGAGGAACTGAGCGACTGTCAGAACGCCCCGACCATTGTTTACGGAGATCTGATGACTTTGCTGGAAAATAGTTTCGTCGATCCCTGTAGTGCAGCATTCACTTCCAGTTGTTTGCTCTGCCGTAGTAACGTGTCATTTGCTTTTTAACATCCGTGTTCCACTTGCGTAGAAGATTACAATACAGACAGATACTTTCGGAAAAAGAGTTCCTAAGACCTAAGCGTATATTACTGGAAATACCCTACTGGCCATTAAAATTGCTACACACGATAAACGGGTATTCATTGGACAAATATATTATACTAGAACTGACATGTGATTACATTTTCACGCAGTTTGGGTGCATAGATCCTGAGAAATCAGTACCCAGAACAACCACCTCTGGCCGTGATAACGGCCTTGATACGCCTGGGCATTGAGTCAAACAGAGTTTGGATGGCGTGTACAGGTACAGCTGCCCATACAGCTTCAACACGATACCACAGTTCATCAAGAGTAGTGACTGGCGTATTGTGGCGAGCCAGTTGCTCGGCCACCATTGACGAGACGTTTTCAGTTGGTGAGAGATCTGGAGAATGTGCTGGCCAGGGCAGCAGTCGAACATTTTCTATATTCAGAAAGGCCCGCACAGGACCTGCAACATGCGGTCGTGCATTATCCTGCTGAAATGTAAGGTTTCGCAGGGATCGAATGAAGGGTAGGACCACGGGTCATAACACATCTGAAATGTAACGTCCACTGTTCAAAGTGCCGTCAATGCCAAAAAGAGGTGACTGAGACGTGTAAGCAATGGCATCCCATGCCATCACGCAGGGTGATACGCCAGTATGGCGATGACGAATACACGCCTCCAATGTTCGTTCACCGCGATGTCGCCAAACACGGATGCGACCATCACGATGCTGTAAACAGAACGAACCTGGATTCGTCCGAAAAAATGACGTTTTGCGATTCGTGCACCCAGGTTCGTCGTGCAGTACACCATCGCAGGCACTCATGTCTGTGATGCAGCGTCAAGGGTATGGTCTCCGAGCTGATTGTCCATGCTGCTGCAAACGTCGTCGAACTGTTCGTGCAGATGGTTGTTGTCCTGCAAACGTCCCCATCTGTTGACTCAGGGATCGAGACGTGGCTGCACGATCCGTTACAGCCATGCAGATAAGATGCCTGTCATCTCGACTGCTAGTGATACGAGGCCGTTGGGATCCATCACGGCGTTCCGTATTACCCTCCTGAACCCACCGATTCCATATTCTGCTAAAAGTCATTGGATCTCGACCAACGCGAGCAGCAATGTCGCGATACGATAAATCGCAATCGCGATAGGCTACAATCCGACCTTTATCAAAGTCGGAAACGTGATGGTACGCATTTCTCCTCCTTACACGAGGCATCACAACAACGTTTCACCAGGCAACGACGGTCAACTGCTGTTTGTGTATGAGAAATCGGTTGGAAACTTTCCTCATGTCAGCACGTTATAGGTGTCGCCACCGGCGCCAACCTTCTGTGAATCCTCTGAAAAGCCAATCATTTGCATATCACAGCATCTTCTACCTGTCGGTTAAATTTCGCGTCTGTAGCACGTCATCTACGTGGTGTAGCAATTTTAATGGCCAGTAGTGTATTTATCTTTCCTAGAAACCTGTTGCTTATAATGCGAGACTCCATGTTTTGATCCTCTCTACGTCAACCACAATGAGTTAATTTGCCATCCGAACAGCGAAAGTCATTCACGATGGGCGTTCAGTAAGTAATGGAACCCTTTTTTTTCTCGGGAAATTTGCGAAATTTGTCGTGGGACATCGTGTAATATTCCCACTACAGTTTCATGAAGTTCCGATAGCTGGCGACCCTATACGTAGCCTTCAAAATGGTGTATGTAACGGAGGTGCGTCACAGGCAAGAGAGCTATCACTAAGTTTCTTATGGCGGAGAACCAGAGCGTTGCAGATATACATACGAGGGTGCAGAATGACAACGGAGACCTAAAAATGAACAAAAGCACGGTGAATCGTTAGACGAGGCGTCTGTCATCATCGCATCAAGGTCGCGGAAACCTGTCCCATCTCCCGCGTCCCGGCCGACCGTACACGGCTGTGCTACCCTCAGGAAATAGAAGAAACGATTTTTGTGTGCTCGCCGCCACAAAAATCCAAACGAACTTCTTCTTGTAACTCTTCAGGCTTTCCTGGCGAGATCTTGACATGTGGAATAATCGGGTCTACTGCCGGATGTTTCGGCCACGTAACTCGTTGCCTTCTTCAGGTGCTACCTGAGTCTGCTGTATTGGAGGATCTTGTCCAGTATTTATGCCCAGAGGGCGCTGGGTGCTCTCTCTGCCGTCCGCACCCGCCTGGCGCTGCTTGTAATGTGTTGTCTCTTCCCTGGTGCTCCCTCGGACGCCCGCGCCCGACTGGGTCGCCATCTGTGCCAGCTGTCTGAGGCCTGTCCTGTGTCGGGCGTTCCGTTCGCGGTGCTCGTCTACCATCTGTGGTCGTGGCAGCTGTCTGGGGCCGGACCCGCGTTTGGTGTTCCGGTCCGCGCCTGCTTGGCGCTGCTCCTGAGGTGTTGGCACTTCCCTGGTGCTCCGATGGACGTCCGGATGTCAAGATCTCGCCGGGAAAGCCTGAAGAGTTACATCAGAAGACTCTACCTGGGAGGAGATGTACCTTAATATCAAGAAGCTGGATAAGCTTCGACAGAGGAAGGGGAGGATGCTGAGTTCTCTCAGTTTCCTTCTGAGATGCTGAGAGGGGGATGTAGTCCCTGTCTTCGCCAGGTTCAAGCATCGTGTTAACACCAGAACGGCGAACAGAATCAAACACCGAGCCAGCCTCGCGCTGGTAAGAGAAAGAGTGCATGACATGCGCCACCACCTAGTGTCACGTCCAGGGATTTGCTGTATCTCCACCTTTCCATAGCAGCTGACCTGAGATGACTGGGACCAGGTTGATGGTGCCTCCTGGTCCTTGGCCGAATGCACCATGAGGAAATCAACAGCATGTCAACAGGTCAAGTTTGAGCGCCTTAACAAGAAGGTACAACAGGATGGGGACACACGGACAGTAGTCAACCTGAGTGACAAGCAGCTCGATGAGGCCACCTCAAAAGCACTCAGCAAGGGCCTCAACTTTGCAGTGACTCCCAGAAGTGTACCTGTTGCAGCCTTCATCAGTTCGGTTGAGCAAGTCGTCAACACGCTACCTTCCAACGTGTCTGAAGAGATCCGGAGGGAGACCTGCAGGGCACTCACCAGGATGAAGCCCCCCAAATCCAACATCTCGAGCGAGGATAGGGTGGCACTCAGGCAGCTACGGGAGGATGACAGTGTTTTAGTTCTGCCAGCTGATAAGGGTAACTCTACAGTCATCTTAAACAAGTTGGAGTATGATAGGAAGGTGCAACAACTTCTGGATGACACTGCTTACAAACCACTAGATGGCGACCCCACTGACAAGGTGGACAAGAAAACCCAGAAATTTCTGAAGGAGACGGGTCTACCTGAACAGGTCATCAAGAAGCTTCATCCAAAAGCACCTGTACCACCCAGACTCTATGGACTCCCCAAGGTCCACAAGGAGGGGGTCCCTCTTCGACCTATTGTCAGTAACACAGTAACATCGGCGCAGTCACATACCTCACTGCACAATACCTGAAGAAGATATTGGCACCATATGTGGGAAAATGTACACACTCAAAGGACTTCCTACAATGGCTAAGGCAGCTATACACTGTGGACTCTGACATCGTGGTCAGTTTCGATGTGGTGTCACTCTTCACACGAGTGCCACTGACTGATTCACTCAATATCATTGGAGAGAAGTTCGATGGTGCCCTGCTCGACCTGTTCAAGCATGTACTGACCTCAACATATTTTCTTTACGGGGGTCAATTTTATGAGCAAACAGAAGGAGTGGCAATGGGCAGCACTTTATCACCAGTGGTAGCCAACCTTTTCATGGAAAGGTATGAAGAGGAGGCACTTGCATCAGCCACTTACCAACCCAAGTGCTTTCTTTGGTATGTCGATGACACTTTTGTCATTTGGTCCCATGGCAGGGAGAAGCTAGATGACTTTTTGGAATATCTAAATTCACGCCACCCAAGTATAAAATTTACTATGGAGCTAGAGAAGGATGGACAGCTCCCATTCTTGGATGTCCTGGTCAAGAGGAAGGCAGATGCCACTCTGAGGCACAGTGTGTATCATAAACCCACCCACACTGACTTATACCTTCAAGCCAGTAGCTGCCACCACCCGGCACAGAAGAATGGAGTCTCGAAAACATTAGTTCACAGGGCTCGAGCTCTGTCAGATACGGAAAGTCTGGCCACAGAGATAGAACATCTACGGCTGGTGTTCAGCAGAAATGGATACTCCTCCACAGACATCTAAAGGGCACACCGTACTACCAGCCAACCACAGGGTACAGAAGAGTAGCCAGAGGAGGTGAAAAAGGTGGCATACCTGCCATATGCTGGATCTGTTTCTGCAAAGATCAGCAGAATTCTTTCAAAATATGAGATAAAGAGTATCTTCTGTCCACC
Organism: Schistocerca piceifrons; assembly: GCF_021461385.2. Taxonomy (NCBI): domain Eukaryota; kingdom Metazoa; phylum Arthropoda; class Insecta; order Orthoptera; family Acrididae; genus Schistocerca; species Schistocerca piceifrons. The sequence continues at coordinate 577,217,049 of NC_060143.1, forward strand.
CTCCAAAATTGGGAAAATGATAGGGAGTGTGAAGTACGACCTGGGGCTACATAAGCCAGGCATTTACAACATCCTGTGCCAGTGTGGAAAGTCATTGGACTGACAACCAGGATGGTGGACGTCAGGTGCAAAGAACACCAGAAGCACACCAGACTTGGACAGGCAACAAAATCTGCCATAGTGGAGCACTGTCTGGAGCTCGGCCATTCAATGGACTACAACAACACCAAAATTGTGACATAGACGCCAAGATTCTGGGACAGTGTCATAAAGGAGGCCATCGAGATCAAGGTCACAGACAACATAATAAACCGAGAGGGCGGTTGCCAGCTCAGCGCGGCATGGAGTCCGGCTCTGGAGCGTATCAGGGCCCAACGAAACGAACCAAAAAACTCCTCAAGAAGTAGTAACACCGCAGGAGCAGCACCAGGCAGGCACGGACTGCAAACGCAACTCCCGATGGAGGACGGGCCTCTGACAGCCGCCATGACCGCAGGTGGTGGACGAGCAGAGCACGGACGACCATCGGAGCACCAGGGAAGCGCCAACACCTCAGGAGCACCGCCAGGTGGGCGCGGACCGCGAACGGAGCACCCAACAAAGGACGGGCCTCAGAGAGCTGACACAGATGGAGACCTAGTCGGGCGCGGACGTCAGAGGGAGCACCGGGGAAGAGACAACACCTTACAAGCAGCGCCAGGCGGGCGCGGACCGCGAACAGAGCCCCCGACGCGAGACGGGCCTCAGACAGCTGCCACAACTGCAGATGGGGGACGAGGCGGGCGCGGACGTCCGTCGGAGCACCAGGGAAGTGCCCACACCTCAGGAGCAGCGCCAAGCGGGCGCGGACCACGAACGGAACGCCAAACGCGGGTCCGGCCCCAGACAGCCGCCACGACCACAGATGGTGGACGTGCCGGGCGCGGACGTCCGTGGGAGCACCAGGGAGGGGCCAGAACCTCAGGTGTAGCACCTGGCGGGCGCCGGCCGTGAAGGGAACGCCCGACACAGGACAGGCCTCAGAGAGCTGCCACAGATGGTGACCAAGTCGGGCACGGACGTCCGAGGGAGCACTGGGGAAGAGACAAGACATTACAAGCAGTGCCAGGCGGGCGCGGACGGCAAAGAGAGCACCCAACGCGCTATGGACATAAATACTGGACAAGATCCTCGAATACGGCAGTCTCAGGTAGCACCTGAAGAAGGCAACGAGTTACGTGGCCGAAATATTGTGCCAGAGCGACACAAACATCCGGCAGTAGACCCGATTATTCCAAATATGAACTACTTCTTCTTCATGATGACAACCGGGCCTCATAAAAGTATGCACGCGCGACAGGAGCTCACAAAACTTCATTGAATTGTTTCTCCTCATCCACCCTCCAGCCAGAATGTTGCACCTTCCAGCAGGCCCAAAGATGGGTGCACTCCACGGGAAGCAGTAAGTGGATGATGGGGAGGATACTGACGGAGCAAGGCGGTGGCTCCGACATCGGTCAATGGACTGGTGCCATGCAGGCCCTCCCAATAACCTAGCATAAGGCCGTAACATTGACCAGAGATCATGTTGAAAAGTAGGGTTTTGTAGCCAAAGTAGTGTGGAATAATATAACGTATTTGGATCCTGAATGAAATCAACATGTTTTCAGAAAAAAAGTGCTGCATTACTTATTGACCTCCCCTCCTAATGCTTTTCGGTGTCTCATTGCCTAATCTAATTCCTTCAACGTCGCCTGACCTAATTCGGCTACATTGTATTGCCTGTTTCTTCTTCTATTGCTGGTCACCTTGTAACCAGATTTCAAGATACCAGCCATTCCGTCCAACTCACCTTCCAAGCCTTTTCCCATCTCTGACAAAATTACAGTGGTATCGGCAAACCTTAAAGTTGTTTTATTCCTTTTTCCTGAACTACAGTTCCCTTCCAAATGTCTTGTTGCGATGGGAGTCAGGCAGGGTTGTAGACTTTCCACCATCGACAGGTTGCCATGCTGCATCACTAATGTTCTATCCGGAAAAAATTTCTAGTCGGTGTGGGGAATGACAGCTCGCTGTAAATGTAGAAAAATGCAAGTTATGCGGATGAGTAGGTAAAGCAAACCTGTAATGTTTGGATACAATATCAGTACTGTCCTGCTTGACACAGCTACGTCGTTTAAATATCTGGGCGTAACTTCGCAGAGCGATCTGAAATAGATCGAGCATGTGAGGATTGTAGTAAAAAAGGCCAATGGTCGACTCCAGTTCATTGGGAGAACTCTAGGAAACGGTGGTTCATCTGTAAAGGAGACCGCATATATGATTCTAGTGTAACCTGTTCTTGGGTACTGCTCGGGTGTTTGGGATCCATACCAGGTCTGATTTAAGGGTGACATCGAAGCAGTTCACAGACGTGCTGCTAGATTTGTTACTGATAGGTTCGAGGAACATGCAAGTGCTACTGAGATGTTTCAGGAACTCAATTCAAGGAACACTATTGAGAATATTTAGAGAACCGGCGTTTGACGCTGACTGCAGAACGATTCTGTTACCTCCATACATACATACATACACTACAAGAAGAAAAGATAGGACAGATCAGGACTCATACGGAGGCGTACAGACAGTAAGGTGAATTGCGGAGTACAGACGTGAGTGTAGGTGTAGGTTTAGGGAATTGAGTAGGATCGGGGGCAGTGTGTTATTTAGGAAGGTTTGGTTTTCTGTGGGTAATATTTCAAAGATAAGATAGGAGACATAAATCAGTGAGTGGGTTATATTCAGGGTGGTGGTTTCTGTAGCGGTGGCGGACAACCAGAAGGTCGATGTGGGTGTTTCATTTTTATTTTATTTTTTCATTTACACGTCAAGTTCCGTAGGTCGAAATTGAGGAGCAAATCTCCAAGGCCATGGAGCGTGTCAGTCCATGAAATTGCAACATAAAAGCAATAACAGATGAAAATAAATGTTTATGAACCCGACAAAAATCAGTCCATAAGTTTAAGTAAACGCAATCAGCAATACAACAAGGATTAGCTTAATTTTTCAAGTGACTCCTCGACAGAATAGAAGAAGTCACGCATGAGGAAACTCTTCAGTTTAAATTTGAAAGCGCGTCGATTACTGCTAAGTTCTTTTAATTCAAGCGGTAGCTTATTGAAAATGGATCAGGCAGTATACTGCATACCTTTCTGGACAAGAGTTTAGGAAGTCCGATCCAAATGGAGCTTCGATTTTTGACGAATGAAAGCTGCTTATTCTTGGGAATAAGCTAATATTGTTCACAAGAAATGACAGTAAGGAATATGTATATTGAGAGGCCAATGACAAAATACACAGATTCGTGAACGGGTGTCGCCAAGAGGTTCGTGACCTTACACCACTTATTGCCCGAACCGCCTGCTTCTGAGCCAAAAATATCCTTTTAGAATGGGAAGAGTTACACCAGAATATAATACCATACGACATAAGTGAATGAAAATATGCAAAATAGACTAATTCTCGTATCGAATGACCACTCACTTCAGATACCGTTCGAATAGTAAAAATGGCAGCATTAAGTCTTTGAACAAGATCCTGAACGTGGGCTTTTCACGGCAGCTTACTATCTATCTGAACACGAAGAAATTGGAACTGTTCAGTTTCACTAATCATATGCGCATTGCCTGAAATTAAAACGTTAGGTTTTGTTGAATTGTGTGTTAGAAACTGTAAAAACTGAGTATTACTGTGATTTAACGTTAGTTTATTTTCTACAAGCCATGAATTGAGGTCATGTACTGCACTATTTGAAACCGAGCCAATGTTGCACACAACATCCTTTACTAACAAGCTAGTGTCATCAGCAAACAGAAATATTTTAGAGTTACCCGTAATACTAGAGGGCATATCATTTATATAAATAAGGAAGAGGGGTGGCTCCAATACTGATCTACATCTACATCTACGTGATTACTCTGCTATTCACAATAAAGTGCCTGGCAGAGGGTTCAATGAACCACCTTCAAACTCTCTCTGCGGTTCCACTCTCGAACGGCACGCGGGAAAAACGGGCACTTAAATTTTTCTATGCGAGCCCTCATTTCTCTTATTTTATTGTGATGATCATTTCTCCTTATGTAGGTGGATGCCAACACAATGTTTTGGCAATCTGAAGAGAAAACTGGTGATTGAAATTTCATGAGAAGATTCCGTGGCAACGAAAAACGCTTTTGTTTTGATGATTGTCACTCCAATTCACGTATCATGTCCTTCTTTGTACTTTTTCCATGTCATCCGTCAGTCCCACCCGATGCGGATCCCACACCACACAGCAATACTCCAGAATAGGGCGGACAAGCGTGGTGTAAGCAGTCCCTTTAGTAGACCTGTTGCACCTTCTAAGTGTTCTGCCAATGAATCGCAGTCTTTGGTTTGCTCTACCCACAATGTTATCCATGTGATCGTTCCAATTTAGGTTATTTGTAATTCTAATCCTTCAGTATTTAGCTGAATTTACAGCCTTCAGATTTGTGTGACTTATCGCGTAATCGAAATTTAGCTGATTTCTTTTAGTACTCATGTAAATAACTTCGCACTTTTCTTTATTCAGGGTCAATTGCCACTTTTCGCACCATACAGATGTTTTATCTAAATCATTTTGCAAGTCGTTTTGATCATCTGATGACTTTACAAGACGGTAAATAACGGCATCATCTGCAAACAATCTAAGACGGCTACTCAGATTGTCTCCTAGGTGGTTAATATAGATCAGGACCAATAGAGGGCCTATAACACTTCCTTGGGGAACGCCGGATATTACTACGAACTGTGACCTTCCGGACGGGAAATCACGAATCCAGTCGCGGAACTGAGGAGATACTCCGTAGACACGCAGTTTGGTTAGAAGACGCTTGTGAGGAACGGTGTCGAAAGCCTTCTGGAAATCTAAAAACATGGAATCAATTTGACATTCCCTGTCGTTAGCACTCATCACTTCATGAGTATAAAGAGTTAGTTGTGTTTCGCAAGAACGATATTTTCTAAATCCGTGACTACGTGTCTCTCTCACACTTCACCTTCTCGTCTCTTCCAGAACGGCGCTCGGCCGCTGGTAGCAGGGGAAGAGCAGTGATGGAGCAACCGACTGTCTCTCCCGGTTGCGGCCGTTATATGAATGGTTTCACTTAGTCTCCGGCTTTGAGTGATTTTATTTATACGCCTTGTCAGCCTTTTCGATTATTCGTGTACCATGACTTGGGATGACCATTTTTTTAGAGACGAAGTATTTTATTTCGACGACATGTGAACAAAAAAAAATATTTCTAGAAATACTGGGTGCATCAAAAAAATCATCCGATAAAAAAAATCGTAACTATTATCTTATTTGAGATATGTGCGTGAACAACGTTCTGTTGGAAAGAGGAAACTCTCGACTTTTACATGGTTCCCGCTGGGCAGCAGCAGTGTGCGCCCACTTCAGTTGTAGTAAAAAATTGTGTCGGGAGAACAGAAAGCGTTTTATGTTCTACGTTTTGCACTGTGCGGGTCAGTAATAACTGTTCAGCGTGACTTTCTTACGAGTACTAGGTAGGTATGGTGTGCGTCCTCCTACAACACAGATCCTTACACGATGGCGTGAAAAATACCGAGAAACGGGTTGTTTGCGTAAAGGCAAATCGCCAAGCCGTCAACGAGAGTCTGTCACAGACGTGTATAGTCGACTTTTTTTTTTGCCGACAACACTGTTAAAGGAAGCACACATCTAGATATTCTTCAGAAGTTTCATTTCCCACAGTTGGAGAGACTGATTCGAACGACTTCATTAACCAACAGGATGAGGCACCGCCACATCTGGAAGTGCGGGCGACAATTTTTATATCAGAGCATTACTGAACGATGGATCGGTCGCACTGCCCCACACAGCTGCCAAAGTAAGCCATGTACTGCCTCCAAAAACAGCTTGAACATCACAAGCGAACTGCAGTCGTAGTCCACGAAACGCATGTTTTTGGACACAGTTCATGATTTAATTTAGCAGTTGTGTGGGGCAATCACGCAGACTATGGTGGCCTTGAAGCTTTCCCAGATGATAATATCTTGGCTTGGAAGATATGGAGTATACCAGAGAGTACAGAACTCCTTGCTAAGATTCCTTATGGGAATTTGGTGCCAGATAAGCCGCTTACTTTGCCTACAAGAAGAAGGAAGAAGCTCAGTGCAGACGAGTATCTGTTTATATGGGCTAAAGTAGGCAGTGGTTATTGTAAAATAAAGATCGCTGGTGACTGTATGTTCTACATTACTGGCCTCCAAGGCCACCTGACCTGACTGTATGTGACTGTTTCTTGTGCGAGTTTATAAAAAGCTCTGTTTATGTGCCTCCGTTACCAATAACCGTGAGTGAGTTGGGACGTCCGTAACAGCAGCTGTGGAAGTTGTAACTCAAGACATACTCAATACAATGTGGCACAAGTTGAATATCGCGTTGACATATGGTGTGCATCTCAAGGGGTGTGTATTGAACACCTATAAAAAGGTGTGAAAAAAAAACTGATTGAGTTTCCCGTTCATCAAAAAACAAAATTCTTTGTATATGTTTATTAGTTTCACGTATATGGATGTGTCAGGTCAGATGATTCTTTTTATATACCCTGTATTTCCAAAATATATGTATTTACTTACTCAGATACGAGTTTTCGTACTTGTCGCATAAAAAATCAATTTTTTGTTGGTTTCAGAAGTTGGTGCTGCACCGCAAATTTATGTACAATTACATAAATGAACAATCACTTTCTAGCACGTTTTTATTACCTCGGTTTCTTGTCTCTCTCTGTTTGGTAAAAATTTTGCAGCTGAAACTTTCAGCATAGTCCAGAAATTAATTTATTTATCACATAACATACATCAAAATCTTTACACATTTTATACATACGTTAATTACAGATTGACATCAAGAGATGTAATATAATCAATTTCCTCCTCTGTTGCAGCCAGGAAATCGTTGAAGGTTCCCTCGTAGGCTCGAACCGCGCATTCTTCCACTATGTGTCGGACTGTTTGTCTTCCAGCTCCGCAGTCGCAATTTGGTTTTGATATTGTTCCCCATTTCTAGAGGGCGTCAGCACATCTTCCGTGGCCAGTGCGTATGCGGCTTAGAGTTGTCCACACTTTGTGTGACTGATTTTGCAACTGATTTTAAACTGAATCTGTGTCGGCATATGGTGTTCCAAGTGATCGCTGTAGCAAAAATCTACAGTTACTAGTCCTTGAACGCTGTCCTCTATTTTGACCGGAACCGAGGTTGGAATCTTTCTACACGTCAGTTAGGAGTCTGGAGATGGTGTACACTGAAACTAGTAGCTCAATAAAATAACAGTTTGGAAATTTAGACGGCTGAATGGTGTTTCATTTGACTTTCTTTCTTTAATGAACAGCCGAGGTCCCGCAACAATCTCTGAAAAGATTTTAAACTAACTCTCGATAAGCTAAAGACTTGAAACTTTCGATTTAGCTCTCAATGACAGTCTAATATTAACTCGCTTTCTTTTCTGGTGTGTGGCGGAGAATACTTCACGTAGCACAACTCTTTTCCAGTTTTCCTATTCCAGCCGCGAATGTTTTGCAGTTAAGCACGATTGCTGCTAAGCTTCCACGTGAGCTCGATTGTCCCTAACTTTTACATTACTGGTCTGTTAGCGACATGTACGTAGGAAAAAGGCATATATTGATTGACTCAGTTGAAGAGAAACTGAAATACCACTGAAATGCCACCAAGAATAGCTCCAAAAGTATGATAGTAGCTGAAAAGTTTGTCGGACGGAAGTTGTATGGGGCAATGAGGGCCATAGGGGAATTTGAGTTCCTACCTCTATTATGATTGGACGGTGTTGACTGTGCGGAAAGTCGGGCAGAACTTTACGCGAGGCCATGAGAGGTTGGTCTCTGTTGTTGGACGAGACGAAACACAGGTCAGGTGTGGTGTGCGTACTGTAAGACCTTCCATACACACACCATCTGATTATTTGACTTGTCGCTCTAACGAAGTAGGCGAGTGTCAGAAATATGTCTCATGGTCTTATCGTGGCGTGTTTATCTTCTGCCGTTAGATCAGATGATAGAAATGCCACTTGCACGTTTCGAGTAGCAGATTGATGGTGACCAACTTTAAACAGAACTTGATTAATTTTCACACACATTTATTAAAATAATAAAAAGCATAGACATTACGTAACTTGATTCTGGATGCTGTTTACAATTGACAATCTGAGGTTCCTTTGGTCTTGGCACGTTAATCTTATTCTCACATATCTCTGATACTTGACACAGTGTCTATACATTTATCTTCATGGCTATGTACAGGAATATGATAATCTTATTAGGCGCAGACTGAAACTTGACTATAGACTAATGCAGAATAATGCAGACTGACTAATCAGAGGTCTGTACACTCGTTATAATACCTTGCACGGTCAGGTATCACTGCGCGAGTGTGATCCATGAGGAGAAAAGGTTCTAAGTTAGCAACAATCTCATTGGCTGCGTTACATATTAATATGTGGATCGGCGGAAGCAGAATTTGGTCTGTCTCTAAGGCAGCGCCATCTTGTAGTGCGGAGATGGACGAGTGTGCTTAGCGGGGCACGCTCTAGTGGGAAAGCCGGCCGGTGTGGCCAAGCGGTTAAAGGCACTAAGTCTGGAACCACGTGACCGCTACGGTCGCAGGTTCGAATCCTGCCTCGGGCATGGATGTGTGTGATGTCCTTAGGTTAGTTAGGTTTAAGTAGTTCTAAGTTCTAGGGGACTGATGACCTTAGAAGTTAAGTCCCATAGTGCTCAGAGCCATTTTTCTAGTGGGAAAGTTGAGTACGCGCTGACTACGAGGAACTATGTACACAACATCAGGGTTGTATTCCTGTCTCCAGGCAGCTGATCTAAATGTAAATCGATCCTTAGCATCAAATACACAGTATAAGTATTCGTCTTCTGCCCATTTTGCTAATGCTTCTCCATTTGCATCATTGTCTTTATACTTCCACTGTTCATTATAACTATTGAAATCCCCAACGTATACAGCAGGACGTGGTTGAGTTTGAAGAACGTGGGCTGGCCAAGGTGTAGCAGGTGGCTTATAAATATCGGAGACGGTAATGCTTCCGATTTTTGTGACAAATTAGGAAAGCGTTTTCAGTATCCTGTTTGACATATGTGGCTACTCCATAAGACTATGATAGGTCTTTCCCAACAGCTCATAGCCTGGTATTTTGCCCCTTTTATTTAGTTGTTGCACTGTATCACAATGGTGTTCCTGTACAGCAACCAAGTCAATGTTGACATTTTTTAATAATTTTGATGGAAACTGGCACTTAGCATAGTTTATGCCTTCTGTGTTTATCATCATCATCATCATCATCATCATTTAAGACTGATTATGCCTTTCAGCGTTCAGTCTGGAGCATAGCCCCCTTATAAAATTCCTCCATGATCCCCTATTCAGTGCTAACATTGGTGCCTCTTCTGATGTTAAACCTATTACTGAAAAATCATTCTTAACCGAATCCAGGTCCCTTCTCCTTGGTCTACCCCGACTCCTCCTACCCTCTACTGCTGAACCCATGAGTCTCTTGGGTAACCTTGCTTCTCCCATGCGTGTAACATGACCCCACCATCTAAGCCTGTTCGCCCTGACTGCTACATCTATAGAGTTCATTCCCAGTTTTTCTTTGATTTCCTCGTCGTGGACACCCTCCTGCCATTGTTCCCATCTACTATTACCTGCAATCATCCTAGCTACTTTCATATCTGTAACCTCAACCTTGTTGATAAGGTAACCTGAATCCACCCAGCTTTCGCTCCCATACAACAAAGTTGGTCGAAAGATTGAACGGTGCACTGATAGCTTAGTCTTGGTACTGACTTCCTTCTTGCAGAAGAGAGTAGATCGTAGCTGAGCGCTCACTGCATTAGCTTTGCTACACCTCGCTTCCAGTTCTTTCACTATGTTGCCATCCTGTGAGAATATGCATCATAAGTAATTGAAACCACCTGTTATAACTTTGTTCCTCCTATTTGGCACTCAATCCGTTTATATTTCTTTCCCACTGACATTACTTTCGTTTTGGAGATGCTAATCTTCATGCCATAGTCCTTACATATCTGATCTAGCTCTGAAATATGACTTTGCAAGCTTTCAATCGAATCTGCCATCACAACTAAGTCATCCGCATATGCAAGACTGCTTATTTTGTGTTCACATATCTTAATCTCACCCAGCCAGTCTATTGTTTTCAACATATGATCCATAAATAATATGAACAACAGTGGAGACAGGTTGCAGCCTTGTCTTATCCATGAAACTACTCTGAACCATGAACTCAATTTACCATCAACTCTAACTGCTGCCTGACTATCCATGTAAAGACCTTTAATTGCATGCAAAAGTTTGCCTCCTATTCCATAATCTCATAGAACAGACAATAACTTCCTCCTAGGAACCCGGTCATATGCCTTTTCTAGATCTATAAAGCATAGATACAATTTCCTGTTCCACTCATAACACATCTCCATTATTTGCCGCAAGCTACAGATCTGGTCCTGACAACCTCTAAGAGGCCTAAACCCACACTGATTTTCATCCAATTGGTCCTCAACTAATACTCGCACTTTCCTTTCAATAATACCTGAGAAGATTTTACCCACAACGCTGATTAAAGAGATACCTCTGTAGTTGTTACAATCTTTTCTGTTTCCATGTTTAAAGATTGGTGTGATTATTGCTTTTGTCCAGTCTGATGGAACCTGTCCCGACTCCCAGGCCATTTCAATTATCCTGTGTAGCCATTTAAGACCTGACATTCCACTGTATTTGATGAGTTCCGACTTAATTTCATCCACCCCAGCAGCTTTATTGCACTGCAATCTATTGACCATTTTCTCCACTTCCTCAAATGTGATCCTATTTCCATCATCATTCCTATCCCATTCTACTTCGAAATCTGAAACATTACTGCTCGTATTTTCACCTACATTGAGCAACTCTTCAAAATATTCCCTCCATCTGCCCAAGGCATCCACAGGATTCACCAGCAGTTTTCCTGACCTGTCCAACATACTTGTCATTTCCTTCTTACCTCCCTTTCGAAGACTGCTAATTACACTCCAGAATGGTTTTCCAGCAGCTTGACCCATAGTCTCCAACCTGTTTCCAAAGTCTTCCCAAGATTTCTTCATGGATGCTGCAATTATCTGTTTGGCTTTGTTTCTTTCTTCAACATAACTTTCTCTGTCTACCTGAGTTCTAGTATGTAGCCATTTTTGATACGCCTTCTTTTTTCTTTTACAGGCTGCCTTGACTGTGTCATTCCACCAAGCTGTTTGCTTCATCCTACTTTTACACACTACTGTTCCAAGACATTCTTTAGCCACTTCTAGTACTGTGTCCCTGTACCTTGTCCATTCCTTTTCCAATGACTGTAATTGACTACATTCGACTAACTGGTACCTTTCTGAGATCGCTGTTATGTACTTGTGCCTGATTTCCTTATCCTGAAGTTCTCCACTCTTATCCTCCTACATATGGACCTGACCTCCTGCACTTTCGGCCTCACAATCCCAATTTCACTGGATCCCCTGCCTTCCCAAGTATACCGGTGAATGTTCTTATGTTTAAAAAGGAGTTTGTGATTACTAAGCCCATACTGGCACAGAAATCCAAGAGTTGTTTCCCATTCCTGTTGGCCTCAATATCCTCTCCATATTTACCCATAACCTTTTCATACTCCTCTGTTCGATTTCCAATCCTGGCATTAAAATCCCCCATGAGCAGAACACTGTCCTTGTTCTTTACTCTAACAACTACATCACTGAGTGCCTCATAAAAACTATCCATCTTATCTTGATCTGTCCCTTCAGAATGCGAATATACTGACACAATCATAATTTTCTTGCTAGACACTGTCAAATCTATCCACATCAGTCGTTCGTTATTATACCTTATTGCAACTGCGCTGGGTTCCATTTCTTTCCTGATGTAAACCCCTACACCCCATTGTGCTATTCCTGCTTTGACTCCTGACAGGTAGACCTTGTGTTCTCCCACTTCCTCTTCTTTCTCACCCCTTACCCGAATGTCACTAACAGCTAAAACGTCCAGCCCCATCTTACTTGAAGCCTCTGCCAGCTCTACCTTCTTCCCAGAGTAGCCCCCATTGATATTAATATCTCCCCATCTCATTGCTATTTGTTTGCCAAGTCGTATCTTAGGAGTCCCTGGTTCCTCAGTTAGAGGTGGGACTCCGTCACCTCCGAAGGTCCGAGGCATTTTGCTCTGATTGTTGCCAGCATCATATTTAAAGTACCAGGGAAGCAGGTTGCTAGCCTTACTTGCCCCGAGTCCCATTGAGTTTTACCCCTAACGGTTGAGGGACTAACCTGTGGATTTGGTGGTCTTTGCCGTATGAGCACAAAGGTGACCACGACTCAGAATATGTCCGAGATGCCCAGCCTTATTCCAAAGCAACTGGTATCCCGACTGTCGGGACCACTTACTTGGCCACTCATAAGTTGCCCGTGGTTCATGAACTAGGACATGACTACAGGAACCCACACCATGAACCTTCTATGTTTATGTGACAAATTCGAACCACAGGTCCGAGTTTCCTGGTCAGAGGGACTTGAGAAGGGCCGTTTGGTCTGTCTGGTGACATAACTCTTTCTGAAAGTGTCTTATAGTCGGGAGATCCTCTAATTGTCTGCCTGCCAGTATGTGCTAGTTCATTTAGCGTTACCCAGGGTGCACGTGTAGTGTTATACTACGGACTCGAACTAGCTTTACACCCCATCCATACGAAATATAGAACCCACAATTAACTGGAATCGCGTAATTTTGTCCTTGCCAAAATAAAACGTTAAGTATGTGGTTTGTACAAAAATACGGAAATGCCGCGAAAATGCGAGCTTGAACGTAAATGCAGATGTTAGCCACGCCTGCGGGTTGCGCTGTTATAGGTGACCGCGGACGGCACTTGTACAATGTGCTCAGTACGTCGTAACTGTCTGTAGTGGTCGGAACAATGTTCTGTGTACTTCGGTGTGCATTTTGTCGGAGCTAATTTAATTCGAACGTGGGGACATCGTTGGTGCTCCTATGGGATGTGCTTCCGTATCCAAGGTAGGCGAAGTGTTTCGTGTTTCAAGAGAAACCGCATCAACGATTCATATCACGCACTGGGAAAGCAGAAAAACATCATCTGCCAAGTCATGGCTCGGACGAAATTGTATGTCGAGTGATCGTGACAGACGGTCACTGAAGAGGACTGTGACGAACAGTGAGGGGAGGAGAGCGGCAAAAGTCACTGCACTGCACTGAACAAAGTAAGAACATACGGACTATCAGACCAATTGTATGATTGGATTGAAGAGTTCCTAGATAACAGAACGCAGCATGTCATTCTCAATGGAGAGAAGTCTTCCGAAGTAAGAGTGATTTCAGGTGTGCTGTAGGGGAGTGTCGTAGGACCTTTGCGATTCACAATATATCATAAATGACCTCGTGGATAACATCGGAAGTTCACTGAGGCTTTTGCGAATGATGCTGTAGTATATAGAGAGGTTGTAACAATGGAAAATTGTACTGAAATGGAGGAGCATCTGCAACGAATTGACGCATGGTGCACGGAATGGAAACTGAATCTCAATGTAGACAAGTGTAATGTGCTGCGAATACATAGAAAGAAAGATCCTTTATCATTTAGCTATAATATAGCAGGTCAGCAACTGGAAGCAGTTAATTCCATAAATTATCAGGGAGTAGGCATTAGGAGTGATTTAAAATGGAATGATCATATAAAGTTGATCGTCGGTAACGCAGATGCCAGACTGACATTCATTGGAAGAATCCTAAGGAAATGCAGTCCGAAAACAAAGGAAGTAGGTTACAGTACGCTTGTTCGCCCACTGCTTGAATACTGCTCAGCAGTGTGGTATCCGTACCAGATAGGGTTGATAGAGAAGATCCAACGGAGAGCAGCGCGCTTCGTTACAGGATCATTTAGTAATCGCGAAAGCGTTACGGAGATGATAGGTAAACACCAGTGGAAGACTCTGCAGGAGAGACGCTCAGTAGCTCGGTACGGGCTTTTGTTGAAGTTTCGAAAACATACCTTCACCGAAGAGTCAAGCAGTATATTGCTCCCTCCTACGTATATCTCGCGAAGGGACCATGAGGATAAAATCAGAGAGATTAGAGCCCACACAGAAGCATACCGACAATCCTTCTTTCCACGAACAATACGAGACTGGAATAGAAGGGAGAACCGATAGAGGTACTCAAGGTACCCTCCGCCACACACCGTCAGGTGGCTTGCGGAGTACGGATGTAGATGTAGATGTAGATGCAGAACTGAATGGTTGCACTCGCGAGCCCTGCCAGCACCAACACATCACGAAGCAGGGAATGGTAGGGGTTGCTGGAATTCCAGAACCAGTCATCAGTGATGCAAATGCCCATAACTTGAAAACATGGTGCTGGAGGAATAAAACCTGCAATATGGAGCACTGGAAGAAAGTCATGTCATCAGGTGAGTCTTGTTACAGACTGTTCCAACTTCTAGAAGCGCTTACATCCCAAGACTGTACATGGTGGAGGTTCGGTTGCAAGCGTATTATCATATCGCTGGCTTAGTTGTGGAGTATCTTTGCGGGCAGCCGCGTCTGTAGAGAGTCGAGCGCGGGACACGGTACTGTTATGTTGTGTAGTGTGTAGTTCTGCAAGTGACAGGCTTTCTTAGTATTCAGGTTGAAGTGTTGCTACAAGTGCTGTTACTGTAAAGTGATGATATATGGAGATGGTTCAGAGGAAACTGCGTCAAGAAGTAATTGAAAATGAGCAGTACCGTAAATAGCGTATTTATGTATCCTCTCGTTGCGTGTCGCACAGCATCGATCATCCGTGCCGTGTTCGGTCTCCCGGAATGAACTAATGTGAATCAATAAAAATTAGTTACCATAAAAGAGTGCATTCAAGTGGCAGTGTCTTGTAGCGATCGTGAGGACGTGCGTTCGGTCATCGCGTTCCGCATTTATCAACAATCAGCCGCGCCGCGACGGTTACGCGCCCGCTCGTCTTGAGAGATATTGTGGACAGATAATCGTCAAGATTGTTAATTGGGATAAACTTTTACCACTTAGAATGTAAACAGTACAACCTTCGATTTTCCTTTAATCGTTTCAGACATAGAACAGTGTTGTGTTTTAACGTTGAGTGGCTCCCCTAAAACCGCCTGTATATTTCGACAGATAAATTTCAGGCAAGCCAGCAGCAATGTGGAGCAGAACAGTACGACCGCTGCTGGATTATCAGGTACGTGGTGTTTACAGGGCGCACGGTCAAGCAACGGCCACGAAACGACAACCAGTTTAAGGGTCCCCCACCCCTATTCGTACTCCCGGGCGTGTTACACGGTCATGATTTGGGCAACCATATCGTGGTTTTCCATGGTCCCCATGGTCACTCTGCAAGGTACTTACTGCCAAGGACTGTGTGACCATTTCGGCTGATCACTTCCATCCAATGCTACAGTACGTGTTCCCCAAAGGAGGTGCTGCGAGAGGGCCCCTGTTCAGACAGCTCGTATCGTCCAAGAATGGTTTCGTGAGCACGAGCTCCCCTGGCGACCACAGTCCCCAGATCCCACGTTATTGAGCCTCTGTGGTTTGCTTTGCAAAGCGGGGTGCCTGATCGCTCTCCACCTGCATCATCGTTGCTTGAGCTTGCCACAACATTGCAGGAAGAATGGCACGAGGTTCCCTCGAAAACCATGTCAGATCTGTATTTATCCGGCCGGCCGAGTGGCTGAGCGGTTCTAGGCGCTACAGTCTGGAACCGCGCGACCGCTACGGTCGCAGGTTCGAATCCTGGCTCGGGCATGGATGTGTGTGATGTCCGTAGGTTAGTTAGGTTTAAGTAGTTCTGAGTTCTAGGGGACTGATGACCTCAGAAGTTAAGTCCCATAGTGCTCAGAGCCATTTGAACCTTTTTTTTTTTTGTATTTATCCATTCCGAGACGACGGGAAACTGCTTTGCATACCAACAGGTTTGGCTCAAATGGCTCTGAGCACTATGGGACTTAACTTCTGAGGTCATCAGTCCCCTACTTAAACCTAACTAACCTAAGAACATCACACACATCCATGCCCGAGGCAGGATTCGAACCTGCGACCGTATCGGTCGCACGGTTCCAGACTGTAGCGCCTAGAACCGCTCGGCCAACCCGGCCGGCACCAATAGGTTTGCCACACCGAACTGGGCACGGTAATGTGCTGTTTTTTTAGTGTTTTATCCCTCCGTCACAATGGGAAAACTCAACATTTTTGGAAATCTGTTAGTAATAATTACGATTTATTTAGAAACACATTGAATATTAGAATGAGGTTACTTCTTTATGCATCTGCTCTCCATCTTCACTGAAAGCAATAAATACACCACACCGTAAAAAATCTCCATTCAGGGCCGTACACACGCAGCAGTTTATTGGCCTCCCGAGCGACTTCACTCAGCGATTACAGCGGCACCATGTTACCAGTGCTGGTTGCGAATTGTTTAGTTTACGTTGACTGATATTACGTTCTACGAGATACCACTTGGTATCACAAACGTATAAAAACTGAGGTTTGTCTTGGCTCTTGTTGAGTTCATGGATAAAAGCCTGTACCGGCAACACTTTCGCAATTATGGACGGCTAAGAGGTAACGTGGCTCAGTAGTTGTGCAAGGGACTTCCAACGAGTTGTTGAGTCCATGCTACTTCGAATTTCTGTACTTTGCCCAGCAAAAGGCGGTCCGAAACGACATTGCGTGGTGTCCCAGGAGTTTTGTCACCTCAGTATACAACTTTCACACAAAGACTGGACGCAGAACTACAGTCCAAGAAATAATGTCGCAGAACCTTTTTTGTACATCATATTTATTCTTTAGTGTTGGAATTCGTTGAAGAACAACTATCAACGTTTATTTTACATGTTCTATTTTTCCACACTCTGCAATACGTTCCATAGCATTACGTCAGCGTTGTGTAAGAGTATGTAACCTCTGCTGGTAGAACCTGTTGTTCTGTTCTCTTAGCTAGGACGCTACTGATCATCTTCAACGCGTGTCGCACGTACAGAATCCCACTGCTACGGAAACAGATTGAAGGCCGAGATTACCGAGCGAGGTGGCGCAGTGGTTAGCACACTGGACTCACATGCGGGAGGACGACGGTTTAATCCCGCTTCCGGCCATCCTGATTTAGGTTTGCAGGGTTTCCCTAAATCGCTTCAGGCAAATGCCGGGATGATTCCTTTGAAAGGGCACGGCCGACTTCCTTCCCCATCCTTCCCGAATCCGATGAGACCGATGACTACACAGTTTGGTCTCTTCCCCGAAAGCAGCCCCAACCCAACCCCAAGGCCGAGATTGCCAGGCCCGGGCTACAGGTTGGATGGGGCAGTTTTGCCAAACGCAACTAGATAATGTCACCCGCGTTCTGAGACACGTCTGTGGGCGTGCTTAGTGGAGAAATACACTCCTGGAAATGGAAAAAAGAACACATTGACACCGGTGTGTCAGACCCACCATACTTGCTCCGGACACTGCGAGAGGGCTGTACAAGCAATGATCACACGCACGGCACAGCGGACACACCAGGAACCGCGGTGTTGGCCGTCGAATGGCGCTAGCTGCGCAGCATTTGTGCACCGCCGCCGTCAGTGTCAGCCAGTTTGCCGTGGCATACGGAGCTCCATCGCAGTCTTTAACACTGGTAGCATGCCGCGACAGCGTGGACGTGAACCGCATGTGCAGTTGACGGACTTTGAGCGAGGGCGTATAGTGAGCATGCGGGAGGCCGGGTGGACGTACCGCCGAATTGCTCAACACGTGGGGCGTGAGGTCTCCACAGTACATCGATGTTGTCGCCAGTGGTCGGCGGAAGGTGCACGTGCCCGTCGACCTGGGACCGGACCGCAGCGACGCACGGATGCACGCCAAGACCGTAGGATCCTACGCAGTGCCGTAGGGGACCGCACCGCCACTTCCCAGCAAATTAGGGACACTGTCGCTCCTGGGGTATCGGCGAGGACCATTCGCAACCGTCTCCATGAAGCTGGGCTACGGTCCCGCACACCGTTAGGCCGTCTTCCGCTCACGCCCCAACATCGTGCAGCCCGCCTCCAGTGGTGTCGCGACAGGCGTGAATGGAGGGACGAATGGAGACGTGTCGTCTTCAGCGATGAGAGTCGCTTCTGCCTTGGTGCCAATGATGGTCGTATGCGTGTTTGGCGCCGTGCAGGTGAGCGCCACAATCAGGACTGCATACGACCGAGGCACACAGGGCCAACACCCGGCATCATGGTGTGGGGAGCGATCTCCTACACTGGCCGTACACCACTGGTGATCGTCGAGGGGACACTGAATAGTGCACGGTACATCCAAACCGTCATCGAACCCATAGTTCTACCATTCCTAGACCGGCAAGGGAACTTGCTGTTCCAACAGGACAATGCACGTCCGCATGTATCCCGTGCCACCCAACGTGCTCTAGAAGGTGTAAGTCAACTACCCTGGCCAGCAAGATCTCCGGATCTGTCCCCCATTGAGCATGTTTGGGACTGGATGAAGCGTCGTCTCACGCGGTCTGCACGTCCAGCACGAACGCTGGTCCAACTGAGGCGCCAGGTGGAAATGGCATGGCAAGCCGTTCCACAGGACTACATCCAGCATCTCTACGATCGTCTCCATGGGAGAATAGCAGCCTGCATTGCTGCGAAAGGTGGATATACACTGTACTAGTGCCGACATTGTGCATGCTCTGTTGCCTGTGTCTATGTGCCTGTGGTTCTGTCAGTGTGATCATGTGATGTATCTGACCCCAGGAATGTGTCAATAAAGTTTCCCCTTCCTGGGACAATGAATTCACGGTGTTCTTATTTCAATTTCCAGGAGTGTATTTCTTATGGATTACTGTCAGATGGAAAATGTCGGAAACAGTTCTTCAGTTTGTTCAGTCTTCACATTTGCCTCTGAGTTAACTGTTGACACTTTTCGCGAGACGTTCGCGAGAATGACATCATCAGTATTCTAAAAGTCTGCCATGAATTTGCCACCAGAGGCAGCAGCCTTGAATTGCTTTTTTTTGGTGGTTGATGGTGGTGCTACTCCACTTACTGTGTCATTGTAGTGAAGCAACCAGGTTTCGTCGCCTGTAACGAACAGCGACAGTAAAGCCCTTCCGTTGCTGTCACAAACTGCTCCAGTAGTTCTGATCAAATGCTTTCTCTTTGAATCTTGTGGTCTGTCGTGTGCACTTATCGAAACGATCGTCAGCACACCTACGAATATCCAAGAGACACACTTCCAATACTGACCAAATTCTGCAAAAGCAATTATAGAGTTCTGATCAACCGGTCTGCACGAAGAACGGCATCGCTCCATTCACCAGGCTGGAAGCAGTGGTTCCCTGACAAGACGTTTCGAATGCGACCGACAACGGGTTTAATTTCTGCACTTCTTGATGCTTTAATACTCATCACCAACGCCGAACAGAATTATCAGCTGCATCATTACTTTACACTGCACGCAAATGTTTAGGGGGGGTTTACCATAGTCTTATGGCTTCAATTACAGCATGTTGCTTCTAACGACTGTCTTGCGTAGACGCCCTTTTGATGGTTTAGTGCGGATCTGTCAGCTTTCGGAATTGTTCGAACGATACGTGCACAAGAAACAAGTTTCAAGCACCTAAAAATACGTGTATGAATTAGAAAATTATTTTAATAATCTCGTATACCAAATCCAAACGTCGTGCCAGTAAGGAGCAGTTAAGGAGTTCAAGGTCTACCCTGAAGAGCGTTGCAGATTCTGAACGTGGCATCACTAGCGCAGACGGGTACCGTTCAAACGTTCATTGAATTGCACGCACGTTTCATCTGCAGTCGGTATCTGCGATGAACATGGATTAAAGCTTTGAAGAGAGAGAAATGCAAGGGCATATAGCTTGAGTGCAACAGCAGAGGGACAGCCAGCTCTATTTTCGCTTTTTGCACCGCACTTTATCGGACTGCCGATTCTCTGCTGTAATAAATTATGGTGTCGCGGCCCCCCCAGAGCGCCACACCGCGTCCTAGAGAAGTAGTAAAAACCTAGCAAATTTGGAGTTTTGACAGGCAAAAAGTCACCTAATTTTCTCTCACTGAAATGTTTTTGGCAACCAAATCATTGTTTTTTTTTTTTTCCTTTCCGAGGCAATTTGTTTATTCTTCTTTCGTTTTTCGAATACTGAATCATTTATCGGACATTGTTTCTCCTTGATATAGGTTCTAGTTCTATAATTCCCTATTCTGACGTCTCTGAAATAAGAACGGTGGTTTGAGTTCAGTACAGTCCAGAGGTAATGACAAGCGAAAACCGTTTGGATTGTGTACACACTGAACGGATTCACTGGCAGTACAGTGCCAGACTACAGAATTGTTTTAGCACTAGTTTCTCAAGCTTATGGCTGTGCATTCGCGAAGATCATCTGTCGTCTTTCTTATACTGTCTGTCACAAATTTTCAACACAAAACGCTTCTTAACACTACAACAACAATAACTAGACATTTGTGGTGCTTGCCTATCAAAAATGACTTCAGTACTCTGACGAAAGGAAGTCACGTGGTCGTTGGCCACATTATCGCTACGCTACTGCCACTCCGTGACGTTCCCAGGACGTGCGTGGCTGCCGCGGCTGTCCGCTGTGGCTCGACCACTGTCGAGTGTGTTCCTGTTCTGAGCGACTGTGGAGGGCACAGAGTGAGCCTCCCAGCAAGAAGAACGCTTGAACGAATTGGTGGTCCAAATGCGTACGAAAACGTACTGAAAAGTAATGCCTCCGAATGTTTTATTCGTCATGAACATCGGCTGAGTTATTACACTACTGGCCATTAAAATTGCTACACCACGAAGATTACGTGCTACAGACGCGAAGTTTAACCGACAGGAAGAAGATGCTGTGATATGCCAATGATTAGCTTTTCAGAGCATTTACACATGGTTGGCGCCGGTGGCGACACCGACAACGTGCTGACATGAGGAAAGTTTCCAACCGATTTCCCATACACAAACAACAGTTGACCGGCGTTGCCTGGTGAAACGTTGTTGTGATGCCTCGTGCAAGGAGGAGAAATGCGTACCACCACGTTTCCGACTTTGATAAAGGTCGGATTGTAGCCTATCGCGATTGCGGTTTATCGCATCACGACATTGCAGCTCGCGTTGGTCCAGATCCAATGACTGTTAGCAGAACATGGAATCGGTGGGTTCAGGAAATGTAATACGGAACGCCGTGCCGGATCCCAACGGCCTCGTATCACTAGCAGTCGAAATGAAAGGCATCTTATCCGCGTGGCTGTAACGGATCGTGCAGCCACGTCTCGATCCCTGAATCACTGGATGTGGACGTTTGCAAGACAACAACCATCTGCACGAACAGTTCGACGACGTTTACAGCAGCATGGACAATCAGCTCGGAGACCACGGCTGCGGTTACCCTTGACGCTGAATCACACACAGGAGCGTCTGCGAACCTGGGTGCACGAATGGCAAAACGTCATTTTTTCGGATGACTCCAGGTTCTGTTTACAGCATCACGATGGTCGCATCCGTGTTTGGCGACATCGCGGTGAACGCACATTGGAACCGTGTATTCGTCATTGCCATCACCCAGTGTCATGGTATGCGGTGCCATTGGTTTCACGTCTCGGTCACCTCTTGTTTGCATTGACGGCACTTTGAACAGTGGACGTTACATTTCAGATGTGTTACGACCCGTGTCTCTACCCTTCATTCGATCCCTGCGAAACCCTACATTCCAGCAGAATAATGCAATACCGCATGTTGCAGGTCCTGTACGCGCCTTTCTGGATACAGAAAATGTTCGACTACTGCCCTGGCCAGCACTTTCTCCAGATCTCTCACCAATTGAAAATCTCTGGTCAATGCTGGCCGATCAACTGGCTCGTCAAATTACGCCAGTCACTACTCTTGATGAACTGTGGTATCGTGTTGAAGCTGCATGGGCAGCTGTACCTGTACACTCCTGTACACGCCATCCAAGCTCTGTTTGACTCAATGCCCAGGCGTATTAAGGCCGTTATTACGGCCAGAGGTCGTTGTTCTGGGTTCTGATTTCTCAGGATCTATGTACCCAAATTGCGTGAAAATGTAATCACATGTTAGTTCTAGTATAATATATTTGTCCAATGAACACCCGTTTATCATTTGCATTTCTTCTTGGTGTAGGAATTTTAATGGCCAGTAGTGTACATTCCATACATGTTATACCATAGAGTTTCCTGCTTCGTGGACGCAAGTTACAACCCTCTGCCTCCAGAGGGCTACGAACTGTAGAGTGTAACATGGCGGTGTGCGGCATAAGTGTCTCGGTGCGGGGGAAATAGCGTGCTGTAATCGAGGTTCGAATTCGAAGAGTTCGTCCACAAACAGAGCACCCTCTGCTTCAGCATGACAATGCAAGACCACACACGAGCGCCCTGACATCTTCAGCAAACCGACGCCTCGGATTCACTGTCATCGGTGATTCTCTGTACGGTACCGACTTGGCCGTGTCCGATTGTTATCTGTTTACAGAACTTGAAGAACACCTCCGAGGACTTCACTTTGGTAGTCACGAAGCGGTGCAAGCAGAGGTTGAGGTTGTGGCTCCGTCAACAAAGTCAAACATTTTACAGTGACTGTATCAACAGACTGGTCTCTCGCTGGGAGAAATGTATTCGTCCACCAGGGTAAGTGTGATGAGGAATACATATATAAACATGAAGAATAAAAAAGTAGCATATTAACAAAGTTTATTTCATCCACAAAGCTTTAAGAGTTTTCACGTTCCAAATTCGAAGGAATTTCTTTTCAGCACGCCCTCGTATATTGCATGAGAGTGCAGTAGCTGAAGAGTGTTTGAATCAGAAAGAAAGGAGTTGGAGAGGGAAGGGGGAGGGGGAGTGGAAGTGGGAGTAGGAAGGGGAGGGAGGGAGGGAGGGAGGGAGGGAGGGAGGGAGAGAGAGAGAGAGAGAGAGAGAGAGAGAGAGAGAGAGAGAGAGAGAGAGAGAGAGACCATTTCTTCTGATGGCTCTCAATCTATGCAGCAGAGCTATTATTATTAATTTTATCAACTACGTCCATTTATCAGGTTCATAGAAAGGAAGGAAGATTACAGTTTAACGTCTGTCAACATAGAGGTCATTAGAGTACGCACAAGCTCTGATTAGGAAAGGATGTAGAAAGAAATTGGCTGTGTTCCTTCGAAGAAACCATCCCATCATTTGCCTCAAGCAATTTAAGGTAATCACGGAAAACCTAGATCTGGATGGCCGGATTGGTGTTTGATCGGTCGTCCCCCCGGATGCGAGTCCAGTGTGGTAACCAAAGCACCACCTAACTCTCTCAGGTTCATAAAGGCTACGCGGATAGGGAGTCAGCAAAACACTGCACAGACAGCCACTAATATCAAGTGTCAGTCTGAGAAGCGTTACAGAGTATCGCATTCCTGCATTCTTAAACTATCTTCGCAGCCATGTTCCCAAGGTAACTTCAGGAAATCCGAAGTTCTGGGACTATCATGCAAGGTCATCGGTAAATGTGTTGTGTGTCTTTATCGTGAAAAATCGTTAAAATTTTGGCAATCCCAGTCCGAGTTATTGAAAGTCGGAATTACGGAATAGTTTTATAAAATAGTTACCTGAAGGTACAATTAGGAATAAGAACAATTATATAATAGCTAAGCAAAAACTACACGAACTGTAGTGTTATGTTGTGCATTGCACAATACATTTAGTGTAAAAGCAACGATTGTAAAAGCACTCCGTCTTCAGGCCACGAGTGGCCTACCGGGACCACCCGACCGCCGTGTCATCCTCAGTGGAGGATGCAGATAGGAGGGGAGTGGGGTCGGCACACCGCTCTCTCGCGCGTTATGATGGTATTCTTGACCGAATTCGGTCGAGTAGCTCCTCAATTGGCATCACGAGGCTGAGTGAAGCCCGGAAAATGGCAACAGCGCATGACGGCCTGGATGGTCACCCATCCAAGTGCCGACCACGCCCGACAGCGCTTAACTTCGGTGATCTCACGGGAACCGGTGTATCCAATGCGGCAAGAACGTTGCCTACGCAACGAATGTAATGGCATCAATAATGAATAACAGAGTTAAACAAATTAAAGTTGTAATATTTACTCGTATTTAAAGGTTACGTTAAACAAATGGGTACATACACTGTTGCATCTACGCCGAGGTCGCAGAACTTACGGGACACCTGCCAATGTCGTTACGGACCTACTTTTGCCCGGCGTAGTGTAGCAACTCGACGTGGCATCGACTCAGCAAGTCGTTGGAAGGAAGCCCCATGCAGAAATATTGAGCCATGTTGCCACTATGGCCGCCCATAATTCCTGAAGTATTGCCTGTGCAGGGTTTTGCGTACGAACTGCTCTGTTGTTCATGTCCCATAATGGATGGCTAACTCGTTCGCTCTAATTATCCGGAATGTTCAAGCCAATTCCAAACACTTACAGCCTGTTGTTCATGTCCCATAATGGATGGCTAACTCGTTCGCTCTAATTATCCGGAATGCTCAAGCCAATTCCAAACACTTACAGCCTGATGTCGTTCCTCATTGTCATCCAGAAAAAGTCCATCGTTGTTTTCGAACGAGATGTCCATAAATGGCTGCAGATGGTTTCCAGGTAGCGGAACATACCATTTCCAGTCAGTGATGGGTTCAGTTGGACCAGGGGAGCCAGTCCATTCCATGTAGACGCAGCCCAAACGATTGTGGAGCCACGACCAGCTTGCACAGTGCCTTGTTGTCAACTTGGGTCTGTGGCGTCGTCGAGTCTTAGCCCCTCGAACCCTTACATCAAACTGAAATCGGGACTCTTCTGATCAAGTCACAGTTTTCCAGTTGTCTGGAGTCCTACCGATACGTCCACAAGAACAAGAGAGACGGCGCACGTGGTGTCGTGCTATTAGCAAACGCACTCGCGTCGGTCGTCTGCTGCCAAAGCACATTGACGCCAAATTTCGCCGTACTGCCCTAAAGGATACTGTTACGGTGTTTACTTATTTCCAAGTCCGTATCGATCTTAGTGCTGAGTTTTCGCTCAGACGGCGCTTTGGCGTTAGGCGGTTGTTTCCGTGTGTGATAGCTGGCCGGAGCTCAGCTGGAGGCGTGTAAGGAGAAAAGAGGGGGCTGCCTTGGCGTGGAGACAGTTCGGCTCGGCTGGGGTTGTTTGCGTCTGGACGCCGAGTGGGGCCCGATGGGAAGATCGGACCGTGTTTTTACGGTTAATAGTGTGGACAGCGGCGTGGTGTGCCGTTTAACTTGATTCGCAAGGGGAGCAAAACCTCGGCTGTTCTAGTTTGTCGAGCCTGAGTTTGAAATACCTTCTATGTGCGACGGGATGTCATTTCGCCCTCCTGTCTCTCCGTCGCTGGGATTGCTATCCTCGTTTACCGTCCCATGGATGTATATCGACGGGCTACGCTGCTCTCCGTACTCTACTAGACGCTGGTGATGGAAGTGCGTCGTTCAGCGGCACCTTAGTCTCGGTGCTTTATGTTTGATCTTCAAGTGCATAGTCTTAGAGTGGCACTCCTTAGTTTGCCTTGCGCAGTCAGATTGGATTTTATTTTGTCTTGTGGTGCTTCCGCTTTCCGTTAACGAAGGTTAAGCTTGATTTGGCACTCCGTACGGCGTTTGGCACCGCAGCAGGCAGGTCGGAGCCACCTTCGCGACTAAACGGAAGCCTTCGGACTGAGAGGTCTTGTGTTTTGCATATTGTTCATAAATTGTTGTTTTGGTATTAAGTTGGCTAGGTTTCCTATGGATTTCCCGGCATTTGGTCTGTTGTCCGGCCCGGGCTAGGTCTCCTTATTTTAAAAGTCGGTCCTTGTTTTGGCTTAATACGATTTTGGTTTACTGCCTGGTGGTTCTGGTAGTACGCCGGGTCTCTGTGGTTGTGTTGCATTTTGTATGGGGCTGTGTGCTCGGAGCCGTGGAGTACCATTTGTGTGAACTGCTTCACTGGGGAGTACTAATCGGGCCATTCTTTGTCCTCTGATGTATGAAATAATTTTATTATTATTTTAAAGTAACATTATCTCTTAAATGATTTAATTCTTGTTGCGTTAATTGCAACTTGGGTACTGAGAAATTTAGTAGTGTAATTACGGAAGATTTAATAGTGGCACATTCCCCTTTACCTGTTTCGTAATCTGTTAATTACCGAAAGACCTTAAGCTCATAGTCATATGATGTGATTTTCTTACATTATTGTATTTTTATGTCACGTTATTGTTTTTTTTTTTTAATTTGCTGATCACTGGTGTACTGTTCCAAGTACTGAAATGTTTCATGCCGCTATTACTTGGGTGGAACGCGCGGAACCGCAACGGAGAGAGTAGTTGCGTGCCTTACGTGTCCGTTGTTGGCGCGGCCTGCTGTCCGTTGTTTGTTTTGGTGCACCTGAGTTAAGCATTGTGTTGCCTCCTCCCTTTCGACCCTGTCGTGTTCTTCTCATAAACATTTCCTTCAAGGCATTTTAGTAAATTTTATGCTAGAATTATTTTAATTTATTACATTGGTAAAATTGTGCGGCCTTCATTATACACACTGTTTGTCATAGTGGAGTTGATGTGCCATTGTAATTTCTTAAACTCCATTGTGTGTGCCTTCGTGATACATATTATTTGTCATAATAGATTTGAGTATGGCAATTATAATGTCTCATATATCATGATGTGCGTGTTGTAACCTCCCCCTCACTTACCGACCTTAATAACAGTGAAAAATTAAACGGCGTTTACCTAATAGAAATTTGGGAAAAGCAATCGTCACCGAAGTTAATCTGTCGGTAAAGATGGAGGAAAGGGTTACATCTAAATGAAAGGAAAAACGCAAATGAAACTGGTGGAAATTAATTTTGAAAAGGGGTAAAGTTAATAAAGAGAGTAAATGTGCGGCCGTTACGTTAACAATTAACTAGTGGTAATTAGATATTTGAGATTTGGGGGAAATTACGGTCGCCAGTCCTATGGACAATTACTATAGTAACTGAAAAAGAAATTAGCACTAGAAGCGTGGCAACTGAAGGTTGACACGTGTAGCGTGAAAACTGAAATTTGTCAGAAGTAATAAATTTCGCTACACTCTGACTTAATTTAGCAAAAGAATTAATAAAACCGGAAAATTGAAAGTTATTTAGTGACTGAAATTAATAGTGAGCTTTGTTTCTGAAGCACATCGAAAATCAGTAAAATACTTTTAGTCTTGGGCTACCTCAACAATCATTTCAAAAGCTTCTTGAATCTACGCAATTTAGAAATAAGAGATTTAACTTTGAACTTTAATTAAATGATTCTGAACAATTAAGAATAGTAAAATTTAGTACGTACCAAGCTGAGCTGCAGTCACAGGTAAGCTAAAATATGGTAACAAAACTCGCATTCTTAATTTGTGCTTGTGTAATCTAAATATTGTAGCCAGCTACGAATACTTTAACTGAACTTTGAAATTGTTGTTGTTGTTGTGGTCTTCAGTCCTGAGACTGGTTTGATGCAGCTCTCCATGCTGCTCTATCCTGTGCAAGCTTCTTCATCTCCCAGTACCTACTGCAACCTACATACTTCTGAATCTGCTTAGTGTATTCATCTCTTGGTCTCCCTCTACGATTTTTACCCTCCACGCTGCCCTCCAATGCTAAATTTGTGATCCCTTGATGCCTCAAAACATGTCCTACCAACCGATCCCTTCTTCTAGTCAAGTTGTGCCACAAACTTCTCTTCTCCCCAATCCTATTCAATACCTCCGCATTAGTTACGTGATCTACCCACCTTATCTTCAGCATTCTTCTGTAGCACCACATTTCGAAAGCTTCTATTCTCTTCTTGTCCAAACTAGTTATCGTCCATGTTTCACTTCCATACATGGCTTCACTCCATACAAATACTTTCAGAAACAACTTCCTGACACTAAAATCTACACTCGATGTTAACAAATTTCTCTTCTTCAGAAACGACTTCCTTGCCATTGCCAGTCTACATTTTATATCCTCTCTACTTCGACCATCATCAGTTATTTTACTCCCTAAATAGCAAAACTCCTTTACTACTTTAAGTGTCTCATTTCCTAATCTAATTCCCTCAGCATCACCCGATTTAATTTGACTACATTCCATTATCCTCGTTTTGCTTTTGTTGATGTTCATCTTATATCCTCTTTTCAAGACACTGTTCATTCCGTTCAACTGCTCTTCCAAGTCCTTTGCTGTCTCTGACAGAATTACAATGTCATCGGCGAACCTCAAAGTTTTTACTTCTTCTCCATGAATTTTAATACCTGCTCCGAATTTATCTTTTGTTTCCTCTACTGCTTGCTCAATATACAGATTGAATAACATCGGGGAGAGGCTACAACCCTGTCTCACTCCTTTCCCAACCACTGCTTCCCTTTCATTTCCCTCGACTCTTATAACTGCCATCTGGTTTCTGTACAAATTGTAAATAGCCTTTCGCTCCCTGTATTTTACCCCTGCCACCTTCAGAATTTGAAAGAGAGTATTCCAGTTAACATTGTCAAAAGCTTTCTCTAAGTCTACAAATGTTAGAAACGTAGGTTTGCCTTTTCTTAATCTTTCTTCTAAGATAAGTCGTAAGGTTAGTATTGCTTCACGTGTTCCAACATTTCTACGGAATCCAAACTGATCTTCCCCGAGGTCCGCTTCTACCAGTTTTTCCATTCGTCTGTAAGGAATTCGCGTTAGTATTTTGCAGCTGTGACTTATTATACTGATAGTTCGGTAATTTTCACATCTGTCAACACCTGCTTTCTTTGGGATTGGAATTATTATATTCTTCTTGAAGTCTGAGGGTATTTCGCCTGTCTCATACATCTTTCTCACCAGATGGTAGAGTTTTGTCATGACTGGCTCTCCCAAGGCCATCAGTAGTTCTAATGGGATGTTGTCTACTCCCGGGGCCTTGTTTCGACTCAGGTCTTTCAGTGCTCTGTCAAACTCTTCACGCAGTATCTTATCTCCCATTTCGTCTTCATCTACATCCTGTTCCATTTCCATAATATTGTCCTCAAGTACATCTCCCTTGTATAAACCCTTTATATACTCCTTCCACCTTTCTGCCTTCCCTTGTTTGCTTATAACTGGGTTGCCATCTGAGTTCTTGATAGTCATACAAGTGGTTCTCTTCTCTCCAAAGGTCTCTTTAATTTTCCTGTAGGCTGTATCTATCTTACCCCTAGTGAGACAAAGCTCTACATCCTTACATTTGTCCTCTAGCCATGCCTGCTTAGCCATTTTGCACTTCCTGTCAATCTCATTTTTGAGACGTTTGTATTCCTTTTTGCCTGCTTCATTTACTGCATTTTTATATTTTCTCCTTTCATCAATTAAATTCAATATTTCTTCTGTTACCCAAGGATTTCTATTAGCCCTCGTCTTTTTACCTACTTGATCGTCTGCTGCCTTCGCTACTTCATCCCTCAGAGCTACCCATTCTTCTTCTACTGTATTTCTTTCCCCCATTCCTGTCAATTGTTCCCTTATGCTCTCCCTGAAACTCTCTACAACCTCTGGTTCTTTCAGTTTATCTAGGTCCCATCTCCTTAAATTCCCACCTTTTTGCAGTTTCTTAAGTTTCAATCTGCAGTTCATAACCAATAGATTGTGGTCACAATCCACATCTGCCCCTGGAAATGTCTTACAATTTAAAACCTGGTCCCTAAATCTCTGTCTTACCATTATATAATCTATCTGATACCTTTTAGTATCTCCAGGATTCTTCCAGGTATACAACCTTCTTTTATGATTCTTGAACCAAGTGTTAGCTATGATTAAGTCATGCTCTGTGCAAAATTCTACCAGGCGGCATCCTCTTTCATTTCTTCCCCCCAATCCATATTCACCTACTATGTTTCCTTCTCTCCCTTTTCCTACCGACGAATTCCAGTCACGCATGACTATTAAATTTTCATCTCCCTTCACTTTGAAATTAAAGCAGTGAAATGGAATAATATTACTTTAATGCTGGCGTGTTAATTTCAACGACACTCGGGTTCATTCCGGAAAAGGAAGGGACAACGAGCGACAAATGTTCATGCTAAGTTGCTGTAATTATAGTTACGAAAATGGAACAGTTTGAAAAGCTGAAGTCTGCCATACAGTTCTAAAACTTTGCGTGCTTCCAGTCTTCCTTGTTGGTTGATTGACGGTTTGAAGCCGTCGATCGAGGAGGTAACAGTCACTCATTGTCGGCTATCGCTGTTGCAGAAGCTGGATGTTGGCGCGCCTTCTTCTCGACACGGTCACCAGGCGAAACGGGCTCCTGATGTGCGCCAGCTAATGCTTCCCGTCCGCGACACCGTGTCAAACTATCATCGCGAGTCGAGCCCAATTACATGCTGCCAAACCCCAAAAGCGCGGCAACTCGCGGGAGCGTCACACAACACATCTGCTCAACCGCACTCCTCCAGCCAGACTCCCCTCTGCCCGCGCTCCACGCGGCCGAGTTCACACTACCAAAGATCCTAAACACTTTGCTTCTCCACACGACCTATCGATGTATTCGCGCGATAGCACAGTTTTCCCAAGGCAAGACCCAGCGTAAAAATACAAATTGTATTTACAATACAAACCAATTATACATCGACATAAATGCATGTATATACAAATAGTAAAACAATTACAATATACAAGGACACAGAATCGTCATATCTTCAGGTAACAAAATAAGGAAAAAAATTTATAGTACAATAGATGGAAATAGGAGGATATGCATTTCCGGCGTTACAGTGTGTAATGGTGCAATAAATGGATGATTGTTATTTCTGTTTCTGGCGCCTTTCATGCCTCCTTTCTTGTCCCTATTGGTACGCTATCGTTGTACTTGTGTTGGTAAACCACATCAGAGACGTTGATCGTACGTCTCAAATTGCTTTCTGGAGTTATTTCACGCAGTCTTCATTGTCTATCACCACTGACAACTCTGCTCAATCTTCGCTGCTCTGGGTCGTTAAGTCAAGGCCGTTGGCCGCTGCGGTGTCCGTGGTAAGATGCAATGCCTGAAATTGATATTCTTAGC
Organism: Schistocerca piceifrons; assembly: GCF_021461385.2. Classification (NCBI taxonomy): domain Eukaryota; kingdom Metazoa; phylum Arthropoda; class Insecta; order Orthoptera; family Acrididae; genus Schistocerca; species Schistocerca piceifrons. Next base: position 577,248,184 of record NC_060143.1, read on the forward strand.
ACGCTCTTGACACTGTGGATCTTGGGATATTGAATTAAAAAAATGGTTCAATGGCTCTGAGCACTATGGTGCTTAACTTCTGAGGTCATCACTCCCCTAGAACTTAGAACTACTTAAACCTAACTAACCTAAGGACATCACACACATCCATGCCCGAGCCAGGATTCGAACCTGCGACCGTAACGGTCGCGTTGCTCCAGACTCTAGCGCTTAGAACCGCTCGGCCACTCCGGCCGGTACATTGAATTACCTAACGGTTTCATGAATGGAATGTCCCATGCGTCTAGCTCCAACTATCATTCCGCGTTCGAACTATGTTAATTCCCGATGTTCGGCGGTAATCACGTCGCAAACCTTTTCACATGAATCTGCTCCGCCAGTTCACTGCCCTATTATACCTTGTGCACGCGATACTATGGCCGTCTGTATACGTGTATGTCGCTCCCCATGACTTTCGTCACCTCATTGTATGTTGTGGTTGTAGTCTTCAGTCCAGAGACTATTTTGATGCAGCTCTCCATGCTACTCCATCCTGTGCAAGCTTCTTCATCTCCCAGTACCTACTGCAACCTACATCCTTCTGAATTTGTTTAGTGTATTCATCTCTTGGTCTCCCTCTACGACTTTTACCCTCCACGCTGCCCTCCAATACTAAATTGGTGGTCCCTTGATGCCTCAGAATATGTCCTACCAACCAATTCCTTCTCCTAGTCAAGTTATGCCACAAATTTCTCTTCTCTCCAGTTCTATTCAATACCTCCTCATTATGTGATCTACCCATCTAATCTTCAGCATTCTCCTGTAGCACCACATTTCGAAAGCTTCTATTCTCTTCTTGTCTAAACTATTTATCGTCCACGTTTCACTTCCATACATGGGTACACTCCACACTAATACTTTGAGAAACGACTTCCTGACACTTAAATCTATACTCGATGTTAACAAATTGCTCTTTTTCAGAAACGCTTTCCTTGCCATTGCCAGTCTACATTTTATATCCTCTCTACTTCGACCATCATCAGTTATTTTGCTCCCCAAATAGCAAAATTCATTTACTACTTTAAGCGTCTCATTCCCTAATCTAATTCCTGCAGCATTGCCCGGTTTAATTAGACTAAATTCCATTATTCTCGTTTTGCTTTTGTTGAAGTTCATATTATATCCTCCTTTCAAGACCCTGTCCATTCGGTTCAGCTGCTCTTCCAAGTCCTTTGCTGATGTATGAGACAGGTGAAATACCCTCAGACTTCAAAAAGAATGTAATAATTCCAATCCCAAAGAAACCAGGTGTTGACAGACGTGAAAATTACCGAACTATCAGTTTAATAAGCCACTGATGCAAAATACCTCATTGTATACGGTACTGTAAATATTCGAGAATGGAAGTTTACATTGTACTGGATATTTATGCCACACATATAATACAGAATGTTAAGTACATGGTGATTACAATAAAACTTTCGCTACTTGAGAGAGTCCCATGAAAAACTAGTGATAGCTGGATAATGAAACTTAGTGGAAACGCTTGCAAAAACATGCGGAAGAGAAATAACGAAAAAACTATTGAAAGAACCCATTTTCATTTCCACACGAGTTGGTCCAGATCTGATGATCTTGGTGGTTAGGCAATGTGGAATGATTAGGTTTTCTCCAAATGTGTTACAAGATAACCAAGTGAACTCGCGAGCAGTGTGTGAGAGGGCTCCATCGTGCATCAAAGAAGTTGAGTGCAAAGCAACTCTCACCCGTAGAGCAGGAATCACATGTTGGCGAAGTAGCTCAAAGTAACGTGTGTAGTTCACGCCGCATGTCCTTGATCCTTGGGGTCCGAGTTCGCCAAAGGAAAATGGACCAATTACGGATTCTGCTGTGAAGCCACGCCACACTGTGACGCGTTCGGTGAGCAGGGGAACTTCATGAACGTTCGTTGCTGTTGACAAACCTCAGATGTGACAACTGTACTTGTTCACTGCCTCAGGGAGCGTAAAGTGTATATTATTTCACAAAATGTGCAAACGTCACAGCAAAGTCCACTCGCACGACACGTGGCAAAAGTTGGTGAATAGTGTGAAGTTTGTACAGATAACATTTCACAGTTGTTCGCAGAACTTTTCGAATGGTGAGTCATGCCACATTGAACTGCCGTCACTCAGCTCGTGCACCCCCTAAAGATCCCACACTGTATCCACATTCTCAGCCACTGCAACAGTACCTTCAACAGTTTGTGGCGCAGTTAAGCATCGGCCTCTCTCACGGGCAAACCCAATCATTGGCCGATCGTTCCAAGGTGTGCAACCATGAACATCAACAGACTGGACCCCCCCTCATGTGGAAATCGGTACATTTGTGTACCTGTAGGAAGAAGGCGTCATCCTATAGCTATCTCACAGTACAGGGTGAAAATTTGAAATCTACACACTACATCCAGCCCGGCAGCGGCCTTGCCACAGTGGATACACCGGTTCCCGTGAGATCACCGAAGTTAAGCGCTGTCGGGCGTGGTCGGCACTTGGATGGGTGACCATCCAGGCTGCCATGTGCTGTTGCTATTTTTCGGGGTGCACTCAGCCTCGTGATGCCATTTGAGGAGCTACTCGACCGAATAGTAGCGGCTTCGGTCAAGAATACCGTCTTGCGGCCTGGAGACCGGTGTGTTGACCCCACGTCCCTCCTATCCGCATCCTCCTCCGAGGATGACACGCCGGTCGGATGGTCCCGGTAGGCCACTCGTGGCCTGAAGACGGAGTGCTTTATTTTTACATCCAGCCCAAGCAAACTGTTCCATTAGGTGTGATCTAGGATGAACCTCAGGTGGCTTATAAAAGCACCATTTGTTCATGGTCTGTTCCTGAGAAAACCTTAAAAAGCAAAGGTTTTGGGTACGTAAAGCGTCAATTGTGGGGATGACCGCTTCTAAAATTTCAATTCATGACAAATCTTTGATGTTCTTACCATATGTTCGTGAGGACACGGTCTGAGGGAGTCCTGAAGCTTTCCTCGATATTATGATACGTTACCGAAATCCAGAGGTACAAAGTTTCTGTGCTTATGCAAATTAAATATGCTCCTAATATCCATTCTAGACCGCAAATTTAATGTTAACTGACGTAGTGAACATATGGCAACGGTTCTGGGGTCACAAAACTATGTTTCTAGTCGCCATTTTTTCACCAACAAAACTTTATGAAGTGCTGCGTGTATAAGGCTGTCTTTGCCTGGAAAATATTCGATGGTGCCGCCTAGCAGCGTAAGCACCTTATAAAGATTCTTTCGTTATACTTAAAAATGAGTTTCAGTTGCAAGCAGAAGGAATTTTTTGTATACTGTAAATGTAGCCTTTAGATTGTGTGCACTTTTATGTAGTGTAAAGTGAACTTGAGTTGGTTGGGAGCCGATCGTGTATCAACCTTATATCATGCACACTTGCATGTGTGTCAAAGCATGTAAATATGTCGAAGCATATAAATAAACTGCTAAAACTCAACTCGTTTATAGAATTCGTTTTATATAACCAGCAGACCTACTGCAACAGGGAAAAGGATGGAACCAGGCGTCACAGAAAAGGTTAATATGTTTCTCTTTTAAAGATTGACGGTGAAGTGGGACACCAGCTGCCTCATCCTCATTTCGCCATCCTCACGAAACATTTTGGCATGCGAATGCACGGTCACAGAAGTCATGGCATAGCGACATGGACATATGCAGATGGCGGTACTATCGCGTACACATGGTAAAAAAAAAAAGGCAGAGCATTGGCGGAGCTATCACTTGCCCTCAGATGAGTCACGTGAAAAGGTTTCCGACGTGATTTATGGCCGCACAAGGAGAATTCAAAAATGGTTCAAATGGCTCTGAGAACTATGGGACTCAACTGCTGAGGTCATTAGTCCCCTAGAACTTAGAACTAGTTAAACCTAACTAACCTAATGACATCACAAACATCCATGCCCAAGGCAGGATTCGAACCTGCGACCGTAGCGGTCTTGCGGTTCCAGACTGCAGCGCCAAGGAGAATTAACAGACTTTGTACGTGGAATGATAGTTGGAAATAGGCGCATAGGACATTCCATTTCCGAAATCATTAGAGGATTCAGTATTATGAGATCCACAGTGTCAACCGTACGCCAAGAATACCATATTCCAGGCATTACTTCTCACCACGGACACTGCAATGGCCGACGGTCTTTACTTAACGACCCAGAGCAGCAGCGTTTGCGTAGAGTTGTCAGTGCTAACAGACAAGCAACAATACGTGATTAAACGGCAAATATCAATGCGGCAGCATGATGAACTGACCTGTTAGGACACTGCGGCGAAACCCGGCGTTAATGGGCTATGGCAGCAGACGACCGACCCTAGACGAATGGGAAACCATGGCCTCATCAGACGAGTCCCGATTTAAGGTGACAAAAGCTGATATTAAGGTTCGAGAGTGGTGCAGACCCCACGACGCCATGGCCGCAAGTTGTCAAGAAGGCTATGTGGAAGCTGGTGGTGGCTCCATAATGGTGTGGGCTGTGTTTATATGGAATGGGCTGTATCCTTTGGTTGTATTCAGATACTTATACACCGTTTGCAGCCATTCATGGCCTTCATGTTGCAAACAGTGATTGAATTTTTATGGATGACAATGCACCCTGTGATCAGACCACAGTTGTACGCAATTGGTTTGAAGAACATTGTGAACAATTCGTGTGAATGACTTGGCCACCCAGATCACCCGACCTGAACCCCATCGAACAGTTGTGGGGCGTAATCGAGAGGTGAGTTCATGCGTAAAATTCTGCACTGTCAACAGTTTCAAAATTATAGATACTGCAGCGTTTAGGATAGGGAAAGTTAGTTTTGTGCGGTATTCGGAGCACGAGTTACAGCCAGGTGCAAGCTGGATTGGAGTAAGTTACACATACCAGCAGTTGCGAAGGCGCAAGTCACGGGTAGAAGAGGGCGACTGGCGCAACTGTGGTGTGGTGTGGTGTGGTGTGGTGTGGTGCGTACGTGACGCGAAGTGGCACGTTAGCGAAACAGAGGTGCACAGGCGACTATAAGTAGCTGCGGGTTTCTAACGAGATTCATTCAAGTGTGGCAGCTCTCCTGTTCTGGATAGCGGGGCACGTCACAGCACCGAGCTACGCGCAGCAACAGATGGGCTGACAGTGTCCCAGTCCACGGCGGGCCGTCGGTTCGACCCTCTGAGGCCGACACGGGATCCGTAACCAGCCAGCGGCGGGCCAGTTTTCGGCTCGCTGCCGTGGGCAGTCGTCTCGGCTCGGCTCGGCTCGGCTCCCGAAACACGCCGGAGACTTCCGAAGCGAGGGCCGCAGATTCAGAGGGCGTATCGCGGGCGTTCCCAGCTACGCCAGTGAGGAAGAAGCAGCAGCGGGGCCGGCCTGCGGCTCCCGGCAGAACAGCGCGCGGAGAACGAGGACAGAGGCCGCCGAGTCGGCTTCTGGTGCAGCCGTCCTCACGTAATCGGTACTCTGCAGCTGGCGTGCAGGGCCGGCTCGACACAGCCCGTTGCACTGGGTCGCTGGGGCGGTCGCCTAATCTTTTCGGGGCCCTGTGACACCGACCGAGGTGAATGCAGCACTGTAGTGGAAGCAAATAAATCATTTGGGAAGCTCTCGCCGAGTTTTAATACGGCACCTCCTGGCACCCATCCCGCTACACTTGGCCATCCTGATACATTTGGTGACAGAAGCCGGCACAACAACGCCTATAGAGGCAAGGAGACTTAATAGTGAGTGATCAAACAGTCATTATAAATTAGAAAACTGAATAAATCACGGAATAATGTAGATAGAGAGGTACAAATTGACAAACATGCTTGTAATGACATGGGGTTTTATTAGAACCAAAAAAATACAAAAGTTCAAAAAATGTCCGACAGATGGCGCTTCATCTGATTTGAATAGCAATAATTACCATAACAAAGTAAGACAAAGCAAAGATGATGTTCTTTACACGAAATGCTCAATGTGTCCACCTTCATTCCTCAACAATAGCTGTAGTCGAGGAATAATGTTGTGAACAGCACTGTAAAGCATGTCTGGAGTTATGGTGAGGCATTGGCGTCGGATGTTATCTTTCAGCATCCCTAGAAATGTACGTCGATCACGATACACTTGCGACTTCAGGTAACCCCAAAGCCAACAATCGCACGAACTGAGATCTGGGGACCTGGGAGGCCAAGCGTGACGAAGGTGGCGGCTGAGCACACGAGCACCACCAAACGACGCGTGCAAGAGATCTTTCACGCGTCTAGCAAAACTTTCGTTTTTTTTTTGTTCTAATAAAACCCCATGTCATTCCAAACAGGTGTCAATTTTTACCTCTATCTACATTATTCCGTGGTTTATTAAGTTTTCAAATTTATACTGGCTTTTTGATCACCCGGTATTCATTCAGGGGCCTTCCAGCGAGTTGTTCAATCCATGCCACACCGAGTGGCTGCACAACACCGAGCAAACGGAGGCCTGACAATGTTATGAGGAACCCCATGACTTTTTGTACCTCAGTGTACACTCGTGCTCTTTTTTTACTGAAAGAGAGTAGCAGAGAGAAAGCGACGGTGGAAAAGAGGGAAGATAATTCTAGTGGGAGAGAGAGGAAACACTACTAGTCCAGTGGGAGCAAAAGAGAGAAGACAGTGGAAATAAAAAGGGAGGTGAGTGGCGTCCATACATAGGTTTTTTTTGGGGGGGGCGGGGGAAAGAGTGTCCGGACTCTTCCCAATCGGCAAACTACAGAGGGAGGGCGCTTCTTAGACCGACATTTTAAACACATGGCTTGATGACGTCGTCTTCTGTAGAAGACTGGTTTGACGCAGCTCTTCGCGCTACTCCGTCGTGTGAAAGCCGCTTTATCTCTGAACAGCTATTGCAAATTGCGTCCTTCTGAATCTGCTTACTGTGTTCATCTCTTGGTTTTCCTGTACCATTTTACACCCCCCCCCCCCCCTTACTTCTCACCAGTACTGGTCATACCTTGATACAATGTGTCATATCAGCCGATTCCTCCTTACAGTCAGATTGTGCCACTGCTGAGCAGTATTCAAGCAGTGGGCGAACAAGCGTACTGTAACCTACTTCCTTTGTTTTCGGATTGCATTTCCTTAGGATTCTTCTGATGAATCTGAGTCTGGCATCTGCTTTACCGACGATCAACTTTATATGGTCATTCCATTTTAAATCACTCCTAAATGCGTACTCCCAGATAATTTATGGAATTAACTGCTTCTAGTTGCTGACCTATTTTGTAGCTAAATGATAAGGGATATATATCTTTCTTTGTATTCGCAGCACATTACACTTGTCTACATTGAGATTCAATTGCCATTCCCTGCACCATGTGTCAATTCGCTGCAGATCCTCCAGCATTTCAGTACAATTTTCCATTGTTACAACCTCTCGATACACCACAGAATCATCTGCAAAAAGCCTCAGTGAACTCCCGATGTCATCCACATATGTCAATCATCCAGACTGTTGCTCCTCCAACTACTGAAAAGGCTACCGCTCCTCTTCAGAAAGCACAAGTTTGTCTGGCTTCTCAAAAGATACCGCTCACTTGTGGCTGCACCTACGGTACGGCTATCTGTGTCGTGACACGCAAGCTATCCCACGAGCGTCAAGGCCCGCGGTGAACAGAACACGTGGGTATGGGAGTAAACTGGGAAGTGACAGGGGGAGTGGCAAAGAAAGGCGGAAGGAGAAGAGACTGGCACTGGGATACACAGGCTATTCGGAAATTCCCATTACACACTTAGGACTCTTCGAGAAGATTTCGTGATATTTTAAACAGGAACCAGTGTTCGAAAACGTGGCGCTTCCGCTCTACAACGGGTTCAGTTCAGTTGTGTAACGCATCTACGTCTGATGAGGGAAAGAGGAAAGTCTGGATTTGCCTGTCCTGGTATGCAATAGGACAAACAGGATGACGTGCCACTGTACGTCCTTTAGGAAACGTTTCAGCATTATGGTGCACTATTTCAGTTCCCATACGAAGTTCGGAGACATCTCAGCAGACGATGTGACGAAAGACGGGTAGGCCGACGTGATGCAACCGCGTGGCCGCCGCAATCGCCGAATTTAATTCTTATGAACAGCTACGGTGGGGAGAGGGGGGGGGGGGGGCGTACACAAAATTTAATTCGAGATTCCTGTAGAGACAGGAACCACTTTCACGAGCTCCAGCCACTGCACTAGAAACTGAAGAGAGACCAGATGGAATGGAGGGAGAGTACCAGAACATGCTTTGTAGGTACAAATTGTTACAAAAAAAAAATGGTTCAAATGGCTGAGCACTATGGAACTTAACTTCTGAGGTCATCAGTCCCTAGAACTTAGAACTACTTAAACCTAACTAACCCAAGGACACCACACACATCCATTCCCGGGGCAGGATTCGAACCTGCGACCGTAGCGGTGGAGCGGTTGAGCGGTTCCAGACTGTAGAGCCTAGAACCACACGGCCACCCCAGCCGGCTCAAGTCTGTTACAAAATTGGTGGTTGCCCCATGGAGCCGCTATTGTAATGCATCTATGCTGTTCTGTACGTATAGTATGTCTGATTATTTTTGTTTCGCAATAATATGAACACAATGATTAAGTGTTAATACAGACAAAGGTGGTTAAATGCTAAATTGATGTTTCATTATGTTTCCTTTCGAAATGTTGCCTAATAACTGTACCGCGCACTACCTAATTCAATTCCTCAAGCAAAAGTGGAAAAATCAAACATCTAAATGAAACCGTCGCAGAACACAAACGGCACTTTTCTGGACATGTGTTCCTATTCAGAAAAGGATGTACTCACTCGCCTCTACAAGTCCTAGAAGCTCGTAGCGGGAATTTCCCTACACCCTGTACTATAAATGAACGGGAGAAAAAGTGACAGTGAGAGGGATACATGGTGTAACGTGTAAAAATGCAAATTTTTCTATTTATATCTGAGGACTGTTTACTGAACCACATTACGAGAGTATGTCATTTGCAGACTAATAATTACAGCTATTATAAGTCATGTTTTCGAGATTGCTGGTACCTCTAAGTGTGTGTGGCAAGAGCAAGCCTTTAAGGCTTTTTCCTCTGCGCAGTAGATCTGGTGTGGACTCGTGGACGGAGAACAATCTATACGCCCAGGTGTCGTCCATTTTGTTCAGATACGAGCGTACGCAGAACGTCAGGTCGCAAGGTTTGTAACTTTTGCAGGAAGACTGTCCGATGCAAAAAAACAAAAAACACGCTGATATGTGTGCATGTTAGGGTGTCGCATATATAAGTATCTGCCCTCACATCGGTTACCGTCTATTGACAAAGGTGTGAAGCCGATTATAAAGACTTAACTAAGCAGAGACTGGGTCGAAAGGTTCACTCTGTACCAAGATAGCACCAATATGTTCATTTTCCAAAATCTTGGATGAGTGAGGAGGAAAAGGGTTTGAGGCAGTTTCTTTCTCACTTTTCTGTCGGTCTTTTGAAGACTAGCATGTGCGCCATTTTTGTGCGCCGACAGCTGCTCTTTCAGCTGGTTAAAATGAGATTCTTTCAACAGTTTATTTGTTATTCTTCCAGATAGCCTTACAAACTTAAGTACCGGTCGTAACTGCACAAATCTTTTACAACCTAGAGCGGTTTATTATCAGAGTTTGCGATGCTCAGTTGCAGATATCCTGTCACAAACTGTGCGCTACCATCACTTCTCACGGGGACCCTCTGAAGTAGGTGATATTTATAACCACCCTGTACTTCACTGGTTATTTACTGCTGCTATCTGGATCTGCGATATGATGTACGGCTTTTGTCTCATTTTTATGCCTTGGTAATAATTCCATCCCCAAATCCTGTTGATAATGGCTTCCAGAGGGAACTTTCTGTTGAGACTATTGCTCACCGGTCTGTTCACATAATGTCATCCTAACACTGCAGCTGACATAAAATAACCATATTTGTTAATTTAACAGGAGCAACATCTCTGAACAGAAAAGCATTACTTTTCTAGGAAGGTTGCATGTCAAAACTTGAATGAAACACTATTTTTCATTTCAAATACGTATTTACTCATTTAAAAATAGCGTCAAAATTTTACTTAAACTGTTGGTTATTGATACAAATGTCACATTACTAATACAAACTTCAACTTTGTTTAGCTACCTACAAACAACAATCTGCTCGTCCTCACTCAGGTCCTTATATAAATTAATTACGAAATTTTACGTTCTTATTTTATTTTATATTTAATTACAATAAATTCAATGTTTACAAAGTTTAAAAAATGACAATACTGTGCTTAAACTAATGACATATTTAAGATAAGATTTTGCTAAACAGAAGAGTTCCCTGTGTAAAATTTCATCAGCTTTACTTTAACAATGATGAAAAATTTTAAAACCTAATTAATAAACATTGTTACTATCATTTACAGCTATCCAAATGTTGGAATACTACTGGTTTGTACATTGAAGTATCTCTAAAGCCGTGTTAAAGCTTATGAGTGAAGTATTGCATTTCTAACGCTTGACTGTTTACAGTATTTTCCAGAAGATCAAAACTTATAAAATACTACGTATTCTGTACAAAAATTGCGTTGCGAGTTTTTACGTTCCTGGTCTGAATTACTGAACTGGCTAAAGGGAAACACTTTACACAAAGTTTTACGAAGTCTGAATTCTACACCAGAAATGAGATTCTGAACTTATTTTTCTGCAGGTCGATACATTACTTCAAATGAAGTTTGTTACAGTCACAAACAATCATTATTTAACTATCACAAATATATAACATGAAATTTACGATGTACTGCTTGTTTCGATAGAGCGTGTATCGACTGCTCCTACATGAATCTGCTGGTGGCTGATCAGCTGTTTCAGTTTTTCACTTACGTATTTATCACACTTCGCTTGGTGTAATCATTTTACCTGTACTTTCATTGATAACATGAACGCACTGCTTAGCCGGGAACTTCTTGTGCAAGGTCCATTGTTTCTTTTTCTTAAATTACCTTACGAATTTAATGTGGTTGTCGCAACGGAGAGTTTCCTGGTACTACTTCAAAACCTGAAGTGGCTGGCATATGAATATCAACTATCTCGCTTGTTAGATTTTGCAATTTCATTTCTATCGAAAAATAATTATCGAGCGAATGTAGACCTAGGGCTACGTTACAAATTAATCTGTTACAACAACATGTACTTCGTGTTAACATTTGTTGACTTCAATATATCTCAACCAAACTTGCAAACTCTTTACCTAACCTAGACCTAGGGGTACGCTCACAGATCAGTCTGCCATCACAATCAATATTTCAGGGAGGGAGGACTATCCGACTTAACTTGCCATATTGCCTCAACTTTAACAATAGTTCATTTCTTCCTCCCTCATGCACTTCGTTTTTGTGAGTGCTGTCCTTCCGACGCCTAGCAATAAGGAAACAGTACCTTTACTTTCTGCAATACTTCTGAGAGCTGGAAGTAGTATCTTTGCGTTCTGTAAAATATCTGAGCAGTTCATCCACGTTTGCAGTCCATTACGCTAATTGTGTCCTGTTTCTTACCCTTTCTTACTCAGAATGGACGTAAGCAAAAGCAATATCTCGCTTGTTTACGAATATTCAGGGGTTGGCAAAAAAAAAAAGCCACTGCATTACTAAGTTCATACGATAATTACCATGTTTTGGTATTATTCGCCCCACGACTGCTCCATTTCTCTAATCTGCAACAATTTTGTTTCCTTTGCCACTCTGCGTTCTGCCATTTCTTTAGGCACTGCACCTTAGACGTTAATAGAATCTTTTACTAATATGCATTTAAGAGAAACAAGATCTGTTGGCCAGCCAGACTGCAAAAGTGGTGTTTAAATTAAGGAAACAAGATGGATAAGACATTATGCAATGCGGAATACAGTACTCTATCGGGAGATCAGACAGCTAAATAGGAATTTTTTGTAAGGCAGTTATACGGGTTAGTCATGAACAGTATCACAGGTGGGTGATTCAAATGAAATCTAGTAATGCTAAGCAACAAGATGAGCATTGGAAAGGGCGTAGAGCAAGGATGCTCACTGTCACCGAAGCTGTTCGACACACACGGAGAACTGATAGGTAAGGCCACAGACCACGCGAGACACATTGTAGTTTGAGCAGAGGGTAAATACTGTGAAGTACGTGCAAAATCAAGCCGTACTGGCGGAATAGAGGAGCTACACCGTATGTTTGACATTGCAAGGAGGGACGTGGAGTATGAAATTAAGGAAATATAGAGACAAGTGATGAGAATAGAGCAAGGAGGAAGCATTAGCTAACGTTCTTAGAAGGAGAAAAGAAACAAATTTTTCTATTCCTGGGAAACTTAATGAAATGGAACATAAGAGGCACAGAAGAATTGAAGACGATATGTATGGGAAAGGGCATTTGGAAAGGCGAAGCTGTTACTAACAGCTAAAGAAATCCAGGGGAGATGAGGAAAAGATTTGTAAAATGTAGTGTAGTACAGTATTGAATCATGGACCATTAAAAAGAATGATGGAAGGAAAATGTTTAGCTAGTTTTGAAAAGTAACTATCGGGAAGAATGCTTAAGTTTAAGTGGATTGACAGACTTAAGAATGAAATTATGGAGAGAGGAAGGAAGGCTACATCAGAAAGAGGAAAATAATTTTGACGGACATGTATTGCGTAGGAGCTGCTAACAAAGAATTATGAAGGGACAGAGGAAGAAGTAGGGAGAGAATTACAATAATCGACATCAGAAATGGACCAACATACGGATAAAGGAAGACTCTCAGAACAGGACATAATGGGGAGAGTCTACCTGAAACCTATTATAACACACGCTAACAAGAAGAAACTAATTAGATTATGTTTAGGTACAGGAGAATTCCAGTTCCGTGGAACTATTACACCAGACTTTTTTAAAAATTAACTGATGTGTGAAAGTGAAAATTTAATTAGTTAGTGTTGTATTTATCAGTTGGTGTGCACCACCACCACCACCACCACCACCACCACCACCACCAAAATGGTCACGAATCGCGTCAGGAGACAGCATTATAGGGTGGGTGAGGGCAGGTCGGGGTGCTATGATGCCAGAAGCAGCTCCCAGTTACTGGTCAGCAGATCTGGATTCGTCGAACGACGCAAGAGTAGCTGCCTGAGCCTCAGAACCCCCTGGTCAGCAAGAGACAGGCGTCTGCTGACCACTGCAGCCCACGAGACTTTACATAATTGATTGAGGGGGGGGGGGGGGGGGGGAAGGAGAGGCGGTTATGGGACTAAACTGCGAGATCATCAGTCCTGCGATTCGAAAGTTACGTACGTAAAATAGAGGCGTCCGCTAACAGTAGGTGGACCCAGTCTGATAGGTTAAACTAGAAGTACCGAAGCTGAAAGACTCATTACCACACAGCAGGAAAAATTCTAAACACTGCGAACCAGAAGTATAAAAGAGCGACCTTTGCACAGGGGAGTGATCATGGATCCCAGACCTAGGAAACTGGAAGAGGGGCCCAAACCACAACCATCCTGCCTCTGTTCCAAGAGGAAAGCGAAACCTTATAACTGAAAATAAAAATCACTTTCAGGGAGGAAAGTGACGACCAGTTCAGCCATCTGTGAATCGTCTGCTATTATTAAATTCAAGGAATCTGGAAGGCTATACTTAGTACAAAGAGCCAAAAGAAGGAAACATTCCACCAATATATGGAATACTGTCAATCTGGCTTCACAGCCACATTGTAGGGGGTGGATCGTTATGCAAGGTAGCACAGTGGGTGTGCACAGTATGAGTAATGTGTACACTCCTGGAAATTGAAATAAGAACACCGTGAATTCATTGTCCCAGGAAGGGGAAACTTTATTGACACATTCCTGGGGTCAGATACATCACATGATCACACTGACAGAACCACAGGCACATAGACACAGGCAACAGAGCATGCACAATGTCGGCACTAGTACAGTGTATATCCACCTTTCGCAGCAATGCAGGCTGCTATTCTCCCATGGAGACGATCGTAGAGATGCTGGATGTAGTCCTGTGGAACGGCTTGCCATGCCATTTCCACCTGGCGCCTCAGTTGGACCAGCGTTCGTGCTGGACGTGCAGACCGCGTGAGACGACGCTTCATCCAGTCCCAAACATGCTCAATGGGGGACAGATCCGGAGATCTTGCTGGCCAGGGTAGTTGACTTACACCTTCTAGAGCACGTTGGGTGGCACGGGATACATGCGGACGTGCATTGTCCTGTTGGAACAGGAAGTTCCCTTGGCGGTCTAGGAATGGTAGAACGATGGGTTCGATGACGGTTTGGATGTACCGTGCACTATTCAGTGTCCCCTCGACGATCACCAGTGGTGTACGGCCAGTGTAGGAGATCGCTCCCCACACCATGATGCCGGGTGTTGGCCCTGTGTGCCTCGGTCGTATGCAGTCCTGATTGTGGCGCTCACCTGCACGGCGCCAAACACGCATACGACCATCATTGGCACCAAGGCAGAAGCGACTCTCATCGCTGAAGACGACACGTCTCCATTCGTCCCTCCATTCACGCCTGTCGCGACACCACTGGAGGCGGACTGCACGATGTTGGGGCGTGAGCGGAAGACGGCCTAACGGTGTGCGGGACCGTAGCCCAGCTTCATGGAGACGGTTGCGAATGGTCCTCGCCGATACCCCAGGAGCAACAGTGTCCCTAATTTGCTGGGAAGTGGCGGTGCGGTCCCCTACGGCACTGCATAGGATCCTACGGTCTTGGCGTGCATCCGTGCGTCGCTGCGGTCCGGTCCCAGGTCGACGGGCACGTGCACCTTCCGCCGACCACTGGCGACAACATCGATGTACTGTGGAGACCTCACGCCCCACGTGTTGAGCAATTCGGCGGTACGTCCACCCGGCCTCCCGCATGCCCACTATACGCCCTCGCTCAAAGTCCGTCAACTGCACATACGGTTCACGTCCACGCTGTCGCGGCATGCTACCAGTGTTAAAGACTGCGATGGAGCTCCGTATGCCACGGCAAACTGGCTGACACTGACGGCGGCGGTGCACAAATGCTGCGCAGCTAGCGCCATTCGACGGCCAACACCGCGGTTCCTGGTGTGTCCGCTGTGCCGTGCGTGTGATCATTGCTTGTACAGCCCTCTCGCAGTGTCCGGAGCAAGTATGGTGGGTCTGACACCGGTGTCAATGTGTTCTTTTTTCCATTTCCAGGAGTGTAGATGGCATAAGACAGTGGACTCCCTGCAGTTGCTGAAGGATGAGCGCAAACCTCCAGTAGCCTCCTTGATTGTGTGGAGGATATTACTGATAACAGAAGCGCACCAGAC
This sequence comes from Schistocerca piceifrons, assembly GCF_021461385.2. NCBI lineage: Eukaryota > Metazoa > Arthropoda > Insecta > Orthoptera > Acrididae > Schistocerca > Schistocerca piceifrons. Next base: position 577,263,505 of record NC_060143.1, read on the forward strand.
GTCACTCCACTTTTTGGAGCAGACAGATGTGATGTGTATCCAAATATCTGCACCTGGAACCATGAGAGGGAATGGGGGTAACTATCTGCCACTCAAGCCCAACGGCCATCCAGTTGATTCCCTGGAATGCCATACGACTTGGGACCCAGAGAAAGACAACAGAGGGTGGCACTACCAAGGGCAGAGATATTGTCATGTACAGTAGAAACCACAAGACGAGAGTAGGTCTGTCTATAGCCCTCAAGCTGCTCATTGAGTCTGTGCACATTAAAACACTGTGGAGGGACCTGAGTAACAAAATGAAGGGTTCTGTTAATGGCTAGCATCTCTGCTGTGAAGACACTACATGTTCCCAGCAATAAATGGTGTTCCAGGCCACGAGGAGGCGTAAAAGCATATTATATCTTATCTGTTTTTAGAACCATCAGTGTAGAAGATGGTAGCATCCTGAAACTCTGCAGGGATGAAACGTACAGGACGCCAGAAATGAAATGAAATGTCGTGTGGCTAAGGCCTCCCGTCAGGTAGACGGTTCGCCTGGTGCAGGTCTTTCGATTTGACGCCACTTCGGCGACCTGCGCGCCGATGGGGATGAAATAATGATGATTAGGACAACACAACACCCAGTCCCTGAGCGGAGAAAATCTCCGACCCAGCCGGGAATCGAACCCGGGACCTTAGGATTCACATTCCGTCACGACTACTCAGCTACCGGGGCCGGACGCCAGAAGAACACATGGGCGATAGAGACCTGTGGTCTAGGCACAGTCCAAAAGGGGGTTACATGGGGCGCATTCCAGTGAGCGGATATTGAGGTCCTGGCATAGGGAAGTGAGATGCATTCCAACCGACAATCCCACACATGGGCAGTGATCAGGAGGGAGACACCCTTGTTTGCGAAGAGGATGGCATACACGGGATGGTCAGGAAATCGTCGAAGGAGATTGTGTAAGCAACCAGAAGTTGGCTCCATAGTAATTGTAGAGTGGCAATGCCCACTTCTGTGAGAAGATTGTCGACAGGACTAGTGCAAAAGGTACCGATAGCCAGATGCGCCACAGATGAATAGGGTCAAGCAATTTCAGAGTGGAAGGAGCCACAGAGCCATAAACCTGACTGCCATGATCTAGTCTAGACAAAACCATAACATGGTAAAGATGGAAAGAGCAGCACGGTCTGCAACCCAAGATGTGTGATCTGGGAGGTGGACAACATTAATCTATTAATCTTCTGCTTGCATGTTGTCTTCAGGTGGCGAATATGTGGCAGCCACATCCGATTTCTATTCAAAGTAAGGCTTGAGGAATGGGACCATGCTACAACATCTAGGCGCTGGTTGCCTAAATAAAGTTAGGTATTTGAGTGTACTATGGATCGACGACAAAAATGGATAACCCACAGTTTGCAGATAGAAAACTGGAAGCCATGGAATACAGCTAATGCAGAGGCTAACCGGATGGCGCCTTGGAGCTCGTGTTCAGCAGATGCTACAGAGTGGGAGCTGCGCTAGATTAAAAAAATCATCGACATACACCGCCAGGATAACCAGAGGCCCAACAGAGGTTACAAGCCCATTGGTGGCTTTGAGGAGGAGTTCGACATTTGACACAGAACCACATAGGATACCATTCTACTGAATCTTAGCAATGCTGAGTTAATTGTAAACTAGAACCTGAAGAGGCGGTGGGATAAAAACTTGGGTAAAAATTGGAAGGGGCCCACAGAAGCCCCAGTCATTCAGGTAACTTTTTTTGTGGTTTTAGGGCGCACAACTTCAACGGTCATTAGCGCCCAGACTACGTTAGGAATGCACCGCGAGTCAAGTTTAAAACAGCAACGAAACTGAAAACACGATAAAAGACAGACTGACCAGCATAGGATTAAAAAAACAGCATAATCAAATGTCCTTAGAGAGGGTTGTCAAGTTGATAAAATGAAGAACGCGAGCAGCTGCTCGTGGGTCATCCGCTAAAATGGCATCTAGAGTACATGGCAGGCCAAGATCAAGACGCAGTGTGTTAAAATCCGGACAGGACGTTAAATGTGGCTGACCGTCAGCAATTGGCCACATGGGCAGAACGGCGCCGGCGCAGCCGTCAGCCGATGGCGATGGCTGAACCGGCAGTGTCCAATTCGTAACCGGGCCAAAGCTACCTCCTCCGGCCGAGAAGGGCGTGAGGACGACGTCCAAGCCGCGGGAAGAGGTTTCAAGGCCCGAAGCTTGTTGTCCGTAAGTGCAGCCCAATCGGCATGCCACAGCGATAAAATGCGCCGACAAATGACCCTGCTACAATCTGACGAAGGGACACAACAAGAAGCTGTCCGAGGCTGGAGGACCGCAGCCTTGGCCGCGGCATCTGCAGCTTCGTTCCCAGGGATACCGACATGGCCAGGAACCCAGAAAGCTAACCGGAGAACCGACGTCCACCAGCTGCTGAAGAGAGCGCTGGATCCGGTGCACGAAAGGGTGAACCGGGTACGGATCACTGAGGCTCTGGATAGCGCTCAGGGAATCGGAGCAGATGACATAAGCAGAATGTCGGTTGCGGCAGATGTAAAGAACAGCCTGGTAGAGGGCAAAGAGCTCAGCTGTGAAGACCGAACAATGGCCATGGAGCTGGTATTTGAAACTTTGTACCCCGACAATAAAAGAACACCTGACCCCGTCATTGGTCTTAGAGCCATCTGTATAAATGAAGGTCACATTAATGAACTTCGAACGAAGTTCGACAAAACGGGAGTGATAGACCGAACCGAGGGTAACCTCCTTTGGGCGCGAGCAGAGGTCAAGGTGAACGCGAACCTGAGCCTGGAGGCAAGGTGGCGTGCGGCTCTCGCCCACTCGAAAGGTTGCAGGGAGTGAAAAATCAAGGTGTTGAAGGAGGCGACGAAAGCGAACTCCAGGGGGTAGCAGGGCAGAGACATACAACCCGTATTGACGGTCGAGAGAGTCGTCAAAAAAGGAACGATAAGACGGGTGGTCGGGCATTGCCAGTAGCCGACAGGGATACCGACAAAGCAGTATATCGCGCCGGTAGGTGAGTGGCAATTCACCAGCGTCAGCATGAAGACTCGACGGGTCTAGTATAAAACGCTCCGATCGCAAGTCGTAAACCCCGATGTTGTATGGAGTTGAGGCGGCGTAAGATGGATGGCCATGCAGAGGAGTATACAAAGTTCCCATAATCCAGCTTGGAGCGGACGATCGAAGAATATAGGCGAAGTAAGACGGTTCGATCCGCTCCCCACGACATACCACTGAGAACACGGACATTTAGAGAACGGGTACAACGGGCAGCCAAATATGACATGTGGAGACCAGCTAAGTTTCCTGTCAAATGTAAGACCTAAAAATTTTGTTGTCTCCACGAATGGGAGAGCAACGGGACCGAGTCGTAAGGACGGTGGGAGAAACACTTTGTAGCGCCAGAAGTTAATACAGACCGTCTTCTCGGCAGAAAAACGGAAGCCATTGGCGACACTCCAGGAGTAAAGACGGTCAAGAGAACGCTGAAGACAGCGCTCCAGGAAACATGTACGCTGCGCGCTGCAATAGATGGTAAAATCGTCCACGAAAAGGGAGCTTGATACATCAGCTGGGAGGCATTCCATTATTGGATTGATCGCTATGGCGAAGAGAGCGACGCTCAAAACTGAGCCCTGTGGCAACCCATTCTCCTGGCGAAAGGTGTGACAGAACCCACACGTACCCTGATCTGTCGATCCATTAAAAAGGAACGAATAAAAAGAGGGAGGCGACCGCGAAGGCCCCATGCATGCATGGTGCGGAGATTGCCCGCCCTCCAACAGGTGTCTTAAGCCTTCTCCAAATCAAAGAACACAGCCGCGGTCGGGCGCTTCCGCAAGAAGTTATTCATAATGAAGGTCGACAAGGTAACCAGATGGTCAACAGCAGAGCGGCGCCTACGAAATCCACATTGTACATTGGTAAGTAGGCGTCGAGACTCGAGCAGCCAAACCAAACGAGAGTTAACCATTCGCTCCATCACTTTTCAGACACAGCTGGTAAGCGAGATGGGTCGATAACTGGAAGGCAAGTGCTTGTCCTTCCCCGGTTTAGGAATCGGGACAACAACAGACTCGCGCCAGCATGCGGGAACATGTCCCTCAGTCCAGATGCGATTGTAGGTACGAAGAAGAAAACCTTTACCCGCAGGAGAAAGGTTCTTCAGCATCTGAATATGAATAGAATCAGGCCCTGGAGCGGAGGACCGTGACCGGCCAAGTGCGTTTTCGAGTTCCTGCATGGTGAATGGGGCATTAGAACTTTCACAATTCGAGGAGCGGAAGTTAGGTGGCCTAGCCTCCTCTGCCTGTTTGCGGGGGAGGAAGGCAGGGTGGTAATGAGCGGAGCTCGAAACCTCTGCGAAAAAGCGGCCGAAGGCATTGGAGACATCCTCAGGGGCCACAAGGACGTCATTCGCGACCGTCAAGCCAGAAACTGGTGAGTGGACCTTAGTGCCAGATAGCCGGCGCAGGCTATCCCAGATAACAGAAGGAGTAAAACTGTTGAAGGTGCTTGTGAAAGCAGCCCAGCTGGCTTTCTTGCTTTCTTTAATAATACGACGACACTGTGCACGTAATCGTTTATAATTGATACAATTTGCCACTGTAGGGTTGCGTTTAAAGGTGCGTAAAGCACGTCGACGAGCACGTAAAGCGTCTCTACATGCTGCGGTCCACCAGGGGACCGGTACGCGACGTGGAGAAGAAGTAGGGTGAGGGATGGAATATTCAGCAGCAGTGAGAATGACTTCCGTGAGGTGTGCGACCTGACGATTGCAGCTTGTGAAGGTTTGATCCTGGAAGGTCGCCCTGGAAGAGAAGAGCCCCCAGTCTGCTTTGGAGATGGTCCAACTAGATGAGCACGGAGAGGGGGTATGCTGCAGGAGATGGATAACACACGAGAAGTGGTCGCTCGAATATGTATCAGAAAGTGCATACCACTCAAACTGGCGTGCAAGTTGGGTAGTACATATAGAGAGGTCCAAATGGGAATAGGTGTGAGATGTGTCCGAAATAAAAGTAGGGGCGCCAGTATTGAGGCAGACAAGATTGAGCTGGTTGTAAAGGTCTGCTAACAGGGAGCCCCTCGGGCAGGATGCTGGAGAGCCCCAAAGGGGATGGTGGCCATCGAAGTCTCCAGTTAACAAAAATGGTGCAGGTAGCTGAGCAATAATTTGCATCTTGTCTGCCCTGGTAACGGCAGACGACGATGGAGTGTAAACGGTACAAATGGAAAATGTAAAAGTGGGGAGAGTAATTCGGATGGAAACTGCCTGCAGGCCGGTGTGCAACGTGATGGGATCGTAGTAAATATCATCCCGGACCAGCAACATAACCCCTCCATGAGCCGGGATACCTACCACAGAGGGTAGGTCAAAACGCACAGAGGTGTAGTGTGCCAAGGCAATTTGATCGCATGGGCGTAGCTTCGTTTCCTGGAGGGCTACGACGAGCGGACAGTGCAAGCGGAGCAGCAACTTCAAGTCCTCTCGGTTGGAGCGAATGCTGCGAATATTCCAGTGAATAAGTGCCATAGTAAGAAAAGGAAGATGAGAGAAGGGGTCACCTCGAAGGCCGCTTAGGGCCTGGCTTCGAGCGAGCACTGCTGCCGCTATCAGTAGGCGGACAGTCATCGTCCATTGGGTCTATAGGTTCATCGGCCATCTTGGTAAGATGGCCGGGAGGAGGAGCTTCCTCCGCCGGTGAACGGCCAGATGTTCGGCTACCAGCGGTGCGGCCAGGCGAAACGGATGACGGCCTGGGGCGGCAACCGCTGGGTGGCGCAGGAGAAGAAATGCGCCGTGGCGGAGAAGGAGAACTGTGCTTCCTATGAGCCTTCTTGGAAGGACGTTTGGTGGAAGTACCGGTCGAAGGCTGGGAGGTCAAGGTACGTAGGAAGTCTGCACGGGACGGTTCCTTCTTGAAGGCCCGTGCATCTGACTTCTGGGTCTTCGTCTTAGCAGAAGCTGATGAAAGGGCTGGTGTCTGTGGGGTGATGGGAGGAAGAGGAGACGTCGACCGCGCGATCTTAGCACTGGCCGAACGGACGACCATGGTGCTGAAGGTCAGATCGCATGTCAGGGTTGCCACCTCCCTGGTAGTCCGAGGAGAGGCGAGGACAGTACTGTATTTCCCCGCTGGGAGCAGCGTGGGCTTCCTACTAGCCAATAGCTAGCGAGCAGCCGAGGTGGACACTTTCTCTTTGACCCGAATTTCTTGGATACAGCGTTCTTCCTTATTGACAGGACAGTTGCGGGAGGATGCTGCATGGTCACCCTGACAGTTCACACAACGAGGAGACGGAGGTGGACAGTCACCCTCATGGGCATCCCTGCCACAAGTGACATTTAGCCGCATTGGAACAAGACTGTCGAGTGTTATTGAAACACTGACACTGGTAGCAGCACGTAGGTGTCGGGACATAGGGGCGAACAGAAATAACCTCGTAGCCCGCTTTGATGCGCGATGGCAGCTTAACTCTATCAAAGGTCAAGAAAAGTGTCCGGGTCGGTACAAGGCCATTGTTGACCTTTTTCATGACCCCTATGGACAGCCGTCGCGCCCTGCTCAGCGAGGAAAGAATCTCCTCGTCAGTCAATCCGTCGAGGGATCTAGTATAGACCACACCACGAGACGAATTCAAAGTTCGGTGAGCCTCCACCCGGACAGGGAACGTGTACAGGAGTGTGGCACGAAGCAGTTTCTGTGCCTGAAAGGCGCTCTCAGTTTCGAGTAACAAGGTACCATTACGCAACCTTGTACAAGACTTAACAGTACCAGCTATGGCATCTACGCCCTTCTGTATAACGAAAGGGTTGACAGATCGTCCTCAGATCGAGAAATGACGAGGAACTGTGGAGTAGGCGGTAGTACTTTTGTCACTGGGGGCTGGTCATGTTTCCGTTTGTGGGCAGAAGTCGAGAGAGAAGAGAAATCCATTGCAGAGGAATCCCCCATGATTGCCAGCGTCTCCGATGGCGCGCTCCTTCCTTATGGGGACCCTCTCAGAGGGCACTCTCGCCTTAGGTGAATGTTTACACCTCAGGTCACACCTACTGAGAAACAGACAGAGGGACCAATCAGCATGGTCACAAGGTATCAGCTCAGGCAATCACCTCCCCTGGGCCTGGCCATTACCAGGGGGTACGTGCGTGCCTTACTTGTCTACCCAGGGCGGGGAATTACGCGTTACCCTGTCACCGGCTATGTGTGCGAACGCGTGGGTCGGCCTTCAGGCGCGCACAGGGTGGCAAGGGAATGAAGGCAAGGGAATGAAGGCAAGGGAATGAAGGCAAGGGAATGAAGGCAAGGGAATGAAGGCAAGGGAATGACTAAGGAAGACAGTGATATGGAGAAGAACAAAGGAAGTAACCAACCAAAGAAGGAAGAAACGAGAAGTAAAAAACCAAAAAGACCACAAATATAGGTCGTGGGACCGTCCGTCTCCGGACGCAGGCGCTAACTACCCCCTTGAGGGGGATGGACTCCTTTTAGTCGCCTCTTACGACAGGCAGGAAGACCTCGGGCCTATTCTAACCCCCAGACCCGCATGGGGGAACTAAAATATGATGGCACCAAGCCATGTAGAATGACTTATGTGAGTCAAAGAATAATGCAACAAGGTGCTGGCGATTAGTAAAAGCCTGTCAGCTTTGAAGTTTCCAATCTGAGTAAATGGTCAGTTGGAGATCGTCGTCCTCTGAAACCACACTAAGGCAGAGGTAACAGGTCCCAAGATTCGAGTACCCCAACATAATCTGAAGTTAACCATCCTTTCAAGCAGCTTACAAAGCACGTTCATCAGGCTAATGGGACGGTAGCTGCTGAGAGACGTTGAGTTCTTTCCAGACTTCAGGATGGGGATATGTATAGTGTCTGGCCACTGCGAGGAGAAGGCACCTGTATGCCAAATGCGGTTGAAGGACCTGCGTAGATGTTGCCTCTGGTAACCTTCAAGTGTTATCACATGGTTATGGATGGAATCTGGGCCTGGGGCCATATCGGATGAAGAGGAAAGAGCCTGTAAGGATTCCCATTCAGTGACGGGTTCATTGTAGGACCAGATTTGTGAACACAAACAGAAGAGGTCTGTTCAACTCGGCACTTCTGCCAAAGAAAGGTAGCAGTATAGCAAGAGGACCTTGGTGCTGTCGCAAAGTGTGTTGTGAGGTGTTCTGGAAGGATCAAGCAGGGGAGAAGATCGCAAGATCGATAGCAGGAGAGGTGCCATGAGTGGCACTGAAGTGCGTAGGAGAACTCCTATTGAGGAGACAAATCAGTCTGTAATAAAGTGGTTAATTAGAATACCCGCACCTGTCTTAGTAGCACTCCCCCACAGAGGGTAGTGTGCATTGAAGTCCCCAAGGAGCAGACACAGGAGAGGGAGGGGGGGGGTTAGGGATGCTGCAGTAAGGCAGGCAGGTCAACATCATGCCTACCTGGGAGGGAGGTAGACAATTGCAAACAGTGATTGCTGGCGTCATTTTCACTAACCACTGTTGCTTCCAGGTTGATATTAAGGAGATTCCATTCACTAATACATCAGTGCAAACCAAAGTGCAGAGCCCTCCAGACGCTAACCTGGGGCCAATACAATTCTAACAGAACGCCTGATAGCCACGAAATATTGGATAGTGGTCATCATGGACGTGCATTTCTTTAAGAGCAAGACAGAACGCAGAATAGGAGGAAACAAGGCGTTGTATTTCTAGTATGTGACTATATCTGTGGCAATTCAACTGGATTATAATATGGTGAGAGTCCAGATTGGACATAAAGAAGCTGAAGGGAGTTCATGTACTCTGTCAGTGGTGGACAGTGACGAGGATGGGGCGACATCCATAAACACTGGGTCCAATTTGGGATGAGGAGTGGGTAAAGCTCCTCAGGAAGCCAGAGAAGCCTCATCCTTTGACTTGCCCTGCTGCTCCTCCCAGTGTGAGGGAGGGAGGGAGGATGCATCAGTAAGGTAATAGCTGCAGCAATGTTGGGATAGGACATATAGTGAGTGGCTTTGGGGCCCCCTGAACGTGAGAGTCTCGTCCAACCCATGGTTGCAAGCTTTCTATCCTGAGGAAACTGGGGAGGGGTGTTCTGAGGGGAACACCATACCTAGCAGGAACCATAGAAGATGTCTTCCCTGGCGAGGAGGTGGTCCTGGAGGGGAAGGGATGGGATCCACCAAGGGTGAGGAAAGGGAAGGGGCAGGTTGGCGTAAGGGGAAGGGTTAAGGATGGGAAGACCTAACAGACAGAGATATGGGCAATCTATAGGGTGAAGTCTGTCAAACTACTCCTGGGCCTCAAGTTGCTGAGACAGTCAAGGATCTTTATTTGCTGAATTATTTTTTCTTTTATGTATATTGGACACTCTGGTGAGTGGGGAGAATGGAGACCAGAGCCATAGTCACATATGGGAGTGGCATTGCATCACATCGTGAGGACATATAGCCGAACTTTAGGCAATGGAAGCAATACTTGGGAGGTGGAATGTACGGTTTGATGTGTCTGTACACCATTACCTCGACCTCCTCTGACCGGGTATCCCCATCAAATGCGAGGATGAAAGCGCCAGGGCCTACACGATTGTCCTTAGGGCCTCTGGACAAACTAGTTGAAATGAACACTGTCGTTCCATATTAGACGTAAGTTCATTATCAAACTGTAGGACAAGGTCTCTATGCAAAATTACGCTGTATCATATTGAGTGACTTGCGAGGAGCGATAGTCAAAGGGATGTCTCCTAAATGGTTGCAGGCACAGAGGGACTGACTGCAGGTATTGTCTTTGTAAGGAGATAGGCAGATATCTTGCTTAATGAGTCAACTTCACTGAACTTGTCCTCAATACATTCCACAAAGAAAATGGCTTGGTGGCGGTAAAAGGCTCCCCATCAGTTCTGGTACAGGCTAGAATCCCTGTAAAGAGTTTTACCCCAAGCCATCAGGTCGGGGTTTAGCCAAGGGGGTAAGGCCAGGACGGCAGAAACAGGAGCAGAGACGGAAGACTCGCCTTGTTGGCGCCACCAGCCACAGCAACTGCCACCTGGCAGTACAGTAGTTGCTGGGGGTTCTGATGTCCCAAAAAGATGAACTGTTCCTAGGCTTGCACGAGGCATTCACAGTGCAGGTACCAGCAGTGTCATCCCTGTGGTGTTAGGGGCCTCAGCCTGATGGGTATGCAACAGCCCCACCACATGGATTGGCTGCCAAGCTGGTGACGTAGGAAGGAGGGGGTTGGGGGGTTGTTTTGGGGAGAAGACCAGACAGCCAGGTCATCGGTTTCATCGTATTAGGGAAGGACTGGGAAGGAAGTCTGCCATGTCCTTTCAAACGAACCTTCCTGGCATTTGCCTAGAGTTATTTAGGGATATCACAGAAAAAACCACCACCACCACCACCTTGTGACTAAAGTAGAACCTTATACCCACATATAAAAACCACTTTCACGGAGGAAACTGAGGATCAGTTCAGTCACCTGGTAATATTAATTATAAGGAATCGGGAAGGCTATACTTAACAATAAGGGCCAAAAGAAGGGTACATTCTACCAACGTGAGATATAGTCAGTCTGGCTCCACAACCACATTGTGGGGGTGGGTCGTTATGTAGGAGGAAACAATGTGTGAGCTGGCTATGACCAATACATGAACAGCATGAAACAGTTGATTCCTCCTGAGAAGAGTGAAGGAAGAGCGCTAAACTGCAGTAGACTTCTTGATTGTGCAGATTTTATTATGGTGAGCAGTAGTGCTCCAGGTGGCATTCTACTTTTGGGTAAAGAGATTTAATGTAGATCCGCATATCTGCAGCTGGAATCATGAAATGGGTGATAAATATCTTATTCTCTAGCCAAACGGTCAGTCAGTTCATTCCCTGGGATGGCCACATGACTTGGGACCCAGGGAAAGCCCGAGCAGGTGGCATCGCCAAAGGCAGAGGGCAGATAGGTGGTCATTGATAACAGCTCAAACGGTAACGAGAATAGCATTGGTCGATAGTCTGCAGGCCGCTCATTGAGTTTGAACAAATTAAAACACTGTGGAGGGTGGCCTGAGAAAGGCAAAGGAGGGCCCTGAGAATGGCTAGAAGCTCTGCTGTTAACACAATACACGATTCCAGCAATAAAAGGTGTTTGAAGTATGTAGGAGACATGAAAGTGTATCGCACCTTATTGATTGTCTTAGAACCACCAGATAGTGGCACCTTGGAACTCTGGAAGGATAGCACATACAAGACACCGGAAAACCCACAGGAGTGACAGAAACCTTAGGTCCCTGGAATAGAGCGGTAATGATGCATGGTCTTGGCATCATCCAAGAGGGCAGGTATGGGAGGAATGACAGGTTGTAGTCCAGTGAGTGGCGAAAGCGATCCTGACATAGGGAAGTGAGACACATGCCGACCGGAAATCCCACTCGTAGGCAGGTGTTAGGAGGGAGACGTCCCTCATTGCCAAAGAGTATGGGGTACACAGGATTGTCAAGGTATTGGCGTACAGTGATTGTGTAAGAAACAAGGAGTTGGCTCCATTGGATGTATAGAGGGGGTATCGCCGCCAGACGCAGACCACAATGATGGACAGGGTCACGGAGTTTCAAAGTGGAAGGAGCTGCTGAGCCAGAAACCTGACCACCATAATTAGTCTGTACAAGACCAGAGCGCAGTAAAGATATAGAAGAGTGGAATAGCCTGCAGCCCAAGGTGGGGGGAGGGGGTTGCACGGGGGACGGGGGTGGGGTGTACAGGGCAGGGGTGTGTGAATTCCTAAGGGACCAAACTGCTAACTTCATCAGTCCCTATACTTACTACCGGGGTGGGAGAGGCGGCGCACGGGGGTGGGAGACGGGGTGCTATGCTGTATAGGCTAAAAAAGATTTTTCCAGCATCTCTGCTCCTATTGGATCTAGGTGGTCAAAGTCCACAGTGCTGAAACTTGTGAAGTTCGCTGTCTATACCAAATTTGGTTGAAATCGATCCACGAGTTTCTGAGATCTCTACATGCCAATATGAAGTTATATAATATATATATATATATATATATATATATATAGTCATTCTTTTTCATGCAGTTCAGTCTCACCATTCTCCCCTTAACCTACATTAGTTTTCAGATCTGCGTTTGGTATCAAACATTTCGAGCAGTAAAGATAATCCAGTTTCTGTCAGAGGATATGTGCAAATGTTTTGCAAAGAAATATCGTCAGCTTACTGCCTTTAATCTCTGCAATTCCTATCCTCTTATGTGTCTGTATGGACCTCTGTATAGTTATGGTCACTACATAGAGGATACATTGTCTGATAGGAAAAGTTACTTCCTTATCATAATAGTGGTAACGAAATTATGTTCAGTTTATCTTCTGTGGAAAAGGCAGAGTGTGTGTTATAAAATGGGAAGATATGAAAATGATGCCATTTATTGACTAATCAAAGCTAAGATATCAAATTCGTTTAGAGAGGAAAATAAACTGCGTCAGCTTATAAAAAGAGTTACAGTTCCTGAAAATGCGAAGCTACGAAATGCTTGTAAAATCTGCGAGTAACTAGAAGCAGGTAGCCAGTCCCACACTAAAAACAGGCAAAACAAGAGTTCATAACGATGTTTAAGTACGTATCCAAGCTGCCTAAAATATCTTTACTTTCTGACGAATCGTATTGTCGTATCATGGATGTTTTGCTTTTATTGCAGATCTCCCTCTCTCTCTTCCTAAAATTTTCCTCATAATTTGTTCCACATCGAGAACAGTAGCACGAAATCGTCTTCAGTAAAAATGATAGAACAAGAAAATATAGAAGAAAATTACGAACATTAAAGGACTCACTTTAGCGAACACTAACTCATTAAAGCAATGTGGTTTGGAAAATAAATTTAGTCTGAAGGATTAAGGGGTGAATGACTCCATTCTAGACTACCAAAGTGGTGGATGTTTCTTTTCGGTTGGTAGTCGCGTTTAGCAGACAGCTTTACACGGCACGACGGGCAGGTGGGCCACCGCCGGCGCCTGTTGTCCGTCTGCTGGAGCCTCCAGACTCTCCAGATTCTCCGGACTCTGGAGACTGCGCGAGGGCGTCTGCCAAGGCGGCGGGGTCCAGGAACCCCAGCTGGGGCGGCGCCTCCCGCTGCTCCCTGCAACGTGTGCCAACAACTCGCGTGAACCGACGCTCTGCGTGGAGCAAGTTCTATTGTAGACTGAAATGTCATGTACAGCTGTCTACAGGGGAATTTTGTAATATATACTGATCAGACAGAACATTATGACAACCGACCTACTATCGATATAAATACCACCAGGCGGTAGAGTAACCTGGCGACGAATGACTGCTACTCAGACACACGCACACTGTGTGTAGTATGTCAGCGTGGTGTGTGTGTGTGTGTGTGTGTGTGTGTGTGTGTGTGTGTGTGTAACAGCACATCGAACACTTCTAGCGATGGGCCTCTGCAGCCGACGACCCGTGCATGTGCCAATGTTTACAGGCACGTGACCGTGTGCACTAGTCATTTGCGCAGTGCAGTGCGTTGCATTGACTCATGAATCCCAACAGTGATGCTGATGTGAGGGCATAATTCCATCGTCTTCCAGGGCAACACCCGCTTGACATTTGTACTGTGAAACAGAGAAGTTGGCAGTGGCTCCATTATGCTCTGGGGAACATTCACGTGAGCAACCATGGGTCCAGTGGAGCTCATGCAAGGCACCATGACGGCCAAGGACTGTCGCACACTGGTAGCAGATCACGTACACCCCTTCTTGATCATGTTTCCCGACGGCAGCGGAATTTTTCAACCAGATAACGCGCTATGCCACAAGGCCAAGAGTGCGATGGAATGGTTCTAAGACCACAGTGACGAGTTATAGTTAATGTGCTGACCTCCAGCTCGCCAGAATTGAACCCGATCTAACTCATCCGGGATGCGATTGAACTTTGCGTCAGAGCTCATTGCCCTCCTCCCCAGAATTTATGAGGATTAGGTGACGTGTGTATAGATGTACGTACGTGTGTGTGTGTGTGTGTGTGTGTGTGTGTGTGTGTGTGTGTGTGTGTGTGTGGTGACACCTCCCTTCAGCGACCTACCAAGGCATGATTGCTTCCATGCCACGACGCATCGCCGCTGTAATTCGTGCCAGAATAGGACATACCGGCTATTAGTTGGGTGGCCGTAAAGTTCTGCAACTGGCTGATCAGTGTGTTATGACTGTCTTACGTTCTATGAGCAACATAGACATGTCCAGCATTGTCTCGACAGTCTTGTTAAATTCAACTCTGCTCTTCACAAATCACGATTGCCAGTGACGCAATAGAGGAAATAAGTTTGTTACGGCGCTTCTAAATTTGTTAATGTTTTGTTTGGTTGCACGCTAACACCTAGAAAAAGGAAGTACTGTATCCTAAGCGATATCAACAACGTATTTGAGTACATCGAAAATTGTCTGATGTGTGTTGGACCTTTGTTGAAATTTTACGTTACTGTCTTCGTAGACAGCGTTATTTGCGTCTCAGGAGGGTTTCACATAGAGGAAATTCCACCCATCACTTGATTGAGAAATTCTATATTTGAAGCAAGCAACCATTCATATTGGGCACACGATACAATTTTGCAAATATTTTGGTCACCCTTTTTTAATCATCATGCGTTTCGATACATCAGAACACAGCTGTGGCGAGAGCAAGACCTACATTATAAGAAAGTCTACTTTTCATCCCTAATACAGCAATTTCTTCTCATACAATAAAATACGGAGCAAAGGTCACGAGATTGAGCACAATACTCAGAAAATAGGACACTCACTCATGCTTGTACAACTACTTTTTGTTGGTATTTTAATTTTTTCAGATGCTAAATATGGGTTGTGTGATGTCATTTTCTGTTGCTTTGAGATTCGCTCTTTCTGGCGTCTTTTCGTACTCCCCTTCCCTGTCACTTAACACCTCATATCCCACCCTTTCCCTAATCATGTTTATCTTTCAATATTTCTATGGATGATACGTTTATGCTGCTAGCAAATAACTATGTTCCAACTATGTAACCTCTATGTTTTTTTGATTTTACGCCACTGTCATTTACGTTTCACACTGTTACTCTTTCACATACTGGTTTCTGAACGTTGGGCGCATGTTTTTACTTATAACCTTCAACATACGCTTTTCTGCACCCTTATTTAAGGTATCCTTTAAGGTTTTGCTCTTACTAATGTACATTTTAACCCATTGGTTTTATAGTCAGGTAGTACGTTTGTAATTTTGGCAATATGATTTTTCGTTACGTTGGGCATTACTGTAGTTTTCCTAGTGGCTTTGTCACAGCCGGGTTGTAAAACATCAAAACAAACATGTTAGCCATTGTACTAATGGTGCACTGTTCCGTTTCTGCTCCTATTGTTTAATTTATATGCAATGCTGACCACGTCTGCATTTGTACTAAGTTTATACACTCGTCTGGCTTCTTTCGTTGTTACTTCAGGTAACAGTACACTGACTTTTTCTTTTACATACTAGAGGTTTCTCATAGCAGCCATTATTTGGTATTAAATTTATTATCTATACGACATAACACCATCTGGCGTCTGTAATATTTTCATCATCGGTAAGTTATCTGTCCACAGTGAGCTTGGCACTTCACTCCACTGGTATGGAAATTATTTTCAGTGATTTGTGTGCTCACTTTTGTGATCTTTGCTTTGTGTTTTATTGCAAGTGTAAGTAGAAAATACTCTATTATAATTGGAAAAATTAATTACATTTCTTATAATGTATTTCTCGTTCTCGCCACACCTGTTTTATGATGTATCGGAGCGCAGATAGTCTTGGTCGTAAATTTATTCACTATTTCCTACGCGAAATTCTACCTGGTACAAATTGCAGTAATATCCGATTGTGCCTCGAATTATCAATCTAGTGCTCTTAACGTGCTCCTAACGTGGAAAATGCAAGGCTGCGTACTCGTGCCATACAAGCATTTGTGAGTGAAAGTGTGAGCACACGTCAAGACAGAGGTCCACAAATACTCAATCGTAGGCAGAGGGCAGGGATCACCGCAATGCACTGGTAATGTAAAGGCCACTAGTCATCTAAACCTGCCATCAACTGATGCCCAAATAACTGGACGCCACTTAAGCATTACGACAAGGAGTCTACGCGACACCATTATACACTACGGGCCATTAAAATTTCTACACGAAGAAGAAATGCAGATGATAAACGGGTTTTCATTTGACAAATATACTACAAATGACATGTGATTACATTTTCACGTAATTTGGGTGCATACGTCCTGAGAACTCACTACCCAGAACAACCACCTCTGGCCGTAATAACGACCTTGATACGCCTGGGCATTGAGTCAAACAGAGCTTGGATGGCGTGTACAGGTACAGCTGCCCATGCAGCTTCAACACGATACCACAGTTCATCAAGAGTAGTGACTGGCGTATTGTGACGAGCCAGTTGCTCGGCCATCATTGACGAGACGTTTTCAATTTGTGAGAGATCTGGAGAATGTGCTGGCCAGGGCAGCAGTCTAACAGTTTCTGTATCCAGAAAGGTCCGTACAAGACCTGCAACACGCGGTCGTGAATTATCCTGCTGAAATGTAGTGTTTCGCAGAGATCGAATGAAGAGTAAAGCCACGGGTCGTAACATCTGAAATGCAACGTCCACTGTTCAAAGTGCCGTCAATGCGAACAAGAGATAACCGAGACATGTAAGCAATGGCACCCCATACCATCACGCCGGGTGATACGCCAGTATGGCGATGAATACACGGTTCCAATGTGCGTTGACCGCGATGTCGCCAAACACGGGTGCGACCGTCATGATGCTGTAAACAGAACATGGTTTCATCCGAAAAAATGACATTTTGCCATTCGTGCACCCAGGTTCGTCGTTGAGTACACCATCGCAGGCGCTCCTGTCTGTGATGCAGGAGTCAAGGGTAACCGCAGCCATGGTCTCCCAGCTGAAAGTCCATGCGGCTGCAAACGCCGTCAAACTGTTCGTTGCAGATGGTTGTCTTGCGAACGCCTCCATCTATTGACTCTGGGATCGAGACGTGGCTACACCATCCGTTACAATCATGAGGATAAGATGCCTGCCATCTCGACTGCTAGTGATACGAGGCCGTTGGGATCCAGCGCGGCGTTCCGTATTACCCTCCTGAACTCCCCGATTCCATATTCTGCTAACAGTCATTGGATCCCGACAAACGCGAGCATCAATGTCGCCGTACGATAAACCGCAATCGCGATAGGCTACAATCCGACCTTTATCAAAGTCGGAAACGTGGTGGTACACATTTCTCCTCACACGAGGCATCACGACAACGTTTCACCAGGCAACGCCGGTCAACTGCTGTTTGTGTATGAGATATCGGCTGGAAACCACGTAAGTGTTGCCACCGGCGCCAACCTTGCTGTGATATGCAAATGATTAGCCTTTCAGAGCATTCGCACATCATCTTCCTGTCCGTTAAATTTCGCGTCTGTAATACGTCTTCTTCGTGGTGCAGCAATTTTAATGGCCAGTAGTGTAAGTAACTAATTTAACGTTATTCCTTACCACGTACATGTTCAGCACTACCAAAGTAGTACACATCTCTAGGACGGTGAACACACTGAGCGCACAGCGGCGGGCCGGCGTTACCTGTTTGCCGGGGAGGACGCGTCCGCTGGTGGGTGGCTGGCGTCTCCTCTGGTCTGGTCAGACGGCTTGAGAGCGTCCGCCAGCGCCTCAGGGTCGAAGTACCACCGCAGAGGAAAAAGAGAGCCGCCGGGCAGGGCTGGGGCTGGCCAGGGCGTCCTCTGCTCCCTGCAATGGAGCACACTCGCGTAGAGCGGCGATGTTCAGATCTTCCTGCGTCTACGTGCAACTCTCAACCTATGCTACATTCAAAGAGGACATAATTCTTACACGTCCAATGCGACTTGGGCCTCACCAACGTGTTTTTTTTTTGGTGGGGTTTAAGGGCGCTCAACTACTGAGGTCATTAGCGCCCAGTCACAGTTGTTAGAGCACATGGAATATAGTAAAACTCAAGGGGAGGGGGGGGGGACACCAGGAAGGCCTGAAAGATGCAGATAAAATTAGTAAAAAGTTAGATGTCTTTGGACAAGCCAGTCAAAGTTACAAAACGCAGAACACGAGCAGCTGCTCGAGCGTCATCAGCTAAAATACCCGGTAAAGTAGATGGCAGGGACAGGACAACACGAGATTGACTAAAGCGGGGACACGACAATAAAACATGGCACACTGTTAATGCCTGACCACAAGGGCACTGCGGGGCTGGGTCACCGGAGAGCAGGTAGCGGTGGCTAAACCGGCAATGCCCAATCTGCAACCTGGTCAGAAGGACCTCTTCTCGCCGAGATGGTCGGGAGGAGGTTGTCCAAGCAGTTGGGAGCGGTTTTACTGCCCGGAGCTTGTTTCCTTGGAGGGATGGCCAAGCATCCCACCACAACGACACAAGCCTCTTACAAACAACCCCACGAACGTCAGATGACGGGACACAATGGGAGGCTGGCCGAGGCAGGAGGACTACAACCTTGGCTGCAGCATCTGCAGCCTCATTCCCAGGCACTCCTACATGTCTGGGAACCCACAGAAAGCTGACAGGAGAACCATTATCAGCGAAAGAATGGAGGGACTGCTGTATCCGTTGAACCAAGGGATGGACCGGATAGTGAGCTCCAAGGCTCTGAAGAGCACTGAGTGAGTCAGAGCAGAGTACATACGATCAATGGCGGTGGCGGCGGGCATACTGAACGGCCTGATGGAAAGCAAAAAGCTCGGCCGTAAAGCTGGAACATTGGTCGAGGAGCCGGTATTTAAAGGCGGCGGCCCCGACGACAAAGGCACAGCTGACACCATCGTCAGTTTTGGAGCCATCGGTGTAAAAAAAGGTCTGACCGGCAAGTTGAGCACGAAGTTCGACAAACCGTGAGCAATACACTGCAGCCTGAGTACCCTCCCTCGGGAGTGAGCCGAGGTCGAGGTAAATATGAACCGGAGCCTGGAGCCTAGGTGGTGTCGGGCTCTCACCCTCTCTGAAGGTGGTAGGGAGGGTAAAATCCAATTGTCGAAGCAGGCGACGGAAGCGGACTCCAGGGGGCAGCAGGGCAGACACATACAACCTGTACTGACGGTCGAGAGAATCGGCGAAGAAGGACTGGTAAGAGGGGTGGTCGGGCATTGACAACAGCCGGCAGGCATACCGACACAGCAGTACGTCGCGCCGGTAGGTCGATGGTAATTCGGCAGCTTCAGCATAAAGACATTCGACAGGACTTGTGTAGAAGGCTCCGGTCGCAAGACGTAACCCCCGATGGTGGATGGAGTTGAGACGGCGTAAGAGGGATGGCCGACCAGACGAGTAGACGAAGCTCCCATAATCCAGCTTCGATCTGACTATGGACCGATACAAGCGAAGCAGGACAGTGCGATCCGCTCACTAAGATAAACCACTAAGAACTCTGAAGACATTAAGGGAACGTGTACAACGGGCCGCCAAATAAGAGACATGTGGAGACCAACAAAGTTTCCTGTCCAACGTGAGCCCTAGAAACTTAGTTGTGTCCACGAATGGGAGAACAACGGGACCGAGATGTAAGGATGGCGGAAGGAATGCTTTATATCGCCAAAAGTTGATACAAACCGTCTTATCTTCAGAGAACCGGAAACCATTTGCCACGCTCCACGAGTATAGGCTGTCTAGAGAACGCTGAAGGCAGCGCTCCAGGAGGCATGTTCTCTGGGCACTGCAGTAGATCGCGAAGTCATCGACAAAGAGAGAGCCTGAGACATTAGATGGAATGCAATCCATAATTGGATTGATCGCGATGGCAAAAAGGGCTACGCTCAAGACGGAGCCCTGAGGCACTCCGTTCTCCTGGAGGAAGATGTCTGACAATACGGAACCCACACGTACCCTAAACTTTCGATCCGTTAAAAAGGAATCAAAAGGGGCAGACGACCGCGTAGGCTCCACCTGTGCATAGTGCGGAGGATACCTCCTCTCCAACAGGTATCATAAGCCTTCTCCAAATCGAAGAAAATGGCTACCGTTTGGCGCCTGCGCAAAAAGTTGTTCATGATGAATGTCGACAGGGTCACAAGGTGGTCAACAGCGGAGCGGCGGCGACGAAAGCCGCATTGGACACTGGTAAGTAGCCGTCGAGATTCAAGAATCCAGACTAATTGAGCATGAACCATGCACTCCATCACCTTACAGACACAGCTTGTAAGAGAAATGGGGCGGTAACTAGAAGGAAGGTGTCTATCCTTTCCAGGTTTGGGTATAGGAACAACGACGACGTCACCCCAATGCATGGGGACCTGACCTTCGGTCCAGACGCGATTGTAGGTACGAAGAAGGAAGCTTTTGCCCATCGGAGAAAGGTGTGCCAGCATCTGAACGTGAATGGCATCTGGCCCCGGAGCAGAGGACCGGGACAGTGCAAGCGCACGTTCAAGTTCCCGCATAGTAAAGGGGGCATTGTAAGTTTCCAGATTCAGCGAGTGGAAGGAAGGTCGCCGAGCCTCTTCTGCTTCTTTCCTGGGAAGGAAGGCAGGCTGGTAATGGGCGGAGCTTGAAACCTCCGCGAAAAACCGGCCGAAGGCGTTGGAGACAGCCACAGGATCAACAAGGACCTCATTACCTGAGGCCAGGCCAGGTACCAAGGAGTGGGCCTTAATGCCCGACAGCCGGCGCAGGCCCCTCATACAACAGAAGAGGGAGTAAAACTGTTAAAGGAGCTGGTGAAAGAGGCCCAACAAGCTTTTTTGCTGTCTTTGATGACTTTACGGCATTGCGCTCTGAGTCTTTTGTATTCAATACAATTCGCCAACGTAGGATGGCGGCGAAAGGTGCGTAAAGCACGTCGTCGAGCACGGATAGCGTCTCTACAAGCCTCGTTCCACCAGGGGACTGAAACGCGACGTGAAGAAAAGGTAGTACGAGGAATTGAACGTTCGGCAGCATTGATGATAACAGCCGTGAGGTATTCGACCTGACTGCCACAACTGAGAAAATCGTGGTCCGGGAAGGTCGCCAGGCAGGAGTAAAGTCCCCAGTCAGCTTTCAGTATGTTCCAGCTCGAAGGACGTGGGGATGGGGTGGGGTGCAGGAGACGAACGACACAGGGGAAGTGGTCGCTCGAATAGGTGTCAGAAAGGACATACCACTCGAACCGACGGGCAAGAGTGGCAGAACAGATCGAGAGGTCCAAGTGGGAGTAGGTATGAGTAGAGTCCGAGAGGAAAGTCGGGGCGCCAGTATTGAGGCAGACAAGATTGAGATGGTTGAAGACATCCGCCAAGAGTGAGCCTCTTTGACAGGATGCAGGAGAGCCCCAAAGGGGATGATGGGCATGGAAGTCGCCGAACAATAAGAACGGCGGGGGAAGCTGAACGATCAGGTGCATCATGTCAGCCCGACTAACAGCAGATGGTGGAGTGTAGATGGTACAAACTGAAAAAGTGAAGGCAGAAAGAGTAATACGGACAGCTCTTGCTTGGAGTGGGGTGGTCAATGGGATGGGATGGTAATAGAAATCGTCCCAAACGAGCAACATGAACCCACCATGAGCTGGGATACCGTCCACAGGGGTGAGGTCATACCGCTCCGAGGTATAGTGGGTAAAGGCAATACAGTAAGTCGGGCGCAACTTGGTTTCCTGGAGACCAAGGACGAGCGGACAGTGCAGGCGGAGGAGCAGTTTTAATTCCTCCCGATTACATCAAATACCTCTTATGTTCCAATGTAACAAGCCCATCGCTAGTCAAAAAAGAGGGGGAACGAGGCGGGGAAGTGCTGGTCACCTCGACGGCCACGGAGGGCCAGGTTTCGAGAGAACAACGCTACAACCGGCGGGAGGCGGATCCTGTTCCATCGAGTCGTCGCCAGCTGCGGCCGCTGTCCTTGGTGGTGTAGGAGGGGCAGCATCATTTGCCGACGAGAGGAAAGCTGAGCGCCTGGCAGCAGAGCGTCCCGGCGAAACTGAGGACGGCCGGGAGCAGCGACTCACGGATGGAGCGTCAGACAAAACGCGCTGGGGTGGAGAGGGGGATAGAGACGCCTTCTTGGAAGCCTTCTTGGAAGCCTTCTTGGAAGCCTTCTTGGAAGCCTTCTTGGAAGCCTTCTTGGAAGCCTTCTTGGAAGCCTTCTTGGAAGCCTTCTTGGAAGCCTTCTTGGAAGCCTTCTTGGAAGCCTTCTTGGAAGCCTTCTTGGAAGCCTTCTTGGAAGCCTTCTTGGAAGCCTTCTTGGAAGCCTTCTTGGAAGCCTTCTTGGAAGCCTTCTTGGAAGTCAGAGGAGGCGCAGGGATGGTGGGCTGGACCCGAAGAAGGTCCTCACGCGCAGGGTCCGTTTTGTAACGGAGGATAAAGGCCCCGGTGTCGATGCGACTGTCTTTAGGGCCGCGCTTGACTCGCCGGACGAAATGCGCGCTCGGCGCTCCAGGTTGGCCCTGACTTCTCATCAGATTGCAGCAGGAGGTCCCGATGAAAAATAACCCCCTGCGTCCTATTTAGTGCCAGATGCGGGACAATGGACACTAGGATGTCCCGTAGGCGGTCGCACGCCTGGAGCGCCGCCGACTGTGTGGCGGAGGTGGTCTTGATAAGGACGGACCCCGAACGCATCTTGCTGAGAGCCTCGATTTCCCTGAAGATGTCCTCAATGTGCTGAACAAAGAACATGGGCTTGGAGGTGGCGAACGTCCCCGTATCGGTTCGAGAACAGACCAAATAGCAGGGGAAGTACTTCGCCCCAAGCCGGCGGGCCTGTCCCCCCTCCCATGGAGTGGCCAAAGGGGGAAGGGCAGGAGAACCAGAGACAGTACCTTTCCTTTTGAAAGACTGTCGCAGAGCGACCCGATACGTGTTGACGTTTCATCTGCCAAACGTCCGCCCCGATACCACCCACTCCGTCCAGGGGCTCTCCCAACGGGCGCCACCCAGTCTCAACAAGGGCCACCTGGCAGGATGACCGTTGCCAGGAGTCCTGATGCCCCAAGGAGACGGGCATCTACTCCTTGGCCGACGTGGGGAGGGTGCAGCTCAGGTATCAGCAGTACGGTCCCTGTGTTGTCAGGGGGCTACAACCTAGAGGGTACATGACCCCACCACAACGGGCTGGCTACTGTGCTGGATTTCTGGTGCCATGGTAAGTCCATCATGATCGTAGGTGCAGATGGGGACGCACTATGGGCGTAATTTGTACAACCCATCAGGCGTTTAGGCCCAATTGGAGGAATAGTGGGTATGGCTACATCGCCAGTACAATGCTGAGTGCCAAGGTCTTAGTGCACTGAGGACCAGTGGTACACCACGTAAGGTGTCCTTCCCCAAAAGGCTCGTACTTCTGTAAAATTTTGAAAAATGGAGGTCAAACCCCCAAGGGGGACTATCACATGCAAGGCCAAAACGGTTGAAACTCCTTTTAGTCGCCTCTTACGACAGGCAGGAATACCTCGGGCCTATTCTTACCCCGGACCCGCAGGGGGGGGGGGGGGGGGGCTCACCAACGTATTTGCTCCCAGGGGATCGTCATGTCCCACTTTTCTATAGTGTGGTGGTTTACTAACCATTTGAACCCTCAATGTCCACTGCAGGGCACCTGAAACATGTTGCCGCTGCCTGTTTGGAGTAGTGTACCTGGTAAATGAAATGATCATGTAGCATTGATGACCGGAACGCCCCAACCAGGGAAGTTTTGCCGCCGAGCTGCAAGTCTTATATCAGGTAACGCCACACTGGGCGACTTGCATGACAGTGATGAATGATTAGGACAACGCGATACCCAGCCCAGGAGAGGAGAGGAGAAAATATCCAGCCCCGGACAGGAGAAAATATCCAGCCCCGGACAGGAGAAAATATCCAACCCGGCCCAGAATCTAAACTGGGCCTGCTGCACGACGGCGGGCGAACTTCTTACCACTCGGGCAGGCGGACAGTGTGTCAGTACTTCTGTCGGCGCAATTTAGAGTTTTAAGAGGCAGTATTCATCATTTTCATTATTTTAAATTGTACATTAACTGTTTCAGTCTGTTCTCACGACTGGCAGTAGTTGAAACTTGTCAGAAACTTTCGCCACAGTACTCCTTTGACTACACAAAGTCAGTGCAGTCAGCATGGAAAGTGATCCGCTACATTGGCGTATGCAGTGGTGTCAGTCTAGCATCCAGCCACTGTCACTGACACGAAACACTGATGGTGTGCATCACACCACAGATCTTCCGGCCACGGCTGGAAACTCCCGGTTAGTGACTAGTTGGTTGGTTTGTTGATTTCGGCGGGAGGAACAAACAGCGAGCTCATGGGTCTCTTAGCCGGCCGGAGTGGCCGAGCGGTTCTAGGAGCTTGAGTCTGGAACCACCCGACCGCTACGGTCGCAGGTTTGAATCCTGCCTCGGGCATGGATGTCTCTGATGTCCTTAGGTTAGTTAGGTTTAAGTAGTTCTGAGTTGTAGGGGACTGATGACCTCAGATGTTAAGGCCCATTGTGCTCACAGACATTTGAACCGTTCATCGGTCCCGTCGCATTGAGCAAGGATGGGGAAGTAAATCGGCTGTGCCCTTTCAAGGAACCATCCTGTTATTTGCCTGAAGCAATTTAGGGAAATTACAGTAAACCAAAATCAGGATGGCCGGAAGCGGGTCTGAACCGTCGACCTCCTGAATACGAATCCAGTGTGCTGACTATTGAGCCACCTCGCTCGGTGTTTACTGGTACATGTGACTCCTGTAGTCGACCGGCACATCAGTTGTGTCATTCGGAAGTATTTTACTATTAGATTTCCTGTCAAAATTATTGATGCTTGTAATCAGTAACGTCAATGATCGCCAGGATTAAGACGTCTACTATTTTTATTAATCGCCTCTTTCCTATATACTGTGTAACAGTCTCCGTTTTAATGAGCCAGGCTGGGCACAGAGGTCCAGATGAGTGTTCGGTCCGCCTTCCGAAGTATTGATCTCTCGACAAATGTAATTGTTAAAATATTGTCACATAAATAAAACCGATGCCAGGCGGGGAAGAGGGGGGGGGGGGGGGGGGAGACCACATGGATACTAGATTAAAAAAGGTAGCACATTTACCAGGTGCCTGAATGTTTTAACATAACGATTGAATTACATGCGCGGCGCGCAAAGAGAGAAAACGAACTGTAAGAAATACTATTCTTGATGATCGCACAGATAGCTGAGGGCTCAACTGGCTCGTCCAAGCACCTACTTCAGACTAACAAAGCAAGCACGCTATCGATCTGAAATTTCGCACGTTAAAATGCGCTAAAATCCATTAATTGCACAGAAAATTCAACACAGCCTAAATTCACTCGAGGGAACAACTGATTACCGCTGAACAACACAGCAGACAAGTTCACGCCATGTGGTGCGAAGCATGAAGGAAAATTTATATTACAGGTGAAACCGAAAGAATTCAAACTACAATAATAAGTGAAAACGTTCACACGAGAATGTAACCATGCAAGCCTACACTCTTAGGAAAATCTACTGTAACGTAATGTCTGCATCACTAGATGGGAAGCCTTTGCACGCTAGTGGTTCTGGTAGCAAAAATAAAGTAACGAAAGACACTTATTAAAATTGGTAAATTGTATCATGGCCTATACTGCGTAAACTGTCATATAATGAACCTATCGCTGTAATAAAATGTGACCTATTATTTCAGCTAGCCTTAAGACTAAGCTCAGTCTTAAGCTACCGACCACACTCACCGACTGCCCAGCGTCAAGTGCCTGAGTAAGCACCTCTGAAAACAACGAATCTCCGCAGGTAGCCAGAACAGACCAAAGGAGTTGCTCCTGGTACCAACCTGCCTACTCTCGGTAAAGACTACTTAGAAGGCACAAACCTCTTTGCTTTGACTGAACACCCAAAGTTGGCCAAACTGAACACAGCAGACAGGAAGGTCCATACTGCAAGCTACCAATGGAAACACGAAAAATCGCATTCAATTGCACTTTCACACGGACAGTAATGAGAAGGATGGAAATGTAGCAGCATAAAATATTTTCAGTGTGTATCTAATTGAGGGCTTGCATGTGAACAATTAGGTAATTTAGGTACTTTTGTAGTGATGCTCTACACAGACCTTTCAGTGGATTTCCATATCCCATTCACCAGTTATAGCTTGATCCCATTCCTCAAGTTGTCCACTCTGTCAGGACATTCGAGTGTTCGATCACTGCTGCCCCGTATCTATCGTTAGTTTTCTGATTCTGTTTCGCTGAAGTGATTTGTTATTCAACAGAACCTTGATGAAATGCACATGGGCCAATGGTGAGCCATACGATTATCGGCCAGTCCGACCAATGCAGACTTGCGATATTTGCAAGGTAATGTCGGAAGCTCACCTGCACCGTTAACTGCTACGTACCAATTATGGTTCACATGTACCATGAGGAAAATACGGCTGAACTTAACACTGGTTGGTTTCAGACAACTGGGAGGGCTGGGTTAATACTGTCAGGAGCGAAACATCGTGACAGTTTCATATTGGCATCTGGATGCAAATTACGACTGATAAAACTGAAGGAAGAGCACAAACGTGCAAAAGAGATAGGGAAGAAGGGGTTGAAGGGAACACCTAGAATGACGTCTCGATAACTTAGGGTTCTCTTCACTGAGTGGCCCATTATCTGTCCGATGGCCAACAGAGCTCGGATGGCTAAGTGCCGATGCACAACCCAGAAGGCATGCAGTGCCAAAGGCTCAAAGGAGTGTGTTTCGGCTGGGATTCTGTAGGAATGAAAACCGGCTTGTGTCTATTCAAGGGTTCTCAGAGGGCTGCACAGTAATGTGAAATCGCTCTCCGACCTATGGTCCAGCTCTGCAATCAATATTTCGGAAACGAGTTCATTTTCAAGACTACAAAACAGCTGCAATAGCATGGTGTGGCCACCCACTGAACTGAAACTTTCGGGGACCAACAAATCTAGTCTTCGTTGGAGAAATCCTAGTCATTCATTGCAAGTCATCAGGAACGTCTCAGTGGAAGAGTTGCGTTAGGTTTAACACTACCGTCTGTACCACTTTTGGGACTGCGTGACGTGCGCTTAGCGACCTAGTGTGAAATCTGGAAACCTACCGAGGGTTTGCCGAATGCATGCCATGAAAGATCTCTGCTGTGTGCCGGTCGGAAGGTTGTTCAGTGCGCTATTGAATACCTTGGCACTCATTTGTAGGAGGCGCTGTGCCCGGTATAAAATGACAAGGTAAACCAGCGATATTTGTTTCGACAAATCACAGCAAAGAAGTTGTCACATTCATCCTAAGTGGAAGACAGATACTTCATCTTCTAGAAAACGAGTTGTCTAATACTGGAGACAGGGAGACAGGGAGACAGGGAGACAGGGAGACAGGGAGACAGGGAGACAGGGAGACAGGGAGACAGGGAGACAGGGAGACAGGGAGACAGGGAGACAGGGAGACAGGGAGACAGGGAGACAGGGAGACAGGGAGACAGGGAGACAGGGAGACAGGGAGACAGGGAGACAGGGAGACAGGGAGACAGGGAGACAGGGAGACAGGGAGACAGGGAGACAGGGAGACAGGGAGACAGGGAGACAGGGAGACAGGGAGACAGGGAGACAGGGAGACAGGGAGACAGGGAGACAGGGAGACAGGGAGACAGGGAGACAGGGAGACAGGGAGACAGGGAGACAGGGAGACAGGGAGACAGGGAGACAGGGAGACAGGGAGACAGGGAGACAGGGAGACAGGGAGACAGGGAGACAGGGAGACAGGGAGACAGGGAGACAGGGAGACAGGGAGACAGGGAGACAGGGAGACAGGGAGACAGGGAGACAGGGAGACAGGGAGACAGGGAGACAGGGAGACAGGGAGACAGGGAGACAGGGAGACAGGGAGACAGGGAGACAGGGAGACAGGGAGACAGGGAGACAGGGAGACAGGGAGACAGGGAGACAGGGAGACAGGGAGACAGGGAGACAGGGAGACAGGGAGACAGGGAGACAGGGAGACAGGGAGACAGGGAGACAGGGAGACAGGGAGACAGGGAGACAGGGAGACAGGGAGACAGGGAGACAGGGAGACAGGGAGACAGGGAGACAGGGAGACAGGGAGACAGGGAGACAGGGAGACAGGGAGACAGGGAGACAGGGAGACAGGGAGACAGGGAGACAGGGAGACAGGGAGACAGGGAGACAGGGAGACAGGGAGACAGGGAGACAGGGAGACAGGGAGACAGGGAGACAGGGAGACAGGGAGACAGGGAGACAGGGAGACAGGGAGACAGGGAGACAGGGAGACAGGGAGACAGGGAGACAGGGAGACAGGGAGACAGGGAGACAGGGAGACAGGGAGACAGGGAGACAGGGAGACAGGGAGACAGGGAGACAGGGAGACAGGGAGACAGGGAGACAGGGAGACAGGGAGACAGGGAGACAGGGAGACAGGGAGACAGGGAGACAGGGAGACAGGGAGACAGGGAGACAGGGAGACAGGGAGACAGGGAGACAGGGAGACAGGGAGACAGGGAGACAGGGAGACAGGGAGACAGGGAGACAGGGAGACAGGGAGACAGGGAGACAGGGAGACAGGGAGACAGGGAGACAGGGAGACAGGGAGACAGGGAGACAGGGAGACAGGGAGACAGGGAGACAGGGAGACAGGGAGACAGGGAGACAGGGAGACAGGGAGACAGGGAGACAGGGAGACAGGGAGACAGGGAGACAGGGAGACAGGGAGACAGGGAGACAGGGAGACAGGGAGACAGGGAGACAGGGAGACAGGGAGACAGGGAGACAGGGAGACAGGGAGACAGGGAGACAGGGAGACAGGGAGACAGGGAGACAGGGAGACAGGGAGACAGGGAGACAGGGAGACAGGGAGACAGGGAGACAGGGAGACAGGGAGACAGGGAGACAGGGAGACAGGGAGACAGGGAGACAGGGAGACAGGGAGACAGGGAGACAGGGAGACAGGGAGACAGGGAGACAGGGAGACAGGGAGACAGGGAGACAGGGAGACAGGGAGACAGGGAGACAGGGAGACAGGGAGACAGGGAGACAGGGAGACAGGGAGACAGGGAGACAGGGAGACAGGGAGACAGGGAGACAGGGAGACAGGGAGACAGGGAGACAGGGAGACAGGGAGACAGGGAGACAGGGAGACAGGGAGACAGGGAGACAGGGAGACAGGGAGACAGGGAGACAGGGAGACAGGGAGACAGGGAGACAGGGAGACAGGGAGACAGGGAGACAGGGAGACAGGGAGACAGGGAGACAGGGAGACAGGGAGACAGGGAGACAGGGAGACAGGGAGACAGGGAGACAGGGAGACAGGGAGACAGGGAGACAGGGAGACAGGGAGACAGGGAGACAGGGAGACAGGGAGACAGGGAGACAGGGAGACAGGGAGACAGGGAGACAGGGAGACAGGGAGACAGGGAGACAGGGAGACAGGGAGACAGGGAGACAGGGAGACAGGGAGACAGGGAGACAGGGAGACAGGGAGACAGGGAGACAGGGAGACAGGGAGACAGGGAGACAGGGAGACAGGGAGACAGGGAGACAGGGAGACAGGGAGACAGGGAGACAGGGAGACAGGGAGACAGGGAGACAGGGAGACAGGGAGACAGGGAGACAGGGAGACAGGGAGACAGGGAGACAGGGAGACAGGGAGACAGGGAGACAGGGAGACAGGGAGACAGGGAGACAGGGAGACAGGGAGACAGGGAGACAGGGAGACAGGGAGACAGGGAGACAGGGAGACAGGGAGACAGGGAGACAGGGAGACAGGGAGACAGGGAGACAGGGAGACAGGGAGACAGGGAGACAGGGAGACAGGGAGACAGGGAGACAGGGAGACAGGGAGACAGGGAGACAGGGAGACAGGGAGACAGGGAGACAGGGAGACAGGGAGACAGGGAGACAGGGAGACAGGGAGACAGGGAGACAGGGAGACAGGGAGACAGGGAGACAGGGAGACAGGGAGACAGGGAGACAGGGAGACAGGGAGACAGGGAGACAGGGAGACAGGGAGACAGGGAGACAGGGAGACAGGGAGACAGGGAGACAGGGAGACAGGGAGACAGGGAGACAGGGAGACAGGGAGACAGGGAGACAGGGAGACAGGGAGACAGGGAGACAGGGAGACAGGGAGACAGGGAGACAGGGAGACAGGGAGACAGGGAGACAGGGAGACAGGGAGACAGGGAGACAGGGAGACAGGGAGACAGGGAGACAGGGAGACAGGGAGACAGGGAGACAGGGAGACAGGGAGACAGGGAGACAGGGAGACAGGGAGACAGGGAGACAGGGAGACAGGGAGACAGGGAGACAGGGAGACAGGGAGACAGGGAGACAGGGAGACAGGGAGACAGGGAGACAGGGAGACAGGGAGACAGGGAGACAGGGAGACAGGGAGACAGGGAGACAGGGAGACAGGGAGACAGGGAGACAGGGAGACAGGGAGACAGGGAGACAGGGAGACAGGGAGACAGGGAGACAGGGAGACAGGGAGACAGGGAGACAGGGAGACAGGGAGACAGGGAGACAGGGAGACAGGGAGACAGGGAGACAGGGAGACAGGGAGACAGGGAGACAGGGAGACAGGGAGACAGGGAGACAGGGAGACAGGGAGACAGGGAGACAGGGAGACAGGGAGACAGGGAGACAGGGAGACAGGGAGACAGGGAGACAGGGAGACAGGGAGACAGGGAGACAGGGAGACAGGGAGACAGGGAGACAGGGAGACAGGGAGACAGGGAGACAGGGAGACAGGGAGACAGGGAGACAGGGAGACAGGGAGACAGGGAGACAGGGAGACAGGGAGACAGGGAGACAGGGAGACAGGGAGACAGGGAGACAGGGAGACAGGGAGACAGGGAGACAGGGAGACAGGGAGACAGGGAGACAGGGAGACAGGGAGACAGGGAGACAGGGAGACAGGGAGACAGGGAGACAGGGAGACAGGGAGACAGGGAGACAGGGAGACAGGGAGACAGGGAGACAGGGAGACAGGGAGACAGGGAGACAGGGAGACAGGGAGACAGGGAGACAGGGAGACAGGGAGACAGGGAGACAGGGAGACAGGGAGACAGGGAGACAGGGAGACAGGGAGACAGGGAGACAGGGAGACAGGGAGACAGGGAGACAGGGAGACAGGGAGACAGGGAGACAGGGAGACAGGGAGACAGGGAGACAGGGAGACAGGGAGACAGGGAGACAGGGAGACAGGGAGACAGGGAGACAGGGAGACAGGGAGACAGGGAGACAGGGAGACAGGGAGACAGGGAGACAGGGAGACAGGGAGACAGGGAGACAGGGAGACAGGGAGACAGGGAGACAGGGAGACAGGGAGACAGGGAGACAGGGAGACAGGGAGACAGGGAGACAGGGAGACAGGGAGACAGGGAGACAGGGAGACAGGGAGACAGGGAGACAGGGAGACAGGGAGACAGGGAGACAGGGAGACAGGGAGACAGGGAGACAGGGAGACAGGGAGACAGGGAGACAGGGAGACAGGGAGACAGGGAGACAGGGAGACAGGGAGACAGGGAGACAGGGAGACAGGGAGACAGGGAGACAGGGAGACAGGGAGACAGGGAGACAGGGAGACAGGGAGACAGGGAGACAGGGAGACAGGGAGACAGGGAGACAGGGAGACAGGGAGACAGGGAGACAGGGAGACAGGGAGACAGGGAGACAGGGAGACAGGGAGACAGGGAGACAGGGAGACAGGGAGACAGGGAGACAGGGAGACAGGGAGACAGGGAGACAGGGAGACAGGGAGACAGGGAGACAGGGAGACAGGGAGACAGGGAGACAGGGAGACAGGGAGACAGGGAGACAGGGAGACAGGGAGACAGGGAGACAGGGAGACAGGGAGACAGGGAGACAGGGAGACAGGGAGACAGGGAGACAGGGAGACAGGGAGACAGGGAGACAGGGAGACAGGGAGACAGGGAGACAGGGAGACAGGGAGACAGGGAGACAGGGAGACAGGGAGACAGGGAGACAGGGAGACAGGGAGACAGGGAGACAGGGAGACAGGGAGACAGGGAGACAGGGAGACAGGGAGACAGGGAGACAGGGAGACAGGGAGACAGGGAGACAGGGAGACAGGGAGACAGGGAGACAGGGAGACAGGGAGACAGGGAGACAGGGAGACAGGGAGACAGGGAGACAGGGAGACAGGGAGACAGGGAGACAGGGAGACAGGGAGACAGGGAGACAGGGAGACAGGGAGACAGGGAGACAGGGAGACAGGGAGACAGGGAGACAGGGAGACAGGGAGACAGGGAGACAGGGAGACAGGGAGACAGGGAGACAGGGAGACAGGGAGACAGGGAGACAGGGAGACAGGGAGACAGGGAGACAGGGAGACAGGGAGACAGGGAGACAGGGAGACAGGGAGACAGGGAGACAGGGAGACAGGGAGACAGGGAGACAGGGAGACAGGGAGACAGGGAGACAGGGAGACAGGGAGACAGGGAGACAGGGAGACAGGGAGACAGGGAGACAGGGAGACAGGGAGACAGGGAGACAGGGAGACAGGGAGACAGGGAGACAGGGAGACAGGGAGACAGGGAGACAGGGAGACAGGGAGACAGGGAGACAGGGAGACAGGGAGACAGGGAGACAGGGAGACAGGGAGACAGGGAGACAGGGAGACAGGGAGACAGGGAGACAGGGAGACAGGGAGACAGGGAGACAGGGAGACAGGGAGACAGGGAGACAGGGAGACAGGGAGACAGGGAGACAGGGAGACAGGGAGACAGGGAGACAGGGAGACAGGGAGACAGGGAGACAGGGAGACAGGGAGACAGGGAGACAGGGAGACAGGGAGACAGGGAGACAGGGAGACAGGGAGACAGGGAGACAGGGAGACAGGGAGACAGGGAGACAGGGAGACAGGGAGACAGGGAGACAGGGAGACAGGGAGACAGGGAGACAGGGAGACAGGGAGACAGGGAGACAGGGAGACAGGGAGACAGGGAGACAGGGAGACAGGGAGACAGGGAGACAGGGAGACAGGGAGACAGGGAGACAGGGAGACAGGGAGACAGGGAGACAGGGAGACAGGGAGACAGGGAGACAGGGAGACAGGGAGACAGGGAGACAGGGAGACAGGGAGACAGGGAGACAGGGAGACAGGGAGACAGGGAGACAGGGAGACAGGGAGACAGGGAGACAGGGAGACAGGGAGACAGGGAGACAGGGAGACAGGGAGACAGGGAGACAGGGAGACAGGGAGACAGGGAGACAGGGAGACAGGGAGACAGGGAGACAGGGAGACAGGGAGACAGGGAGACAGGGAGACAGGGAGACAGGGAGAC
Source organism: Schistocerca piceifrons (assembly GCF_021461385.2). NCBI lineage: Eukaryota > Metazoa > Arthropoda > Insecta > Orthoptera > Acrididae > Schistocerca > Schistocerca piceifrons. Next base: position 577,296,849 of record NC_060143.1, read on the forward strand.
AGGGAGACAGGGAGACAGGGAGACAGGGAGACAGGGAGACAGGGAGACAGGGAGACAGGGAGACAGGGAGACAGGGAGACAGGGAGACAGGGAGACAGGGAGACAGGGAGACAGGGAGACAGGGAGACAGGGAGACAGGGAGACAGGGAGACAGGGAGACAGGGAGACAGGGAGACAGGGAGACAGGGAGACAGGGAGACAGGGAGACAGGGAGACAGGGAGACAGGGAGACAGGGAGACAGGGAGACAGGGAGACAGGGAGACAGGGAGACAGGGAGACAGGGAGACAGGGAGACAGGGAGACAGGGAGACAGGGAGACAGGGAGACAGGGAGACAGGGAGACAGGGAGACAGGGAGACAGGGAGACAGGGAGACAGGGAGACAGGGAGACAGGGAGACAGGGAGACAGGGAGACAGGGAGACAGGGAGACAGGGAGACAGGGAGACAGGGAGACAGGGAGACAGGGAGACAGGGAGACAGGGAGACAGGGAGACAGGGAGACAGGGAGACAGGGAGACAGGGAGACAGGGAGACAGGGAGACAGGGAGACAGGGAGACAGGGAGACAGGGAGACAGGGAGACAGGGAGACAGGGAGACAGGGAGACAGGGAGACAGGGAGACAGGGAGACAGGGAGACAGGGAGACAGGGAGACAGGGAGACAGGGAGACAGGGAGACAGGGAGACAGGGAGACAGGGAGACAGGGAGACAGGGAGACAGGGAGACAGGGAGACAGGGAGACAGGGAGACAGGGAGACAGGGAGACAGGGAGACAGGGAGACAGGGAGACAGGGAGACAGGGAGACAGGGAGACAGGGAGACAGGGAGACAGGGAGACAGGGAGACAGGGAGACAGGGAGACAGGGAGACAGGGAGACAGGGAGACAGGGAGACAGGGAGACAGGGAGACAGGGAGAGAGGGAGAGAGGGAGAGAGGGAGAGAGGGAGAGAGGGAGAGAGGGAGAGAGGGAGAGAGGGAGAGAGGGAGAGAGGGAGAGAGGGAGAGAGGGAGAGAGGGAGAGAGGGAGAGAGGGAGAGAGGGAGAGAGGGAGAGAGGGAGAGAGGGAGAGAGGGAGAGAGGGAGAGAGGGAGAGAGGGAGAGAGGGAGAGAGGGAGAGAGGGAGAGAGGGAGAGAGGGAGAGAGGGAGAGAGGGAGAGGAGAAAAGGAAAAGTGGTATAGTCATGAGAACTGACATTTGGTATACATTCCTTCAAAAATTTCATTTATGATAACTTAATTGATAATATTTCTCCAAGTTTCTTTATGCAGATTTCACGTTTTCATAAAATGGTTTCCTAAATATGTCTCATCGCATCTACTGCCTCACGATATAATTTTAAATATCAGGCGACAATTACAAAAATTAGTTTACTCTTTAAGAAACTAAGAATTCAGCGAACAATGTAATTATTACAGCAATTCAAGTTTGGAGAAATTAGAGTGGAGGAATGATTCGCTGAAATTTCTACTGTGTGCATATTCTGGACTACCAGAGTCGTGTATATCCTCAGGAGAGGGATGTCCAGCGGACTGCGTCTTACCGAGCAGAGTGCGATGAGCTGCTGCCGGAGACTGCGGCGCCTGGTGAGCGGCCAGCAGCTGCTGCTGCTGCTGCTGCTGCTGCTGTTCCTCCTCCGGACGGCGCCAGAGCGTCAGCCAGCATCTCGGGGTCGAAGAAGCCCTGCACGGGCCGCGACCCCCACGCTTCCCTGGAACACGCGAGGGCTCGCGTCAGCCGGTAGACTGTGTGGCGGCCTCTCATGGCTCTCCGAGGAGCGAGCGACTCTAGCTCCCGTAGCAGTGACGCCAACACAATGTACATACGTGTCCTGATATCTGGAGAGAGGGCTGCACTAAAGACATTCCTTTCACCTCCAGGACTGGGATGAGTGAAGTGCAAGGCGTACAAACAACCTAGAAGTGTCTGCTACATACACAACTGGTCATTAAAATTGCTACACCACGAAGATGACGTGCTACAGACGCGAAATTTCACTAACAGGAGGAAGATGCTGTGATATGCAAATCATTAGCTTTTCAGAGCATTCACCCAAAGTTGGCGCCGGTGGCAACACCTACAACGTGCCGACATGAACGTTTACGACCGATTTCTCATACACAAACAGCAGTTGACCGGCGTTGCCTGGTGAAACGTTGTTGTGATGCCTCGTGTAAGGAGGAGAAATGCATACCATCACGTTTGCGACTTTGATAAAGGTCTGATTGTAGCCTATCGCGATTGCGGTTTATCGCATCGCGACATTGCTGCTCGCGTCGGTCAAGATCCAATGACTTAGCAGAATATGGAATCGGTGGGTTCAGGAGGGTAATACGGAACGCCGGGCTGGATCCCAGCGGCCTCCAATCACTAGCAGCCGAGATGACAGGCACTTATCCGCATGGCTGTAACGGATCGTGCAGCCACGTCTCGATCCCTGAGTCAACAGATGTGGACGTTTGCAAGACAACAACCATCTGCACGAACAGTTCGACGTCGTTTCCAGCAGCATGGACTTTCAGCTCGGAGCCCGTGGCTGTGGTTACTCCTAACACTGCTTTTTTTTTTGTGGTTTTCGGGCGCACAACTTCAATGGTCATTAGCGCCCTGACTACTCTAAGAATGCACCGCGAGGCACAAGTTGACAACAACAACTAAAAGGGAAAACACAATAAAAGACAGACTGACATGCATAGGATTAAAAAAACACCATCAAATGTCCTTAGCGAGGTTTGTCAAATTGAGAAAACAAAGAACACGAGCAGCTGCTCGTGGGTCATCCGCTAAAATGGCATCTAAAGTATGAGGCAGGTTAAGATCGAGGCGCAGTGTGTTAAGATCTGGACAGGACATTAAAATGTGCCTAACCGTCAGCAAGTGCCCACATGGGCAGAACGGCGCCGACGCAGCCGTCAGCAGATGGCGATGGCTGAACCGGCAGTGTCCAATTCTTAACCTTGCTAAAACGACCTCCTCCCGCCGAGAAGGGCGTGAGGAGGACGTCCAAGCCACGGGAAGAGGTTTTAAGGCCCGAAGCTTGTTGTCGGTAAGTGCAGCCCAATCGGCATGCCACAGCGACACAACGCGCCGACAAATGACCCTGCTAAAATCGGACGAAGGGACACAACAAGAAGCTGTCCGAGGCTGGAGGACCGCAGCCTTGGCCGCGGCATCTGCAGCTTCGTTCCCAGGGATACCGACGTGGCCAGGAACCCACATAAAGCTAACCGGCGTACCGACGTCCACCAGCTGCTGAAGAGAGCGTTGGATCCGATGTACGAAAGGGTGAACCGGGTACGGATCACTGAGGCTCTGGATGGCGCTCAGGGAATCTGAGCAGATGACATAAGCAGAATGTCTGTGGTGGCAGATGTAAAGAACAGCCTGGTAGAGGGCAAAGAGCTCAGCTGTGAAGACCGAACAATGGCCATGGAGCCGGTATTGGAAACTTTGTGCCCCGACAATAAAGGAACACCCGACCCCGTCATTGGTCTTAGAGCCATCTGTATAAATGAACGTCATGTTGTTGAACTTCGAACGAAGTTCCAAAAAACGGGAGTGGTAGACCGAACCGGGGGTGACCTCTTTTGGGAGCGAGCTGAGGTCGAGGTGAACGCGGACCTGAGCCTGGAGCCAAGGTGGCGTGCGGCTCTCGCCCACTCGAAAGGTTGCAGGGAGGGAAAAAGTAAGGTGTTGAAGGAGGCGACGAAAGCGAACTCCAGGGGGTAGCAGGGCAGAGACATACAACCCGTATTGAAGGTCAGGAGAGTCGTCAAAAAAGGAACGATAAGACGGATGGTCGGGCATTGACAGTAGCCGACAGGCATACCGACAAAGCAGTATATCGCGCCGGTAGGGGAGTGGCAATTCGCCAGCGTCAGCATGAAGACTCTCTACGGGACTGGTATAAAATGCTCCGATCGCAAGTCGTAAACCCCGATGTTGTATGGAGTTGAGGCGGCGTAAGATGGATGGCCGTGCAGAGGAGTATACGAAGCTCCCATAATCCAGCTTGGAGCGGACGATCGACCGATATAGACGAAGTAGGACGGTTCGATCCGCTCCCCACGACATACCACTGAGAACACGGACATTTAAAGAACGGGTACAACGGGCGGCCAAATATGACACATGTGGAGACCAGCTAAGTTTCCTGTCAAAGGTAAGGCCTAAAAATTTGATTGTCTCCACGAGTGGGAGAGCAACGGGACCGAGTCGTAAGGACGGTGGGAGAAACTCTTTGTAGCGCCAGAAGTTAATACAGACCGTCTTCTCGGCAGAAAAACGGAAGCCATTGGCGACACTCCAGGAGTAAAGACGGTCAAGAGAACGCTGAAGACAGCGCTCCAGGACACGTGTACACTGCGCGCTGCAATAGATGGTAAAATCGTCCACGAAAAGGGAGCCTGATACATCAGCTGGGAGGCAATCCTTTATTGGATTGATCGCGATGGCGAAGAGAGCGACGCTCAAAACTGAGCCCTGTGGCACCCCATTCTCCTCGCGAAAGGTGTCGGACAGGACAGAACCCACACGTACCCGAAACTGTCGATCCATTAAAAAGGAACGAATAAAAAGAGGGAGGCGACCGCGAAAGCCCCATGTATGCATCGTGCGGAGAATGCCCGCCCTCCAACAGGTGTCGTAAGCCTTCTCCAAATCAAAGAACACAGCCGCGGTCGGGCGCTTCCGCAAGAAGTTATTCATAATGAAGGTCGACAAGGTAACCAGATGGTCAACAGCAGAGCGGCGCCTTCGAAATCCACATTGTACATTGGTAAGTAGGCGTCGAGACTCGAGCAGCCAAACCAAACGAGAGTTAACCATTCGCTCCATCACTTTTCAGACACAGCTGGTAAGCGAGATGGGTCGATAACTGGAAGGCAAGTGCTTGTCCTTCCCCGGCTTAGGAATCGGGACAACAATAGACTCGCGCCAGCATGCGGGAACATGTCCCTCAATCCAGATGCGATTGTATGTACGAAGAAGAAAACCTTTACCCGCAGGAAAAAGGTTCTTCAGCATCTGAATATGAATAGAATCAGGCCCTGGAGCGGAGGACCGTGATCGTCCAAGTGCGGTTTCGAGTTACCGCATGGTGAATGGGGCATTATAATTTTCACAATTCGAGGAGCGGAAGTCAGGTGGCCTAGCCTCCTCTGCCTGTTTGCGGGGGAGGAAGGCAGGGTGGTAATGAGCGGAGCTCGAAACCTCGGCGAAAAAGCGGCCGAAGGCATTGGAGACAGCCTCAGGGGCCACAAGGACTTCATTCGCGACCTTCAAGCCAGAAACTGGGGAGTGGACCTTAGTGCCAGATAGCCGGCGCAGGCTACCCCAGACAACAGAAGAAGGAGTAGAACTGTTGAAGGTGCTTGTGAAAGCAGCCCAGCTGGCTTTCTTGCTTTCTTTAATAATACGACGACACTGAGCACGTAATCGTTTATAATTGATACAATTCGCCACTGTAGGGTGGCGTTTAAAGGTGCGTAAAGCACGTCGACGAGCACGTAAAGCGTCTCTACATGCTGCGGTCCACCAGGGGACCGGTACGCGACGTGGAGAAGAAGTAGGGTGAGGGATGGAATATTCAGCAGCAGCGAGAATGACTTCCGTGAGGTGTTGGACCTGACGATCGCAGCTTGTGAAGGTTTGATCCTGAAAGGTCGCCCTGGAAGAGAAGAGCCCCCAGTCTGCCTTGGAGATGGTCCAACGAGAGGAGCACGGAGAGGGAGTATGCTGCAGGAGATGGATAACACACGGGAAGTGGTCGCTCGAATATGTATCAGCAAGTGCATACCACTCAAACCGGCGTGCAAGTTGGGGAGTACATATAGAGAGGTCTAAATGGGAATAGGTATGAGATGTGTCCGAAAGAAAAGTAGGGGCGCCAGTATTGAGGCAGACAAGATTGAGCTGGTTGAAAAGGTCTGCTAACAAGGAGCCCCTCGGGCAGGATGCTGGAGAGCCCCAAAGAGGATGTTGGGCATTGAAGTCTCCAGTTAACAAAAATGGTGCAGGTAGCTGAGCAATAAGTTGCGTCGTGTCTGCCCTGGTAACGGCAGATGACGATGGAGCGTAAACGGTACAAAAGGAAAACGTAAAAGTGGGGAGAGTAATGCGGATGGCAACTGCCTGCAGGCCGGTGTGCAACGTGATGGGATCGTAGTAAATATCATCCCGGACCAGCAACATAACCCCTCCATGAGCTGGGATACCGACCACAGGAGGTAGGTCAAAACGCACAGAGGTGTAGTGTGCCAAGGCAGTTTGATCGCATGGGCGTAGCTTCGTTTCCTGGAGGGCTACGACGAGCGGACGATGCAAGCGGAGCAGCAACTTCAAGTCCTCTCGGTTGGAGCGAATGCTGCGAATATTCCAGTGAATAAGTGCCATCGTAAGAAAAGGAAGATGAGAGAAGGGGTCACCTCGAAGGCCGCTTAGGGCCTGGCTTCGAGCGAGCACTGCCGCCGCTAGCAGGAGGCGGACAGTCATCGTCCATGGGGTCTATAGGGTCATCGGCCATCTCGGGAGGATGGCCGGGAGGGGGAGCTTCCTCCGCCGGTGAACGGCCATATGTTCGGCTACCAGCGGTGCGGCCAGGCGAAACGGATGACGGCCTGGGGCGGCAACCGCTGGGTGGCGCAGGAGAAGAAAGGCGCCGCGGCGGAGAAGGAGAACTGTGCTTCCTATGCGCCTTTTTAGAAGGACGTTTGGTGGAAGTACCGGTCGAAGGCTGGGAGGTCGAGGGACGGAGGAAGTCTGCACGGGATGGTTCCTTCTTGAAGGCCCGTGCATCTGACTTCGGGTCTTCGACTGAGCAGAAGCTGAGGAAGTGGCTGGTGTCTGTGGGGTGATGGGAGGAAGAGGAGACGTCGACCGCGCGATCTTAGCACTGGCCGAACGGACGACCGTGGTGCTGAAGGTCAGATCGCATGTCTGGGTTGCTACCTCCCGGGTAGTCTGAGGAGAGGCGAGGACAGTGCTGTATTTCCCCGCTGGGAGCAGCGTGGGCTTCCTACTAGCCAATAGCTTGCGAGCAGCCGAGGTGGACACTTTCTCTTTGACTCGAATTTCCTGGATACAGCGTTCTTCCTTATAGACAGGACAGTCGCGGGAGGATGCGGCATGGTCACCCTGACAGTTCACACAACGAGGAGACGGAGGTGGACAGTCACCCTCATGGGCATCCCTGCCACAAGTGACACATTTAGCCGCATTGGAACAAGACTGTCGAGTGTGATTGAAACGCTGACACTGGTAGCAGCGCGTAGGTGTCGGGACATAGGGGCGAACAGAAATAACCTCGTAGCCCGCCTTGATGCGCGATGGCAGCTTAACACTATCGAAGGTTAAGAAAAGTGTCCGGGTCGGTACAAGGTCATTGTTGACCTTTTTCATGACCCGATGGACAGCCGTCACGCCCTGCTCAGCGAGGAAAGATTGAAGCTCCTCGTCAGTCAATCTGTCGAGAGAGCTACTATAGACTACACCACGAGACGAATTCAAAGTGCGGTGGGCCTCCACCCGGACAGGGAACGTGTACAAGAGTGTGGCCCGAAGCAGTTTTTGTGCCTGAAAGGCACTCTCAGTTTCTAGTAATAAGGTACCGTTACGCAACCTGGTACAAGATTTGACAGATCCGGCTATGGCATCTACGCCCTTCTGGATAACGAAAGGGTTGACAGAGGAAAAATCCTTTCCGTCCTCAGATCGAGAAACTACGAGGAACTGTGGGACAGGCGGTAGTACTTTTGTCACTGTTGGCTGGTCACGTTTCCGTTTGTGGGTCGAAGTCGAAAGCGATGGAGTAGAATCCATTGCGGAGGAATCCCCCATGATTGCCAGCGTCTCCGATGGCGCGCTCCTTCCTTGTGGGGACCCTCTCAGAGGGCACTCCCGCCTTAGGTGAATGTTTACACCTCAGGTCACACCTCCCGAGAAACAGACGGAGGGACCAATCGGCATGGTCAGAAGGTATCAGCTCAGGCAATCACCCCTCCCCGGGCCTGGCCTTTACCAGGGGGTACGCGCGTGCCTTACATGTCTACCCAGGGCGGGGACTTACGCGTTACCCCGTCACCGGCTACGCGTGCGAACGCGTGGGTCGGCCTTCAGACACGCACAGGGAGGAAGGAAGAAGAGGAAGAAGAGAGAGGGAGAAAGAGGACACACTGTCTCAAACGCCGAGGCGGAGACCAGAGAAGGCAAGGAGAAGAAGGCAATGAGAAAGCAAGGAGAAGGAGGCAATGAGAAGGCAAGGAGAAGAAGGCAATGAGAAGTCAAGGGAAAGAGTAAGGAAGACAGTGAAGTGGAGAAGAGCAAAGAAAGGAACCAACAAAAGGAAGGAAGAAACGAGAAGTGAAAAACCAAAAAGACCACGATTATAGGTCGTGAAACCGTCCGTCTCCGGACGCAGGCGCTAACGACCCCCGTGAGGGGGATGGACTCCTTTTAGTCGCCTCTTACGACAGGCAGGAATACCTCGGGCCTATTCTAATCCCCGGACCCGCAGGGGGGTCCTAACACTGCATCACAGGCAGGAGCGCCTGCTATGGTGTACTCTACGACGAACCTGGGTGCACGAATGGCAAAACGTCATTTTTTCCGATGAATCCAGGTTCTGTTAACAGCATCATGATGGTCGCATCAATGTTTGGCGACATCGTGGTGAACGCACATTGGAAGCGTGTATTCGTCATCGCCATACTGGCGTATCACCTGGCGTGATGGTATGGGGTGCCATTGGTTACGCGTCTGTCACCTCTCGTTCACATTGACGGCACTTTGAACAGTGTACGTTACATTTCAGATGTATTACGACCCGTGGCTCTACCCTTCATTCGATCCCTACGAAACACTACATTTCAGCAGGATAATGCACGATCGCATGTTGCAGGTCTTGTACGGGCCTTTCTGGATACAGAACTTGTTCGACTGCTGTCCCGGCCAGCACATTCTCCATATCTCTCACCAATTTAAAACGTCTGGTCAATGGTGGCCGAGTAACTGCTTCGTCACAATACGCCAGTCACTACTATTTATGAACTGTGGTATCGTGTTGAAGCTGAATGGGCAGCTGTACCTGTACACGCCGTCCAAGCGCTGTTTGACTCAATGCCAAGGCGTATCAAGGCCGTTATTACGGCCAGAGGTGGTGGTTCTCGGTTCAGATTTCTCAGGATCTATGTACCCAAACTGCGTCAGTTCTAGTATAACATATTTGTCCAGTGAATACCCGTTTATTATCTGCATTTCTTCTTGGTGCAGCAATTTTAATGGCCAGTTGCGTAGTTTGTGGTGTTAGAAGTGTGTTGAGACGACTAATGACATACAGCTCCTATCGACACAATTTATAGATGAACATATTAATCTTGTGTTAATCACCGTATTTCAGGTTAACTTCTTTTTACACTGTAGACAAATTTCATTCCCCTCCACAGCTAAGTCTGGTCTTAATTACTGGGTAATCAACTAGTTGGTAGCTATTTCATCGTAAATATAGTACACAAATTCGATAAGAATGAGAAATTCAAAAAATAGTATCACATTTCGCGCTCTTCAGTAACATACGATTCAAACGTCAGTTTTTCACAAGCAATAGCCTATTACCACCTTAAGACGCATTGCTTATGTTATTGGCTGGTTGCTAACCGTTTCAAATATAAATCTCATGTATTTCTTGACAAAAATTTTAGCTTCTAAACTGTTACTTCAGTCCGTAGTATCTTTCTTTTAATTTATTAATAGCTTTCGGACATCACCCATCCTCAGCACGAGTCTTTAGCATTTAATGTCAATAGCCTCAAACCTTTCAACAACTATCAGTAGCATTCAATTTAAGTGAAGTTTAATATGTGATCCAAGCAAATTACGTGAATGGAGCGTTCATAATAATTCATACTATTCGTTTGCTAGATTGAGGAAAAAACAAAACATTGCTTTTCGCATATTCTTATTGTCCTCGTGCTACGTTTATACATTTATGTCGTCTGTCGCATAACGAGTGAATATTTCTTGGTAATGCATTTCGAGAGGGCAACAGACGCTGCATTAGCACCATTCCTTGGTATCTACTGTCGCAGACAGAATGTGGTCGACACGGGATCATACTGAGGCGGTACAGGTATTCCCGCAACCTCCTGCGATTTCCATTGAAACAAAGTCTGCTTTGAACTAACCGTTTCACGAGCAGGGATACACCAAGCTGAAGTTCGTATTAGTGACACTTTTGTCTGTTTACTTTTCTTTGGAATCTGAAGCTTTCAATAGTATTGACAGTGAGCAGTGGCTATTGTTGGAAACTTCCGAACGTCATATCAGAATGGGTTCAGTTGCTATTTGAATCACGTGCAACAGTAGTTTAGGTGCCGTCTTGAAGTGCTCCCCACTACTAAAACCTCAAATTTATGTAAGTGTGCCTGGTGAGCGTCTTCTAGATCGTTCAAAACTTTTAGTAAATATCAAAATGATAACTCTAAAGTACGACAGCGGCGTAACCTAGGAGACATCCATGCTGCCACCGTGTTAACGTTCTGAAGCCGTCGCAACGTAACTTGACAATATGTCATTTCGCCCGCCTTTATTTCTGTGTATTATTTGCGATTTCTCCTTTTGAACGTTAAGAGGTTATTGGACTGGCAGTCACTGTTCAACAGTTTACGCACACATCGCCGCTCCTTTCAGCACTACCACAGTGAGCTTTAAAGGCATTCCACCAGATCATGCCGACAGGACGAAGATCAGTGGCTTTATATTTTCCCAATTTTCTTATTGTCAGTGTCGATTGAACTCATCTGACCGCATATCAGAAGGATCCCAGGTTTGTCTCCCGTCACGGTCACCATTATGGACGATAAGCAAAATGAAATTAATTGAAGAATCGCAGTTGCTTTAGTCCCTCTTAACCTAAATGTGCAACCATTCACTTCTCTCTAATTATGGCACAATTCATTGTGAATTAGCGACCAGACTATAGGGGGAGGGGGGAAGGGAATGGGACAATGCAGCCATATAAGCTAGATCTTTATTGAGTACAAAAACCCACTGCTCTGATACTGCTTCAGGAGCTCCATCTCTGCGTCTCGGATTTCATATTACCTGTTTCTACAGCTTTGGAATCCCCATATGTCCCTAATACTTTTATTAGTCGCTAGATGTTAAGAGGTCAGACCTGGACGACAACGGCTGGATGTAACAGTTACAGCCACGAGCGCTAGCCTTTACTGCTTGGGGCGTGACGCACAATTCCACCAGCTAGATAGGGCTCGCAGCTATATCCCATCGTAAGAATAAACCTGAAGTAAACAAACACAAACGCGATAATTGGCCAGAAGCTGTAGCGCATGTACACTGGTGTTATGCTCTTTGAAGTACGTCCTACTTACGTCTGACATAAGTTACGTTACATGGAACTAAGATTCTTATGTATTAACCGTCAACGTTTTAATCATAGTTATCTACTTTTTATTTCAAAAATCGTGTACAGTCACAGCCTTTGCACTGTTTTACTCTGATCGTCGCACTGTTAATACACTGTATGCAAATGGCTGAGTGTGCTTCTAGCTCGCGTGTGTGGAGAAATAGGTTGTTCTTAATGGTTTTCCATAAATTTACAGAGACTCAGCTTTTAAGTTTTCCGAGGGACTGTATTAGATACATTTGAGAAACACAGACTAGATATATAGCGGAATAGGTAGCGCAGTAGTTCGGTAACCAATTGCAGTACATGGTTCGCTGATTCAAGGCTCGCCTTAGTCGATGTTTTTCCTAGTTGAGTTTGAAATACCTACATCTCATAATTGTAAAATTCATTTTTTAAGGATAGTGTACATCCTGATTTTAATTACATATTACACGCTAAATTACTCAATTCTCCGTACTTTATGAAATGTTGCTTAAATTAAGGAACCAATTTAATTTGTAAGACAAAATTCAAGAACTAATCTTTATTTGGAATACGACTACTGTTTCATACCACAGATGTGAATGCGTTTCCTAGCAAAAACATGAAAACTATCACTTTCACAGCATCGAGCACACCATACAAATGATGCATTTTTAAATTTGCCACCGTACCATTACAATATGAACCCAACAGAAGTCATCTGGAGCAACTTATGGGATTTGACCCGCAAATTAACAAGACTTAAGCTGCCAAATGTGACAGAGAGAGAGAGAGAGAGAGAGAGAGAGAGAGAGAAAGAGAGAGAGAGAGAGACAGAGACAGAGGAGACAGAAGAGAGAGGAGAGAGAGAGCGAGAGAGAGAGAGAGAGAGAGAGAGAGAGAGAGAAGAAATGCAGATAAACGGGTATTCATTTGACAAATATACTAGAAATGACATGTGATTACATTTTCACGCAATTTGGGTGCATACGTCCTGAGAAATCAGTACCCAGAACAACCACCTCTGGCCGTAATAACGACCTTGATACGCCTGGGCATTGAGTCAAACAGAGCTTGGATGGCGTGTACAGGTACAGCTGCCCATACAGCTTCAACACGATCCTACAGTTCATCAACAGTAGTGACTGGCATATTGTGACGAGCCAGTTGCTAGGCCACCACTGAACAGACGTTTTCAATTTGTGAGAGATCTGGAGAATGTGCTGGCCAGCGCAGCAGTCTTACATTTTCTGTATCCAGAAAGGCCCGTACAAGACGTGCAACATGCGGTCGAGCATTATCCTGCTGAAATGTAGGGTTTCGCAGGGATGGAATGAAGAGTAAAGCCACGGGTCGTAAAATCTGAAATGCAACGTCCACTGTTCAAAGTGCCGTCAATGCGAACAAGAGATGACCGAGACGTGTAAGCAATGGCACTCCATAGCATCACGCCAGGTGATACGCCAGTATGGCGATGAATACACTGTTCCAATGTGCGTTGACCGCGATGTCAACGAACACGGATGCGAGCGTCATGATGCTGTAAACAGAACCTGGATTCATCCGAAAAAATGACATTTTGCCATTCGTGCACCCAGGTTCGTCGTTGAGTACACCATCGCGGGCGCTCCTGTCTGTGATGCAGGAGTCAAGGGTAACCGCAGCCATGGTCTCCCAGCTGAAAGTCCATGCTGCTGCAAACGCCATCGAACTGTTCGTGCAGATGGTTGTCTTGCAAACGCCTCCATCTGTTGACTCTGGGATCCAGAAATGGCTGCACGATCCGTTACAGCCATGAGAATAAGATGCCTGCCATCTCGACTGCTAGTGATACGAGGCCGTTGGGATCCAGCGCGGCGTTCTGTATTACCCTCCTGAACTCACCGATTCCATATTCTGCTAACAGTCATTGGATCCCGACAAACGCGAGCAGCAATGTCGCGGTACGATAAACCGCAATCGCGATAGGCTACAATCCGACCTTTATCAAAGTCGGAAGCGTGGTGGTACGCATTTCTCCTCACACGAGGCATCACGACAACGTTTCACCAGGCAACGCCGGTCAACTGCTGTTTGTTTATGAGAAATCGGCTGGAAACCACGTAAGTGTTGCCACCGGCGCAAACCTTGCTGTGATATGCAAATGATTAGCCTTTCAGAGCATTCGCACATCATCTTCCTGTCGGTTAAATTTAGCGTCTGTAGCACGTCTTCTTCGTGGTGTAGCAATTTTAATGGCCAGTAGTGTAAGTAACTATTTTAACGTTATTCCTTACCACGTACATGTTCAGCACTACCAAAGTAGTACACATCTCTAGGACGGTGGTCAGACTGAGCGCACAGCGGCGGGCCGGCGTTACCTGTTTGCCAGGGAGGACGCGTCCCCTGGTGGGTAGCTGGCGGCTCCTCTGGTCTGGTCCGACGGCTTGAGAGCGTCCGCCAGCGCCTCAGGGTCGAAGTACCACCGCAGAGGAAAAAGAGAGCCGCCGGGCAGGGCTGGGGCTGGCCAGGGCGTCCTCTGCTCCCTGCAATGGAGCACACTCGCGTAGAGCGGCGATGTTCACATCTTCCTGCGTCTACGTGCAACTCTCAACCTATGCTACATTCAAAGAGGACATAATTCTTACACGTCCAATGCGACTTGGGCCTCACCAACTTATTTGCTCCCAGGGGATCGTTATGTCCCACTTGTGTAGTGTGGTGGTTTACTAACCATTTGAACCCTAAATGTCCACTGGAGGGCACCTGAAACATGTTGCCGCCGCCTCTTTAGAGGCGTGTACCTGGTAAATGAAATGATCGTGTAGCATTGATGACCGGAGCGCCCCAACCAGGGACGTTTGGCCGCCGAGCTGCAAGTCTTGTTTCAGGCAACGCCACACTGGGCGACTTGCATGACAGTGATGAATGATTAGGACAAAGCGATACCCAGCCCAGGAGAGGAGAAAATATCCAACCCGGCCGGGAATCTAAACTGGGCCTGCTGCACGGAGGGCGAACTTCTTACCACTCGGGCAGGCGGACAGTGTGTCAGTTCTTCTGTCAGCGCAATTTAGAGTTTTAAGAGGCAGTATTCATCATTTTCATTATTTTACATTAACTGTTTCAGTCTGTTCTCACGACTGGCAGTAGTTGAAACTTGTCAGAAACTTTCGCTACAGTACTCCTTTGACGACACAAAATCAGTGCAGTCAGCATGGAAAGTGATCCGCTACATTGGCGTATGCAGTGGTGTCAGTCTAGCATCCAGCCACTGTCACTGACAAAACACTCATGGTGTGCATCCAGCCACTGATCTTTCGGCCACGGCTGGAAACTCCCGGTTAGTGACTAGTTGGTTGGTTTGTTTGTTGGTTTCGGCGGGAGGAACAAACAGCGAGCTCATGGGTCTCTTAGCCGGCCGGAGTGGCCGAGCGGTTCTAGGAGCTTGAGTCTGGAACCACCCGACCGCTACGGTCGCAGGTTTGAATCCTGCCTCGGGCATGGATGTCTCTGATGTCCTTAGGTTAGTTAGGTTTAAGTAGTTCTGAGTTGTAGGAGACTGATGACCTCAGATGTTAAGGCCCATTGTGCTCACAGTCATTTGAACCATTCACCGGTCCCGTCGCATTAAGCAAGGATGGGGATGTAAATCTGCCGTGCCCTTTCAAGGAAACCATCCCGTTATTTGCCTGAAGAAATTTAGGGAAATTACAGTAAACCAAAATCAGGATGGCCGGACGCGGGTCTGAACCGTCGACCTCCTGAATACGAATCAAGTGTGCTGACTATTGAGCCACCTCGCTCGGTGTTTACTGGTACATGTGACTCTTGTACTGGACCGGCACATCACTTTTGTCATTCGGAAGTATTTTACTATTAGATTTCCTGTCAAAATTATTGATGCTTGTAATCAGCAACGTTAGTGATTGCCAGGATTAAGCCGACTACTCTTTTTATTAATCGCCTCTTTCCTATATACTGTGTAACAGTCTCCGTTTTAATGAGCCAGGCTGGGCACAGAGGTCCAGATGAGCGTGTTCGGTCCGCCTTCCGAAAGTATTGATCTCTCGACAAATGCAATTGTTTAAAATATTGTCACATAAATAAAACCGATGCCAGGCGGGGAAGGGGAGGGGATGAGACCACATGGATACTAGATTAACAAAGGTAGCACATTTTCCAGGTGCCTGAATATTTTAACATAACGATTAAATTACATCCGCGGCGCGCAAAGAGAGAAAACGAACTGTAAGAAATTTTATTCTTTATTATCGCACAGATAGCTGAGGGCTCAACTGGCTCGTCCAAGCACCTACTTCAGACTAACAAAGCAAGCACGCTATCGATCTGAAATTTCGCACGGTAAAATGCACTTAAATCCATTAATTGCACAGAAAATTCAACACAGCCTAAATTCACTCAAGGGAACAACTGATTACCGCTGAACAACACAGAAGACAAGTTCACGCCATGTGGTGCGAAGCATGAAGGAAAATTTATATTACAGGTGAAATCGAAAGAATTCAAACTACAATAATAAGTTAAAACATTAGCACGAGAATGTAACCATGCAAGCCTACACTCTTAGGAAAATCTACTGTAACGTAATGTCTGCATCACTAGATGGGAAGCCTTTGCACGCTGGTGGTTCTGGTAGCAAAAATAAAGTAACGAAAGACACTTATTAAAATTGGTAAATTGTATCATGGCCTATACTGCGTAAACTGTCATATAATGAACCTATCGCTGTAATAAAATATGACCTATTATTTCAGCTAGCCTTAAGACTAAGCTCAGTCTTAAGCTACCGACCACACTCACCGACTGCCCAGCGTCAAGTGCCTAAAATAAGCACCTCTGAAAACAACGAATCTCCGCAGGTAGCCAGAACAGACCAAAGGAGTTGCTCTGGGTACCAACCTGCCTACTGACGACAAAGACTACTCAGAAGGCACAAACCTCTTTGCTTTGACTGAACACCCAAAGTTGGCCAAACTGAACACAGCAGACAGGAAGGTCCATACTGCAAGCTACCAATGGAAACACGAAAAAACGCATTCAATTGCACTTTCACACAGACAGTAATGTGAAGGATGGAAATCTAGCAGCATAAAATATTTTCAATGTGTATATAATTGAGGGCTTGCATGTGAACAATTAGGTAATTTAGGTACTTTTATAGCGATGCTCTACACAGACCTTTCAGTGGATTTCCATATCCCGATTCACCAGTTACAGCTTGATCCCATTCCTCAAGTTGTCCACTCTGTCAGGACATTCGAGTGTTAGATCACTGCTGCCCCGTATCTATCGTTAGTTTTCTGATTCTGTTTCGCTGAAGTGATTTGTTATTCAACAGAACCTTGATGAAATGCACATGGGCCAATGGTGAGCCATACGACTATCGGCCAGTCCGACCAATGCAGACTTGCGATATTTGCAAGGTAATGTCGGAAGCTCACCTGCACCGTTAACTGCTACGTACCAATTATGGTTCACATGTACCATGAGGAAAATACGGCTGAACTTAACACTGGTTGGTTTCAGACAACTGGGAGGGCTGGGTTAATACTGTCAGGAGCGAAACATCGTGACAGTTCCATATTGGCATCTGGATGCAAATTACGACTGATAAAACTGAAGGAAGAGCACAAACGTGCAAAAGAGATAGGGAAGAAGGGGTTGAAGGGAACACCTAGAATGACGTCTCGATAACTTAGGGTTCTCTTCACTGAGTGGCCCATTATCTGTCCGATGGCCAACAGAGCTCGGATGGCTAAGTGCCGATGCACAACCCAGAAGGCATGCAGTGCCAAAGGCTCAAAGGAGTGTGTTTCGGCTGGGATTCTGTAGGAATGAAAACCGGCTTGTGTCTATTCAAGGGTTCTCAGAGGGCTGCACAGTAATGTGAAATCGCTCTCCGACCTATGGTCCAGCTCTGCAATCAATATTTCGGAAACGAGTTCATTTTCAAGACTACAAAACAGCTGCAATAGCATGGTGTGGCCACCCACTGAACTGAAACTTTCGGGGACCAACAAATCTAGTCTTCGTTGGAGAAATCCTAGTCATTCATTGCAAGTCATCAAGAACGTCTCGGTGGAAGAGTGGCGCTAGGTTTAACACTACCGTCTGTACCACTTTTGGGACTGCGTGACTTGCGCTTAGTGACCTAGTGTGAAATCTGGAAACCTACCGAGGGTTTGCCGAATGCATGCCATGAAAGA
The DNA here is from genome assembly GCF_021461385.2 of Schistocerca piceifrons. Lineage (NCBI taxonomy): Eukaryota > Metazoa > Arthropoda > Insecta > Orthoptera > Acrididae > Schistocerca > Schistocerca piceifrons. The sequence goes on from NC_060143.1 coordinate 577,314,442, forward strand.
TCTCTGCTGTGTGCCGGTCGGAAGGTTGTTCAGTGCGCTATTGAATACCTTGTCACTGTCATTTGTAGGAGGCGCTGTGCCCGGTATAAAATGACAAGGTAAACCAGCGATATTTGTATCGACAAATCACAGCAAAGAAGTTGTCACATTCATCCTAAGTGAAAGACATACTTCATCTTATAGAAAACGAGTTGTCTAATACTTCACACAGCATGCAAAATGGCAGAAAAACAGATTGCAGTACTGAGCACAAGCAGGGAGAGGGAGAGAGGGGGAGAGAGAGAGGAGAAAAGGAAAAGTGGTATAGTCATTGAGAACTGACATTTGGTATACATTCCTTCAAAAATTTCATTTATGATAACTTAATTGATTGAATGTAATGTTCATTATATTTCTTTAAGTTTCTTTATGCAGATTACACCTTTTCATAAAATGGTTTCCTGAATGTCTCATCGCATCTACTGCCTCACGATATAATTTTAAATATCAGGCGATAATTACAATAATTAGTTCACTCTTTAAGAAACTAAGAATTCAGCAAACAATGGAATTATTACAGCAATTCAAGTTTGGAGAAATTAGAGTGGAGGAATGATTCGCTGAAATTTCTACTGTGTGCATATTCTGGACTACCAGAGTCGTGTATATCCTCAGGAGAGGGATGTCCAGCGGACTGCGTCTTACCGAGCAGAGTGCGATGAGCTGCTGCCGGAGACGGGGGCGCCTGGTGAGCGGCCAGCAGCTGCTGCTGCTGCTGCTGCTGCTGCTGCTGTTCCTCCTCCGGACGGCGCCAGAGCGTCAGCCAGCATCTCGGGGTCGAAGAAGCCCTGCACGGGCCGCGACCCCCACGCTTCCCTGGAACACGCGAGGCCTCGCGTCAGCCGGTAGACTGTGTGGCGGCCTCTCATGGCTCTCCGAGGAGCGAGCGACTCTAGCTCCCGTAGCAGTGACGCCAACACAATGTACATACGTGTCCTGATATCTGGAGAGAGGGCTGCACTAAAGACATTCCTTTCACCTCCAGGACTGGGATCAGTATGAAGTGTCTGCTACATACACAACTGGTCATTAAAATTGCTACACCACGAAGATGACGTGCTACAGACGCGAAATTTTACCAACAGGAGGAAGATGCTGTGATACGCAAATTATTAGCTTTTCAGAGCCTTCACGCAAGGTTGGCGCCGGTGGCGACACCTACAACGTGCTGACATGAGGAAAGTTTCCAACCGATTTCTCGTACGCAAACAGCAGTTGACCGGCGTTGCCTGGTGAAACGTTGTGATGCCTCGTGTAAGGAGGCGAAATGCGTACCATCACGTTTCCGACTTTGATAAAGGTCTGATTGTAGCCTATCGCGATTGCGGTTTATCGCATCGCAACATTGCTGCTCGCATCGGTCAAGATCTAATGACCGTTAGAATATGGAATCGGTGGGTTCAGGAGGGTAATACGGAACGCCGTGCTAGATCCCAACGGCCTCGTATCACTAGCAGTCGAGATGACAGGCATCTTGTCCGCATGTCTGTAACGGATCGTGCAGCCACGTCTCGATCCCAGAGTCAACAGATGGGGACGTTTGCAAGAGAACAACCATCTGAACGAACAGTTCGACGTCATTTCCAGCAGCATGGACTTTCAGCTGCGAGACCGTGGCTGCGGTTACTCCTGACACTGCATCACAGACAGGAGCGCCTGCGATGGTGTACTCCACGACGAACCTGGGTGCACGAATGGCAAAACGTCATTTTTTCCGATGAATCCAGGTTCTGTTAACAGCATCATGATGGTCGCATCAATGTTTGGCGACATCGTGGTGAACGCACATTAAGCGTGTATTCGTCATCGCCATATTGGCGTATCACCTGGCGTGATGGTATGGGGTGCCATTGGTTACGCGTCTGTCACCTCTCGTTCGCATTGACGGCACTTTGAACAGTGGACGTTACATTTCAGATGTGTTACGACCCGTGGCTCTACCCTTCATTCGATCCCTGCGAAACACTACAGTTCAGCGGGACAATGCACGATTGCATGTTGCAGGTCTTGTACGGGCCTTTCTGGATACAGAACTTGTTCGACTGCTGTCCCGGCCAAATGTGCTGGAACTAACGCACGCAGCTTTTTCAAATGTGACTGCCGATCGTTGGCGGGATGTAGAATGACACGACATAAATGAGAAGATGCGGCGCCTGGGTGGCTTCGCGGATTCTGGTGTTAGACTAGTTATCAACATAGGTGACAGTTCCAGATCTGAAATGATTTCTCGGATTCGGATAATTAAGGAGCTAAGAGATTACCACACGACTGACTTATAATTTGAGTGGCTTCAGTATTTAACAATACGGTGAAATACGTTAGCTATGCTTCTGCATCACACATTGGTCGTTCAGAAGAATTACGCTGTGTCCAAGTTTGGAATTTTCTCGACTCTTGTTTGTAATTAGAGTACTAAGTCAGGTGAGAACGAGAGCATTTTATGCTTTCCACCTGGTCACCTAAGAAGCGCGCGATAGTGCTAGAGTTCTCTTTAAAAATTTAATGACGTTCGAAGCTATATTGTTTCTTTGTTTGTCTCTTGTTACGTCTGAACTGCTCGCATCACTGGAGGCTAGTTGGGTCTCCACTTGGTCAGTGCTGTCAAAGTCTAATGCGCCAGTAAAGCTGGTGTCCCGCACGTTATTGATCAGTCTATGTGCGTGTAACGCAACATGAAACTTATCCTTATGATCGTACATGGCTGCACTGGTCACAATTTTGCTTCCACGCCACGTGAGACTAAATCCAATGAGAATCAAGCAAACGCGGGAGACTACATAGCGTATTGTTTACATCAGGTTTATTCTTATGTGCGCGGTGCGGTGTGTGCGGTGCGGTTTCACATAGGATCCAGACTCCGTGAGACGCATTCGTATTTAACAATGATTATTTTTGCCATTTGTCAGATGGCCGGTAGGGAACGTGGCTCACCTGGTTATCTTGCCTGCCGCGAAGGTCAAGCCGCGCGTCAGGGGTGGGGCACCGCGGCCATGGCCGCCAACAACACCTGTGCCGCGCTCCTCTATTCCGAAGATCTGCCGCAGTGAGCGCTCGACGAACATCTGCATACCCGGAGGGGAGGCCTGCGTCAATCCTGGGCTTCTGCAGAAAAAAGAACAGCTCTGTTACCTCTCACGTGGCCACCAGCTGCTACGTGAAATGAAACGCTCACGTCCAGGCGTCGGCATTCGTACAGTAAGGGCCCTCGGGATCAACTGTGTAGCAGAACAGTAGATACACTGCAGACATCACTAAAGTAACACAGTAGGCTTTGGGTAAAAAAGCAAATAAGTAAGATACCATTTCTCCCACCTGAAACAGAAAAATACAACCAAGAAAGTAGTCCGATACAATTCCACTACAGCTACTATTACAACAGAACTTATATGAAAGTATAAAGAAGAAATTGAGATGACGAAAAAAGGTGGTTAGAATGAGTTACAAATTACTAAATCAAAAAGAAACCTTAGGACTGGCCAAGAATTGAGAAAAGCATGGTGCTTTGAGTATGGGTGGTCAATAGAAAAGGCTCCAAAGAGGTGGTGTTCAGAAAGCTACAATCCACAAAATATCAGCTTAAGGAAATGCAAGAAAATTTCACCAGAAACACTAGAAATATTTACGATACTTTTAAACATGTGCTTAAAGGGTATCAAACACGAAGTATCTGAAGATGAAAATGGCAGAACAGGGTCAAACAAAAGAAGTGTGAAATATTGTCAAATTTTGACAGGCTCAGACTGTCCAGTTATAACAGCAAAACTGGAATTTCAAGAAATCTCACAAAATCTGCAATAAAAATTCGTGAAGGCATCAAAACAAGAAAGTATAACACTCCAACAGAATTATTGAAATAATCAGAACCAAAGATTATCAATCTACAACTGCTTTTTGAGAACTTTTGGGAAACTGAACAGGTTCCATGAGAGTGAAAAATCGTTTTAATTCAACCACTTCATAAAAAAGGGGTGACAAGGTCTCAATTACTCAGGAGTGTCACTTCTGCCAATGGTATACGAAATATCAAAAATTCTCCTGAACAGTTATAGAAATTTTATACAGTTGGTAACGATACTGCGGTTTTCGAAATTTAAGATCCTACATATGATTAACATAATTCATCACAATGTTAACCAGCAAACTTATCATACTATCTTATTTCTGAAGGCAGAGGAATAGACAAATTAGAGAATTTTGTGTTAAAGTTAAACCAGCAAACAATATTAGTGATACTGAACACTATCTGAAGTTAAATTATGGGAGAAGTATGTCAGCCATTTCAAAAACTTGGGTTAGACAGTGGGTGGTTTGTCACTTGCTATTTAACTTCGTTCCGAAAAAAATTGACAAGCTGGAATTTGGAGCTAAAAAAATGACAAATGAACCAATAATTCTGGGAAGGAAAACAAATGGAATCAAGGTAAACTGCCTTGGTTCTGAAGACGATTTAGCAGTACTTTCAGAAAAATGATAGAATCACTATTCAGATCTTCTGGAAAAAAGCAAATAGAACTGGTCTCAAAATTTCAGCTGGAAATACAACATCCATGTCGAACATGGGAAGTGTGGGAGAATTCATGGAAACAAGTAGATAAAACACAGCGAGTAAGTAGATTTAAATACCTCTGAGAAACTAAAACAGAATCGACCAGCAAAAATAAATTTGCAATACATGTGAGACTTAACAAAATGGATAGAGCATGTAGTTTGGCAGAGAACATTTGCAACAAGAAACACATATCTAGAGAAACAATGCAAACACTATAACAGTGATACTACCAGAAGGTTTATATGGATGTGAATGCCTAACAAGTAACTATAAAATGGACGGAATAGAGGTACTTTGAAGACGAATTAGTAGGAAAATAATTGGTGAAATACAAGATTCGAATGGCTGGAAATGAGAAGGAATGAAATCGACACAAATATGGAGAATGTAAGAAGAAATGGCTGAAAGAAGATTCTTTTTTTTTGGACATTCTATCGAGAGTATCGGAACAGGCTAATGGTTCAAATGGCTCTAAGCACTATGCGACTCAACATCTGGGGTCATCAGTTCCGTAGACTTAGAACTACTTACACCTAACTAACCTAAGGATATCACACACATCCATGCCCGAGGCAGGATTCGAACCTGCGACCGTGGCAGCAGCGCGGTTCCGGACTGAAGCGCCTAGAACCGCTCGGTCACAGAAGCCGGTCAGAACAGACTAACTGAACAAATATTGCTGTATTTCTAGAAGAAATAAACAGCGTGGATTATGGAAGTAAGGAGATAAATAGAATCAAAAATCTAAAGTAACACAAACATTTTAAGATAAAATACCAAATTCAGAAGACTTTCAAAAAAGAAAAATCTTTAACAGTGACAGAAGAAAGGAAAAGGTAACATTGAAGAATGAGGGGGTACTGGAAAAATAGCAACTAAAGAGGAAGTTGTTACGTAATCATAGTTGATCAGTAAGAAAATAACGAAACACTTATCACTTAACGTAGGTTACAACTATGCAGAGTGTTTGAGAAGTGGTGTTCCCTGTAGCTTACAAAATAACTTATAATGACGAGTTGGGTTGTGGGGGCGCTCGACATCACGGTCATCAGCGCACTGACGAAAAGTCAACATGAAACCTATGGGGGGGGGGGGGGGGGGAGAGAGAGACGAGGGCTGTCCCCACATGCAGAGCAGTTTACAACGTACTAAAAGTCTGCCGCCCTTCCCCACCAGTTTAGGGATGAGGCCTGACAGTTCACAAAATTCCACCACTCTGTGAACACTGGTATCGGTATCTGCGAGGACGGTGGGCAGATCTCCAGCGAGACCAAGGGCTGCCCTATTATCAGTATACAGGAGACACTTAGCCACGATATGCTGAACTGAAAGCGGCACGCCACAGACTTCACAGAAAGGTGAAGTCTGTGAACCCTCTCCAGTGCCGTTAGAATGCCATTTAACTCCGCGTCATAATTTGTAAATTGTTCTGGGAGAGGCACTTTAAAAAACCCTATCAGGGAAAACCACAGAACAACCGAGAGCATTCCCCTGCTGGGATCAATATGTAGAAATAACGATAAGGCTATGGTACATACTTAAAATAGACGAAAACAAAGTTGTAAAAACCAAATCTGGAGTACAGTATTTCGGGTACTGAGTCAAGCTTAAAATCACTTTGGGCCTACGAAGACACCAAGGCGGCAGTGCGTTCCATCCCTGGGTGCGGATTTTCATGCCAGAAAGATCCAGATCCTTGAGGCAGGTCGTAGCACGTATACCAAATGGCTGGGTCGCTTGGGGCCGATTCCTGAACAGTCGTTCCAAGGTGGGTTGAATCACTGTACTAAATGCAAATGACTAGGGTGACGCTGCTATTTTCAGTGCCTGCCGAACCAAAAGGATATGTCGCCGAATCCAGAGTGGTGGTTCACCGTCTCTGCACACAGGCTCTGAACCGGGCTGGTCCGAAAGGCTCCAGTCGATATCCGAATGCCCGCATGGTGGATAGCATCTAACATCCATACACCACGCTGCCATAGGCTTAGCGTGATCGAACAAATGCCCTATAAAACAGTAGGAGGCGAGACCTGTCAGCTCCCCATGTTTTTCTCCAAGGCATTTCAAAATGTTCAACAACCGGCAGCCTTTTATTCGTAGGTCTTTCAGGTGTGGGAGCAATGTTAATTTCGAGTCAAATAATAAACTCAAAAAGCGCACTGTGTCTTGAAAAAGTAAAATACGGTCCCCCATTGTAATCTCTGGTTGGTTAAAATTCCGAGGAGCACGATTAAAACTTACACAGTCTTCCAGGTGGGAACTGAAAACAAGTTGTCTGGGCCCAGGTTTCCAGCCTCCTAATGGTCAGTAGTTGTCGTCGTCGTCGTCGTCGACGTCAGATCGGAGGAAGAGTAGAAGTTTGCAAGGTCATCCACAAAGAAATAGCATTTGACAGGGCTGCTGACTGCGGAGGAAATGCCATTGATAGCGATGGCAAACAATGTGACCCTGAAGACACTGACCTGGGGCACACCATTCTCCTGAACATTGCAATCAGGCATGGCATCGCCATACGAAACAAGTGAAAACAGTGTTTAGACAAGTAAATGTAAGATACGTTATTCTCCCTCCGACATCATTAACACAAGCCGTTTAGTTCTTTCCGAACAGTTACAGCAAAGAGTTATAATTTTTAAAGCAATATTTTTGTACGATATGTGTGGTGTATTTCAACTGACTGCTTACAAATCACTTTACACCAAATTCTATGAAATTTTATTCAGGGGTTTGTTTTGTTTTCTTTTAGGGCGCAAAAATAACTAGGGTCATATGGTGAATATATACAATATACAATACAAGAAAGGCGTTAAAAAGGACTACAAGTTAAGCCCAAGAGACGGAAAGGAAGACAGAGACATGGAGAAAGCAGTACGTGGAGGCTCTGCAAGAGCTTCGCAGGGAAACTTCTGCAGCGTAGTGTAAACAACCTTGGCAATATGTGAGCCTGCCCACATCACGGTTCCATAGGCAACCGGAAACACTTTTCTGTCAAGCCTTTTGTCCCAGTGGGATTAACTCGTTAACGGTTATGTAGATTACGTCTGAAATAAACAGTTTAATGTTTGACTGCTCGCCATAGACTTTACAATATTTCGCCAGTAGGAACTGTACGTGCGTGCGCGGGGTTACAATCTCTTGCCGTGGCAATTTGTGAACTGTCCAGCTTTTGAGCTGCCGTTAGTCGGCAGAGTTTCAGTTAGAGACGTTCACAGCTCAGTGAGCAGGTGCTGCCAGGTTGATGTGCGGAATGACTTACACTTCTCTGACCTCTTCCCGTGGCTGCGCCTAACGCTAAGGCTCGGCTAAAACCAGTACGCCACGTGCGCAGACATCTGAACTAGAGCGTGTCCACAAATTATCTGAAGACATTTAGACTTTAGCAAGCTTAAAACTATACTAGATAATGAGAACTGGTTTTCAGCAAGTGACAAGATAATTTATTTTACAGGTGCCGCAGATTTGACGAATGATATGAATGTCACAGGAGATAGCTGAATATGTAGTCTGGTACGTAGACATGAAATCCGATACTCAAGTGCCGCGGAACTTCCGGACACAGCATGGAAGAGAACCGCTCTTGCAACAGAAGATTCGGTCTTACCATATTTTATTTATACGAACAGATAGTTCTCTCAACAAAAAGGGCGGTCTGCCCATCTGTTTCAGACACTAGCGTGGACACTTTACAGCAGATGGCTGCAAGTGGTCCGACAAAACCAGTGCATTCTGCGGCCAGACAGTTGGAAATGCCACGATTAACACCGAAAAAAGTCTTTCATATCCGCCAGACATGAGTCAACGTTCGTATGTATGGCTCAGAGTGTCTGCGTATTGCACCTGAAGTGGGCAAAGATAGTCCTGAAGCGCCTATGTGGTACGCACGCATACACAGTTGCATCACTGGTCCTTTCGTTTGCAGAAAGTATCCCATCAACAGTGGCGTTAACCTAGACATGCTGCGCGAGTTTGCTACACTGCTACCGCAACACTAGCTACCTAATGTCATATTCCCCGCAAATTTCTGGATGAGAAATTTTCGGGCAGGTTGATTGGTCGAGGTGGTCCTGTTTGGTGGTCGCTGCTGCCACCTGGCGTCACACCGCTGGACTTCTTGCTATGTAGTTTTGTGAAGGGTCAGGTATCCACACACACACACACACACACCACACACACACACACACACACCACACACACCACACACACACACACCACACACACACACACACACCACACCACACACACACCACACCACACCACACACACACACACACACCACACCACACACACACACACACACACACACACACACACACACACACACACACACACACACACACCACACACCACACACACACACACACACCACACACCACACACCACACACACACACACACACACACACACACACACACACACACCACACACACACACACACACACCACACACACACACACACACACACACACACACACACACACACACACACACACACACACACACACACACACCACACACACACACCACACACCACACACCACACACACCACACACACCACACACACCACACACACCACACACACCACACACACCACACACACCACACACACCACACACACCACACACACCACACACACCACACACACCACACACACCACACACACGACTGAACGATGCGATTCGGTGTCATGTACACAATTAGCACGGAGTCCAGAGCACATTAGATAGTGCTCTAGACAACATCCTTCCAAGTCTCTGCACAAGCTACAGTGCCGATAGGAGGCTCGGTTTTTTGTTGTCGGTGTCTTAAGTCCAGAGACTGGTTTGATGCAGCTCTCCATGTTACTCTATCCTGTGCAAGCTTCTTCATCTCCCAGTACCTACTGCAGCCTACATCCTTCTGAATCTGCTTAGTATATTCATCTGTCTCCCCCTACGATTTTTAGCCTATGTGTTGCCCTCCAGTACTAAATTTGTGATCCCTTGGTGCCTCAAAACATGTTGTACCAACAGATCCCTTCTTCTAGTCAAGTTGTGCCAGGAACTCCTCCCCAATCCTATTCAATACTTCAATTAGTTATGTGATCTACCCATCTAATCTTCAGCATTCTTCTGTAGCACGACATTTCAAAAGCTTCTATTCTCTTTCGTTCATGTTTCACTTCCATACACGGCTACACTCCATACAAATACTTTCAGAAACGACTTGTTGACGCTTAAATCTATACGCGATGTTAAATTTCTCTTCAGAAACCCTTTCCTTGCCATTGCCAGTCTACATTTTATATCCTCTCTACTTCGACCATCATCAGTTATTTTGCTCCCCAAATAGCAAAACTCCTTAACTACTTTAAGCGTCTCATTTCATAATCTAATTCCCGCAGCATCACCTGACTTAATTCGACTACATTCCATTATCCTCGTTTTGCTTTTGTTGATATTCATATTATATCCTCCTTTCAAGACACCGTCCATTCCATTCAACTGCTCTTCCAAGTCCTTTGCTGTCTCTGACAGAATTACAATGTCATTGGCAAACCTCAAAGTTTTTATTTCTTCTCCATGGATTTTAATACCTACTCCGAAAATTTTTCTTTTGTTTCCTTTACTGCTTGCTCAATATACAGACTGAATAACATCAGGGAGAGGCTACAACCCTGTCTCACTCCCTTCCCAACCGCTGCTTCCCTTTCATGTCCCTCGACTCTTATAACTGCCATCTGGTTTCTGTACAAACTGTAAATAGCCTTTCGTTCCCTGTATTTTAGTCCTGTCACCTTCAGAATTTGAAAGAGTATTCCAGTCAACATTGTCAAAAGCTTTCTCTAAGCCTACGAATGCTAGAAACGTAGGTTTGCCTTTTCGTAATCTAGCTTTTAAGGTAAGTCATAGGGTCAGAATTTCCTCACGCGATTTTCCCTGAGTTCAGCTTCTCCCAGTGTTTCCATTCCTCTGGAAAGAATTCGTGTTAGTATTTTGCAGCTGTGACTTAATAATCTGATGGTTTGGTAATTTTCACATCTGTCAATACCTGCTTTCTTTGGGATTGTAATCATTCTTCTTGAAGTCTGAGGGTATTTCGCCTGTCTCATACATCTGGGGCCTTGTTTGGACTTAGGTCTTTCAATGCTCTGTCAAATTCTTCACGCAGTATCGTTTCTCCCGTTTTGTCTTCATCTACATTCTCTTCCATTTCCATAATATTGTCCTCAGGTGCATCGCCCTTGTATAGACCCTCTATATACTCCTTCCACCTTTCTGCTTCCCCTTCTTCGTTTCGATCTTTGTTTCCATCTGAGCTCTTGATATTCATGCAAGTGGTGCTTTTTTCTCCAAAGACGTCTTTAATTTTCCTGTAGGCAGTATCTATCTTATCCCTAGTGATATGTGCCTCGACATCCTTACATTTGTCCCCTAGCCATCCCTGCTTAGCCATTTTGCACTTCCTGTATCTCATTTTTGAGACGTTTGTATTCGTTTTGCCTGTTTCATTTATTGCATTTCTATATTTTCTCCTTTCTCCAATTAAATTCAGTATTTCTTCTGTTAGCCAAGGATGTCTACTAGACCTCGTCTTTTTACCTACTTGATCCTCTGCTGCCTTCACTACTTCATCCCTCAAAGCTACCCATTCTTCTACTGTATTTCTTTCCCCCATTCTTGTCAATTGTTCCCTTATGCTCTGTCTGAAACTCTGTACAACCTCTGGTTCTTTCAGTTTATCCAGGTCCCATCTCCTCAAATTCCCACCTGTTTGCAGTTTCTTCAGTTTTAATCTACAGGTCATAACCAATAGATTGTGGTCAGAGTCCACATCTGCCCCTGTAAATGTCTTACAATTTAAAACGTGGTTCCTAAATCTCTGTCTTACCATTATATAATCTATATGAAACCCTCCAATGTCTCCAGGGCTCTTCCATGTATACAACCTTTTTTCGTTATTCTTGAACGAAGTGTTAGCTATGATTAAGTTATGCTCTGTGCAAAATTCTACCAGGCAGCTTCCTCTCATTTCTTACCCTCGATCCATATTCACCTACTACGTTACCTTCTCTGCCTTTTTCTACTATCGAATTCCAGTCACCCATGACTTAATTTTCGTCTCCCTTCACATATCTGAGTAATTTATCTGATCATACATTTCTTCAGTTTCTTCGTCAGCTGGAGAGCAGGTTCGGTTTAGCTGTAGCATAACGAGCAGTGCTCCGCCCTCTCACCTGTAGAGAGACTGCCCCGGCGCGTCGCTGTGTTTGCGCCCTGCAGCTCTGTTCGCAGGTGGTGGAGGCGGCGGTGGCGGTGGTTCTAATGGCGCCACCGGAACTTGTCGTGCAAATGGCGGCGCCAGGCGCGCTGCTGGTGGGTTCTGGAGCAGCTGCACCTGCTCTGCCACGTCGCCCACCTCCTGCCTGGCTGTCGGTTGCCTCCTGCGGTCAGAAAGTGAGAGTGACCTGTGATCAGGTCGGCAACTGCAGAGGTGTACTGTGTGTGACAAGTGCAGTGGGGCATCCCTCCTCATCCCAGACGTTCCTAGAGATCATCTGTTAAGTTTTTAGCAGCACACAGGAATTTGGAAAATCTGTAGTTTAATGACAAAACCTACACTTGTGTGCAATACTGAAGTACTGAGGAGTGGACGATACAAGTAATATGGGTGAAAATAAATACTTCGAAAGTTCAGTGAGATATACAAACAAGAATTATCAATGGAGAACGAAATACAGGAAAATTAAACCAGTTAGGAAGCAGAAGGAAGCTAAAGAGAAATTACTACATAAATTTTTAAAATACAGAACGTAAATTGTCAGAAGACCGAATACAGTACAGAAGAGATTATTGGAGAATTTTAAGAGTAAAAATTGAATTGGACCGTCGACCTAAAGACAGAGCAGAACATGGGCTTAGGGCCTGTAGAAGGGAAGGAACTGCCTGATAACGTGAAACAAGATAAAATGGTTGGGAATTCGGACAACTTACGAGATCCAGTATTAGAGTCAGCCTCAAAGCTTTTCAAGACCTGCAATTATTAGTTTTGCAATTATTTAGTTCTAACATTATGATCTCAGAGACAGCATAGGGGCACACAACTGGTGGGACTTGTCAGATTTTTATGTCTTAACAACTAAGCAGACCTAAATTTTGAATGCATCAAGACAACCGTAACACAGGCATGTAACATTTGTTATATTGATTTTATGTATTGTACACACTTAAACATTACAAATGGTGGTAATTCAAAAGTTTATTGCTCCGCTGTAATCTCTGAATACAAAATGTTTGAAAATTTTATGTTTTGTTAGCAACATACTTTCTAATACAGGTAATAGTTTGAAAATGTACAGGAAGTTCGAAACTAGTCACTAAGTTATTTGCAACTCTGACAAACCTTAATAATTAACTATTTTTGTTTAATTTCCTAGTAAAAAACGTTTCACACACATGGAACCTAAATTTTATTTGTAGAATATTCACTTAATATCGGTTCTTGAAAAACAGACTTGTTTGATAACTACAACAGTCGGCTAATTTAGATTTTCCGGTACTTCAGTGATGTCCTGTGAGTTTAACAAACCTGTGATCATTTGTGCCGTGTTTCTGCTGGCCTCTATAGGTTTGTTTTATACCTATATTGTGCAGTGTTGACTGTTTCGTTGGGTGCTTTTTTATAGAAAGTATGTAGGGTGAAGTGTCCCATCGTGAAGTGCTTTAGTTCTACGATAAGAATGGAAGCTGAATAAAAATTAGAATTGTGTCATTGTTGGAACTTTAACCCAGGTCTCTTTGCTTACTGGGCAGGAATGCTGACCATTACACCTCCGCAACACTATGGTGACCATTGCTGCATTCACTACTCAGGTCCAATGCCGTCCAACAAAAACTTCATATCTTCAGTTTATTTTCCGCTAAATCGTCACTATTGCCAGGGCTCTCCGGCATTGGAATAGCACCCCTTCATTGGGCATAATAGGGAAATCCTCTACCTCAGCTTACATCATTTATGATAGAGGTGAGACCTATATGGAAAATTTAATTGTGTGTTCTAGTTGTTTTGCAGCTATTCTTCTGAAAGTGAGCAACAGTTCCTCTAAAGACTCTTGCCCAGAGCTAAATTTTTTTAAATGTCAGAGACACTTCTCACCTGACAACTGATCTGTGTAATTCACTACATAGAATGATTCAAATGGCTCTGAGCACTATGGGACTTACCTTCTGAGGTCATCAGTCCCCTAATCTAAGGATATCACACACATCCATGCCCGAGGCAGGATTCGAACCTGCGACCGTAGCGGTCGCACAGTTCCAAACTGTAGCACCTAGAACCGCTCAGCCACCCCTGCCAGCACATGAAGTGGACTCACAGGTGCTGTTACAGAGTGTAGCCTGACAAGATGGTATACAGACTCTGCACGATTAGCTGTTGCCATGCAATGATGCCTGTGGCAGCCCTATTATAACAGTGATTAAATTACTTGTCAGCATGTTTCTGCAGCAACTTTCACTGTAGTGTATTTCAACACCGACGCCAACTTACCTCTCCAGCAGTGGTGATAAATCGAAAGCGATCTCAAAGAGATTAGGTAAGAATGGCGACGGCAGTGGATCTGGTGAGAGCGGCAGTCGCTCTTGCCACCGGGTCTGCTCGCGGCTGTGGTGCCGTCTGGTTGCTAGCTCACTGGAGAAGTGGGCGGGGTCGCAGCCGGACAGCTGGGGCAGCTGCTGGTCGTCAACCAGGTGGCTTGGGGTGTGCTCCACGGGGCCACTTTCTGGCGGGCTGTCCACTTCCGGCACCAGCTGCTCCGGGAGGTCAGCTACCTGTGACCTGCCAGCCACGGCCGGCAGCCGTACCCGCGGGGAACCCCCGGCGGCAGGTCCTGCCACTGCCGCGCGCTGGCGCGCATGCGCAGTGTCCCGTTGTGCCACGCCCACTGTGGCGACATCGCGCCTGGAGCGGCGCCCCACCAGCGGCACTTCCTGTGAATCAGACGTCTGTCCTGTTTCGTCCTCCGGCGACACAGGAGTCGCAGACGATTCTGACTGACTTTGTTCAGCAATTAAACTATTTAACGAAATCCGCAGTCTCTTCCTGGATGTGTGGCGTTTGTAACGCCTCTTTCCCATCTTCTTGGAGCAATACATTTCTGTGTAGCTCCTGCCAATAGAAATAAAGTGATTAAAATTCATCGTAATATAATGATTATGACCTACGTTTTAGACGTCTTATGCGAAACTGGTCTCCTTTCAGAATTTAATGATTACTTCTGCTCCCTTCTGCTAAACCACCGCATTGCCATCTGTAAACTTCCACCTTTTCTTCAGTTACGTTTTATCTGTATCCCCGTATTCATCTAAGTTAACTTGAAAACAAACATTTTACACACATGGGAAGATATCAGTAGGTTAGTGTGTTTACTAGAGCAGCAGTAACACCATTTCACACTTCAATCTGACATTCCACATTTTCTGAGTAATATGAGCTAGCTGAAGAAATAGAATATACCGAAAAAACGTAAGATTAGATACATTTAGGAAACCACCATAACTTCCACTGTCTAGGCGTGCTGCCTAAGGTGAGCACAGTTAACATCTCGTAACAAAGTTATTTTCCTGTGATACCCAGCCTCTGGTCACAAATAGTATCATCACAGGCAGGGCCGGCGCAAGGAACGTGCGAAACGTGCGGCCGCACGGGGCGGCACTTTCCGTGGGGCGCCAAATCTACCGCCCCTTTTTTTTTTTAAAGGACAAACTCAACATTCATGCCCAAGAGGGGATTCGAAACCAAACCTCGGAGGGAGCGGCTTCGGGAACTGTGGCATGGCGCCTCGACTACCTGCCGGCCGCCCTGTCGAACAAGGGGGAGGGAGGAGTACTAATTTTTTCCTCGGCACTGTGGCAGCACCATCGTGTTTACGCCGGAGGAACGTGGAGGGGTGGGGGAGGGGGAAGCAGTCTGGCGTACACGCCAGTATTCTCATGAGTGGAGCGCTGCCAGCCTGTTACGCGCCGTGCGTTTACTCACAATTTTGCAGAAGACGAAATCTAATTTGGAAATTCGAATGCAATGTTCGATACTGCAGTTACATGTTAAGCCTGAAGCAATTTTGTTCAGCCCTTCAAAGGCAGTTTCCGAGTGCTTTGTTCTTCCCGCATATGGAAAAAAAATGGTCGAACGTTATTACAATCAAAGATGTCCAACACCTACAATGCCTAGAAGTATTCCGAATGGGTAAATACGCTGCGAGTAATTACAAGGGCTAAAGACATTGCTAATAAACCTGGCATAAGTAGGGTTTCGACGTATTTTTGAAAATTTTTTGCTATCCATTTCTGAGTGATAGTCGGACGTTTTGGTTTTTGAGCCACGAGACACCTGTCTTCACCTGCATGAACAACAAACTCTGACCGGCGCTTTTGTTTGACAATACTACTTGCACACTATCACTTTGCAAACATTTATTTACTGTATAATGCGTGTGAATCCATGTTTCATCTTAGTAAACTACTGGTCGCTTTGATTCTGATGAAAACCTGAGAAAGTAAGGTCTTTTAGCAACAATGCCCTCTCGTCCGCACGAAACAAAACAATTTTGACTCTTATAACGAAAATCCATAGACAGAACACTACTTATAAGGGTTTCCTTGCTAGCTTTGAAGCTCATTTCTGTTTGACAAAAGTTGTGCAATTTTTTTGCAAAGTTCGTAATGCCATAAAATTGCTGCCTGATAATATATTTATCCGTATCATAGGTCACATACTTATTGTGAACTACTTCTTCTTCTTCTTCTTCTTCTTCTTCTTGGGCGTTAGTTTACCTGTAGCCTCGCTGTACAATGTCACGCGACCTAGTTCCTGGCACTGCCGCGTCACCACTTCGCGTGTGCGTGTGTCCTTAGGATAATTTAGGTTAAGTAGCGTATAAGCTTAGGGACTGATGACCTTAGCAGTTAAGTCCCATAAGATTTCACACATTTGAACATTTCTGTTAATTCACAAGGCTTATTAAAATTAGCTAGATTTCTTCAATCAGGTTTGACTCCATTTTTGAGCTGGTGCCCAGCGACTGTTTTGTACAAATCTGTAGAGGATGTCACCAACTACCCGCAATTTTTGTTTTTATTTCCCAGATCTACGTAGATTTCGGGGACAGTGTGGCTGTTCTCAATGCTTTGAGTTATGTGTACATCTATACCGTCACGCTGAACGTAACCGTCAACATGCCTTTAGATGCAAGCATATATTACAAGCTTTGAGACTGGCCACTCAGTGGCCGAAACCTAGGTAGATCGGAAAAGTAAAAACAAAAATTGCTATTGATTGCTGATATTTCCTACAGATTTATTTAAATAAAATTCCACAAACTTGTAAATAAAAAACTGAGCGGCACTTGGGCTTGCGCCGGCCGTGATCACAGGTTTTGACTTCTTTAAAACCAGGTGTTCTGCATCTCACAGTTAACTGAACAATCCAGGAGACTTATCTGATGACTTACCAAAATGTGCAAAACTAATAAGTGATCACATTCGTAGTAGTATTTGTTGTCTCAGGATCGGAAGAACAGTGAAAGAATTTCGGCTGGAAGTTACTCCAAAGAATTTTAGATGCCAGATACTCACCACAAATATCAATTTTTCTGGAGAGAAAACTCGAGATTTGCGAAACGAAATGAGAGTAATAAGAAAACTATTATCAGAGGTCTACTGTATCTTAGCTACTTTACATTTGTTACGTTTAACATTGAATAAATTGAAAATACAACTCTGGATAGTAATAGAAGTACAAGAGGAAGAACAGCATGGTAGAAAGCCTTCTCTTGTTTCAGATATTTTTCTACAGCTGAGAACTTTATTGAATTTAGTTTTGAAGCATGGCAAGCTGCGATAGTGAATCAGGAGCAAAATGCTGAGGAAAAGCAAACTAATTGTCCAAAGTATCTCGAACAACGGAGTAGCAGACCTGCAGTAAACAATCCCTCAAACATTTGTGCTGTATGTGAATAAAGATGCCGACAGTTTCACAACTACAGAAAACATCAGGAGTGTTAAATTTATTGATCTGCACAATGATAGTATGTGTCTCCTATTTAAACTTCTACTCAAAGTAATTACACAATTTCAAAAGAAATCATGTCCAAAGTCTTACTAGTTTAGGGTAACTGGGTTTGCACTAATAACCGTGCCGTTTCCTTCATACAAAAGGTGTAGTGTTCAGAAAGTTAAGGGGCGTCAAACACGCACATATTCAACATTTCAATAATTTGCTTCTGTTTATGTATGTTTTGCGTAGTTTGATTCCTGAAATGCAAGAAGGAAGTTGTTTTGAACATGGCTTTCAGGTGTCTTGACCTAGTAATGGCCCTGCCAGGATACGGGAAAGTAGACATGACTTCTAAACTGGCGGCCAAGAACTGACCTTTGCAAGAAGCACCTACTGGTTCCTATGTAGGCTGCATGTTCCTGAAGGAGGCTTTAGCTAAGGAACAGACTATCAGACCATATTGCTCTCTATCCTCCAAATGCTTTCATAAACTTACTTAAATGGCGGAATATGCTTAGAACATTTGCTTCTTGTTTTTTGAGGTTACACCTGTTACGTCCAGAAACAACAACCAGATGTCCTTAACATATTGGAGTTTATCGTTTACTGGTTTTACTTCAGTGACAGCGTTTTAAGTCACTATGTTCAATGTTGTCATCCCCATTTCCTCTACGCATCTCTTGTCAGTTCATTTGCTTCGTGAAGGATGGTGCCAACGATATGTCTGCTTGTATACTATCTGGGAGAGAAGCAGTATTGGCAGACAGTATGAAGGAGGAGGAGGAGGAGGAAGAAATTATACTAGTACACCACATACCTTTCCCTACACTACTGTGGCTTGCATACAACTTTCTGATAACGGTCTGTAGCTTGGCTGTTATCTGTGTTTTAGGTTGGCCTTACTCGTCCATCGCCACAATGACAGAGCAGACTAAACACATTTCATTGCCAATAGATATTTTATTTATGAATTACTTTTGAGTTCAGTCTTATGGTCATTAGGATTCTTTCACAACTGAACAGGCATCTCAGCAAGATTAGAGTAGCTTTAGCTGTTCGTATGAAATCTGCACAATCTGAGCCTTTTTTGTAACTGTGGGTAAGTACATTTAAAGTTAGCGCACGCTCAAGACGTTTCGTGAAGTGTTGTGTACAACAATTTCGCTCAATTGCATCTCCAACTCTCACCTGATGTGTCCGACAGTTCTTACAGAATAAGCCCATATACACTGCATGTTAAATTGTCACACCAGGATCCAACGATCGTTGTCCCTCGTGAGACAATGTACCAATGGTACAGCGGTGTGTTGATAATCAGAAATACGACGTGTTTCTCATTACAGCTATTTCAGGTACCGTACTTGTGAAAATGCTAATTGCGACAGTTAAATTTTTCCTCTTTTCTCCCGCTTCATTTATTCTGGGCGTATATCTTTGAAGATATAGATTAGAAAGTTTTGCTCTACAGTATGAAATTTTAGTTCATTTTTACTGTTACATGAATCTCGTCATATCAGACTATGTAAAATTTCAATGTTGATCTTTGTAATATTTCTCGTAAATGCGCTGGGTAAAACTAAATGTAATCAGCAAAGCTTGTAACGGATATTAACTGTGATATAGATAGTAGCAGGCTAACAGCGCAGCTGCGTGGCATGTTAGCTTTCATGTTATTTGTCATTCTGGA
This sequence comes from Schistocerca piceifrons, assembly GCF_021461385.2. Classification (NCBI taxonomy): domain Eukaryota; kingdom Metazoa; phylum Arthropoda; class Insecta; order Orthoptera; family Acrididae; genus Schistocerca; species Schistocerca piceifrons. The sequence continues at coordinate 577,333,747 of NC_060143.1, forward strand.
CACAATTTTATGGCCACTTATATTTCGGCCACGGTTAAAACTATTTTTCGACGTGAACGTTACGAAAGAAAAGGTTAGACTGAATACTGCGAGATTCTGGAGTACTATAAATAGCTGCGACAATGTACGCGAATAGACGTTGTCAGCACAAAACTGCTTGCGTAAACTAATTCACTTCAAGTTTTTTATTATGTTTTGAAAGCAGCGAAGTGCCGTGCACTTTAAAACATTAAACGCCGCCTTGGAAATATTTCAACTTTATTGTGTGTGATACGGTTTTTGACAGGACTAGGAAACTTGATTGAGGTACTCATGCTAAATGCAGATGGACTATCTTCGCGACCGGCGAGATAAAGTGAATTTTATACTGTTTTAAAACAATGTACGGGACATTGCCATCGAAACGTTGTGTTTAAGGGACGTTGTAATCTCTCACAGGCAAACTGATCTACACAACTATGCTCGACCAGATTGTGACAAAATGAATGCCAAGGAACTTAAGTCTCTGATGACAGTGTCACTAAAACAGATTTACTAAACACAGCTTTCCGAAACTCCTTCACCAAATGAAAATATTCCTGAATCCCAATCAAGAACAAATGCCAAGATGAGACACATAGAAGTAGATATCCTCGATGTAACAAGGCAGCTAAAATCACTTAATAAAAGCAAGGCCTTCGGTCCAGATTGTATACTAGTCAGGTTCCTCTCAGAGTATGCCGATACAATAGCTCCACATTTAGAAGTTACGTAAATACAACCGCTCGCTCACAGAAAGATACGTACCTAAGGACTGGGAAATTGCTCAAGTCACACCAATACCCAAAAAGGGAAGTAGCAATAATCTGTTGAATTACAGGTCCATATCACTAACGTCGACTTGCAGTAGGGTTTTGGAACATACACTGTATTCGAACATTATGAAGTACCTCTAAGAAAACTATTTGTTGACACAGTCAGCACGGATTCAGAAAATATCGTTCTTGTGAACCAACTAGCTCTTTATACTCATGAAGTAATAATTGCTATCGACAGGAGATATCTGACTCCATAGTTTTAGATTTCCAGAAGGCTTTCGACAGTTCCTCACAAGCGTCTTCTAACCAAACTGCGTGCCTATGGAATATCGCCTCAGTTGTGCGACTGGATTCATTTCCAGCCAGAAAGGTCACCGTTCGCAGTAATAAACGGAAAGTCATCGAATAAAACAGAAGTAATATCCGGCGTTCCCCAAGGAAGTGTTATAGGCTCTCTATCGCTCCTTAACTATATTAACGACACAGGAGACAATCTGAGTTGCCGTCTTAGATAATTTGCAGATGTCATTTACGGTCTTGTAAAGTCACCAGATGATCAAAACGACTTGCAAAATGGTTTAGATAAGATGCGGTGCGAAAAGAGACAATTGACCCTGAATAAGGAAAAGTGTGAAGTTATTCACATGAGTACTAAAAGAAATCAGCTAAATTTCGATTACGCGATAAGTCACAAATCTGAAGGCTGTAAATTCAGCTAAATACTTAGGGATTACAATTACAAACAACCTAAATTGGAACGATTACATAGATAATATTGTGGGTAGAGCAAATCGAAGACTGCGATTCATTGGCAGAACACTTAGAAGGTGCAACAGGTCTACTAAAGAGACTGCTTACACCACGCTTGTCCGCCCTATTCTGGAGTATTGCTGTGCGGTGTGGGATCCGCATCAGGTGGGACTGACTGATGACATCGAAAAAGTACAAACAAGGGCAGCTCGTTTTGTATTATTGGAAAATAGGGGAGATAGTGTCACAGACATGATACGTGAACTGGAGTGGCAATCATTAAAACAAAAGCGTTTTTCGTTGCCGCAGGATCTTCTCATGAAATTTCAAACACCAGTTCTCTCTTCCGATTGCGAAAACCTTCTGTTGGCACCCACCTACATAGGGGTTCGCATAGAAAAATTTACGTGCTCGTCGTTCCCGCGTGCCGTTCGAGAGTTGAAGGGTAGAGAGACAGCATGAAGGTGGTTCATTGAACCCTCTTAAAGGCACTATTGTGTCTAGCAGAGTAAAGTAGATGTAGGATGATATTTTCCTGAGGAGAATCATACACAGAGCACGTATCCATGGCAATTGCACAACTTGTGGAGCTACAATAATTACGCCACCAGCACCAGTGAGCCGCCAAATACGCCACAACACGCAAACTACGGACAGGTGAGCTGCAACGGAAAACACTATCGCTTCGAAAGGAAAAGCATTTTAAACAGCTCCAAATTTAATTTTTTTTCTTGCTTTGAGACTTTAGTATCTGCTATCCCTAAAATGTTTTTGCAGAGGTCTTTTTTGAACATGGTGATTTATCATATATATAGTTTGTCAGCTGTCGAAAGTTCAAACACGCCTGTTATGATTGATATATCTCGCGCAAGTTTAAGGGTCTGCCATTAAATTCCGACTGACTACCAATCATAACAGGCGTGTATGTTCACTACTGGTGAAACGTACGCTATTTGTGGGAACTTTTAATTTGATAGCTGACCAACTATGGAAACATTACATTCAGTACAACTTATTATGGAACACATGACTAAGTGCGAATTTATTTGGCTTTTCATTTATGATTGAAGATAATTATAGCCTGCTCCAGTAACATTTACAAATTTAATGGGATTTTTGTGTGTATTCTTTTGGAGTTTATTAGCAAACTGACCTTTATACTGTCGTTAAATTTGTAAACTAGTTCTTTTGAGTTTAAATAATGTAAATTCAGTGTCAAAATTACGCACAGTAAATCTCTTCGAACGGTGTCCTCCATACAGTGTTCGTCGAGAGTTGAAGAGAAAGTGGAGTTGTGCACTGATCCGTCTCCCAGTGGTGACAAAAACTTCCATCCCGCGGTGAAGCCTAACGGTCTCTCGCAGACACATCAGTTGCCTAGTACGTAATGGTGTAAAACACCATTAGTAATTCTGCACGTTGAAATACCTCTCAGATTATTCTCAAAGTAGAAGCAACTCGTAGGAGCTAACATAGAAACCGATACAATGCGAGAAAATTCGGTCACCAGAAGTCTTACCCAGGGTCAAAAAGAATGATGGGACGGTAGCAAAGTTGGGAATAGTCAGCTGCTCTGCTAATGGAATCACTCCTTCCTGACGATGGAGAAGGCGGGACAGATCAGCACAGGTTACGAAAAATATTACAGGGAGACTGTAGAAACAATTTTATGTACCCCTTCGCACAAGAAGAAATTGGGCAAATGACTAAGACAAAGAAAAAATATCCAGGGCCATATGGGATCCCTGCCGAGCTAATACTGGCCCTATGTGATCAATTAATTATTTGTGTGAATTGTAAGACGAGTCTGAGTTTTGCAAGAAAGGGTTTCTGAACCGTGAAAAAGCGAGATGATCCAATGGTGCCCAAATTCTGCAGACCACTGTCTTGACGGTGTTGGCAAGGTATTTGAAAAACTATTATCCAAGACATTACAAGATTGTAGACCTCTACACCGGATGAGCCCTCACCATTATGGGTGTAGAAGAGGCAAGTCAATTGAAGAACCAATTAATAAGGCTATTTCGCAAGCGACAGGTACTCATTCTACATGCGCTCTAGCGATGGTCGATACTGCTGGCACACTGGATAACCAGTGTTAGCCGTCTCTTTGGTAACAGGAAGTGAGTGTCCAGAAGCGCTGTACGACTTCCTGAGAAATCATTGCCTAGGGCGACATACTGTTTTGATACACCGAGGAAAGAAAGTAACGAAGATAGTAACAGAAGGCTGCCTGAGGGATCAGTGTGCGGTCCAGTTTTAGGATGTGGCGCTGGAGCCTATACTACAGAATTGACTGTAGTAACGTAAACGGAAGGTAGCATTCGCAGATGACGTTCTGTACGTTGTATATGGTGACTTATAAAGAATTATAGAAGATAGATGTAAAGCGGGGCCTCACGCATTTGAGGGCTGCTCTTTAAGTGTTAAACTCACGAAGTAACTTAGCTGTTGCTGAAAGGGAACCTCGCAAGAAACCGTAAAATTAAATGATTTAGTGTTTAAGAGATGCACAGTAAGGAGATACCAAGGAGTTGTTCTGAACTAATCTCTTAACTTCGCACATCATATAGAGGAAGCATGCAGAAAAGGTGCAAACCTGATTAATAAAATTGTAGCCACGGCAAAAAAGCAATTTCGGTTTCCCCAGAAAACAAGAGCACACCACCTATCTATACTAGGATCAGTCTTGCAGCACTGTACGAGCATTTGGGTTGACAGACTGCAGCTAGTGAAGTTTGTCTCACCAGTGAGAAGAGTACACCAAGGAGTGCTACGATTAACGGGCACTTACTGCGCTACGCTAAATGGTTCCTTGTTAGTAATTCTAGGAATATATCGAATGGACTTTGAAATTAGGAAAAGGGAACCTTTTACCGGTTAAAGAAATGAAATCTAAAGTGAGGATGCATAGATTTGAGGCCAATACGAAAAAGTGAGTTCGCACATTACAACTGTAGCAAAAGAATGAGACTTCCGGCATAGGCAGAACATACGAATTTCTATCAGGGAGAGACTAAAGATTGCTTAACGTGTCAAAGTGTTTGGTACATTACCTGACTTGGCCGTGGTCCTAATGCTACGAATCTATACTAAAGCGAAAGAGATGAATAACTGCACCTGCAGCAGCGTTGGTACACGAGAATACACTACGAGACTGCACACACAGCGAAGACGCGCTGGCTAATGGCTGTCAGAGATAAGGATGGTGGATCCCAAAGCATCATTAAGGAGCGAGTCGACCTTGCTCAACTTTGACAATACTGCAGCCGCAGTATCCAGCAAGACCAACAAAAACTTCGAGGCATTCAAACACGTTAGCGTGCTGCCATTGAAGTGTTACATGCCGTTTGGGCAAACGACATTTCACGATCTTTGTGTATTACAAAAGATGATCGTGACAATATTATTAAGTAGGGAGTAAGTCGCGGAGCATAGTGTGCGTAGGGGTGTGTTCGTACGTGCAGACATTAAAAAGGTAAGGTGAGGCGACAAACCGTTACCTGTTGTGGGTGGGGTCTTTTATGTTCTGCCGTCGCGGCTTGGCGGTGGCTTGACCATAAAAAGCAGCCACGCAGCCCAAAACTGAGAACAAAAGAAGATGGTTTTGTGACAAATTGATATACGGTAATCTTTACTGTCTTGTTGGGCTATCGAGGCGTATTTAGTATGAATTATGCTCTAATTCAGGAGTCACCCTAAAGACCTGTACACCTATTCAAGGCAATACGTGTTAGTAAAAGGAAAGTAGTTTACGTGCTTTTTCGAGATATGAGTAGAAGTTATCCTCTTGCTCCAGTAACAGCTGCAGAACGTGAAGGCAAGCGTTTCCTCGGCTACCCACGGGATTTCAGAGGCAGTGATTAACAGGATAATCTAACAATGGAAAATCCAGAATGGAATGTAACAATACCAGAGAAGGAAAGTGCCCACCCACCATATAGCGGAGATGCGGAGTCGCGATAGCTCAGACTGCAGACGTGTGTGCAAGTTGCTTTTGCGTGTGTGTGTGTGTGTGTGTGTGTGTGTGTGTGTGTGTGTGTGTGTGTGTGTGTTGCTGACAAAGGCCTTAATGGCCGAAAGCTATAACTGTGTGAATGTGTTGTGCCTATTGAGAGACAGCATCTCCGCTATGTGATTAACAGGATATGTACTTCAAGAGAATCAACTACGACGGCCAGGAAAAAAGGTAATACGTCAGATATTACGTGAGAGAGATCTCATTAAGTGTTCTGACTCAGCTTCAACTACATGACGTGAGCCAGCAGCTACATAAAACCTTAAACCGACAGGAAAAAACACTACAGATGGAGAGGGGACAACTGAGGTCGCCAACCACCAAATGAAATAGTCTTACGATACTTTAAATTGTGTTTGTCCAAGTGAGCATGCAAGTGTTGACTGGATGACGTAACAGTGATGGGTGGAATTTCTTGTTAAACGCTGCTACTAAAGGAATCCAGCAGACAAAGGCTGTTAAAGGTAATTAGGGTGGATTCACTAGCAGAAACTACCATCTACACGTTAAAGGCACCAAAATAAACAGGACAAATTCTGTAGTGCTAACAATACGAGGGTTGACTGAAAAGTAATGCCTCCACGCTCGTAACTCAACAGTTGGCAGCATTGGCATGCGGCAGGTACTGGCTTGTTCCGCAGCCTCTTCTCTACAGCCCCAGTTGGCGGGAAGCCTTAGCATTGAACGGTTGTGTTTGATACAGTGTAAAGTATGGAACCCTGCGCAGACGGTCGGTCAATGCGATTTAAGCAACGTGCAGCCATTGCATTCTTGACAGCAGAAGGTGTTATGCCAAAGGAGATTCATCAGAATGAAAGCAGTTCATGGTGATTGGATTGATGTGATTACTGTGCGCCGTTGGGCGAGTAAGTTTAAAGATGGTGAGGCAGAAACATCTGACGTGCGTGACAGACTTAACTCCTGTGACAGCAACCACCGAGTTTCAGAAGCAAAATGTTGACAGATTGATTCTGGACGATCGTCGTATCACTCAGACAAATTGCAAGGACAATCGGCATTTCACAAGAAAGTGTGGGTCACATTATTGCTTTGCTTGGCTATTGGAAGATCTGTGAACGATGGGTGCCCCAGGTGCTGACTCCTGAAATGAAAGCGCACAGACTTGAAATTTGTGAGGAACTCCTCTCGCGTTACGAGAATGAAGGTGACGCCTTTCTCCGTTCAATTGTGATAGACGAAACGTGGGTACACAATTACGACCCAGAGATGAAACGTCAGTCTATGGAATACCGACACGAAGACCCGCTCCAGAAAAAAATCAAGACCTTGCCCTCAGCTGGAAAAATCATGGTGACAGTGTTCTGGGACGCAGGTGGTGTTATCCGTGTCTATTTCCTTGATTGTGGAACAACAAATTCAGAGTGTAACCTCACAACGTTGTTAATTCAAACGACGGCTAACAAGGGTCCGAAAGGAAAAGGTAAATGTATTCCTGCAGCATGACAATGCCAAACCACGCACTTCACGTCTCACCACAGCAGAACTTCAGAGAATCTCACCACCGTACGGCATCCCCCATACAGTCTAGATTTAGCACCGTCTGACTTCCATCTGTTCCCGATAATGAAAGACGATCTGCGGGGGACATCGTTATGCTTCTGATGACATTGAGAGAACAGACTGGTTGCAGGCTTCAGAAAACTTTCATAGTTGGCAGCAAAGTATCGAATTGGCTGGTGATTATGTGGAAAAGTGAGTATTCGTAATTAAAGATCACATTCTAAGAATTATTTCTGAGTTTAATTTATTAAAATATTCCCATCCAAATCCAATTAACGAAGGTGGAGGCATTACTTTTCATTTAACCATCGTAGTATTAGTAGCCGGTTAACTGCTTAAGATTTTTTGTGTAATTCTGTGGAACAAGTAATTTTAAGACTACAATCACGAAACAGAGTACTGGTTTAATATTGAACAATATGCGAGACTGACAGATAGGAGAAAATGGAAGGGAATGTAGTAGGTGAATATGGATTGTGGGTAAAATGTAAGAAGAAATCACCTGGTGGAATTTTGCATAGGACATAATCATAGCTAACACTTCCCTTGAGAATCATGAAAGAAGGCTGTATACGTAGAAGAGACCTAGAAACACCGGAAGGTTTCAGATTGGTTATATAATAGATTTAGGAAATAGATTTTAAATTTTAAGACATTTTCATGAGCAGATATGGACTGAACAACATTTTCATTGTGAATTGCAGACAAACTGAAGAAAGTGCGAAAGGCGGGAATTTAAGGAGATGGAACTTCGATAAACTGAAAGAAGTCAGGTTGTTCAGAGTTTCCGAGGGAGCATTAGGGAACAAAAAGCAAGAAGGAGGAAAAGAATGCAGTAGAAGAAGAATGGGAAGCTTTGAGAGGCGAAATATTGAAGGCTGAATGAATCACGTAAGTAAAAAGACGAGGGCTAGTAGAAATTCCTGGGTAACAAGATATTTAATCTATGAAATGAGAAAATATAAAAATGCAGTAAATGAAGCAGGCGAAAAGGAATACAAACGTCTCAAAACAGAACGACAGAAGTGCAAAACGGTGAAGCAGGAATGGCTAGAGGACAAATTTAAGGATAAAGATGTATATATCACTAGGGGAAGACAGATGCCGCCTACAGGGAAATTAGAGAGACCTTTGGAGGAAAGAGAATCACCTGTATGAAATCAAGAGCTCATATGGAAAACCAGTCGCACGCAAAGAAGGGAAAGACGGAAGTATATGGAGGGTCCATACAAGGGCGATGTATTTGAGGATAGTATTAAGGAAATAGGACATAGATGAAGATGAGATTGGAGATATGATACTGCTTGGAGAATTTGAGAGAGCACTCAAAGACCCAAGTCAAAACAAAGCCCTGGGAGCAGACAACATTCCGTTAGAGCTACTGATAGCCTTGGGAAAGCCAGACATGGCGAAACTCTACCGTCTGGTTAGCAAGATGTATGAGACAGGCTAAATAGTACCAGCCTTCAGAAAGAATATAATAAATCCAAAGAAAGGAGGTGCCGACGTGTGTCAGAATTACCCAACTATCAATTTAATAAATCAGAGTTACGAAAAAACACGAATTCTTTATACACGAATGGAAAAACTGATAGAAGTCGACCTCGGGGAAGATCAGTTTGCATTCCGTAGAAATGTTTGAACACGTGAGGCAGTACTGACCCTACGACTTTATCTTCTAAGATAAGGAAAGGCAAACCTACATTTATAGCATTTGCAGACTTAGAGAAAGCTTTTGACAATGTTGAGTGGAATACTCTTTCAGATACTGAAAGTGGCAGGGGTAAAAAACCCAGAGCGAAAGGCTATTTGCAATTTGTACTGAAACCAGATGGCAGAGCAGAGGGGCATGGAAGGAAATGAGACCGTGTTGTTGCCTATTCCCGACATTATTCAGTCTTTATACTTAGCAAGCAACAAAGGAAACTAAAGAAAGATTTAACGTCCGGAGAGAAGAAATAAAAACCTTTATGTTTGCTGATATTTTAGTTTTGTCAGACTTTGGACTCTAAATAACAGGATTGTGAATATCAGTTGAAGAGACTAGACAGTGTCTTGAGAGGGAGTAAGATTAACAACAAAAGCGAAACAAAGATAATGGAATGTAATAAATCAGGTGATGCTGAGGGAATCAGGAAACGACACACTAAAAGTAGATGAGTTTTGCTATTTGGGCAGCAAAATAACTGATGGTCGAAATAGGGAGGATATAAAATAGAATGGCAATGGAAATTTTTTCTGAAGAGAAGAAATTTATTAACATTGCGTATAGGTTTAAGTGTCAGGAAGTCCTTTCTGAAAGTATTTGTATGGAGTGTATGGAAGTGAAACATGGACGATAAATAGTTTGGACAAGAGGAGAATAGAAGCTTTTGAAACGCGGCGCTACAAAAGAATGCTGAAGGTTAGATAGGTAGATCATATAACTAATGATTAAGTATTTAACAGAATTGGGGAGAAGAGGAATTTGTGGCACAGCTTGACAAGAAGAGATCGGCTGGTAGGACATGTTCTGAGGCATCAAGGCATCACCAACTTAGTGTTGGAGGGAAGCGTGGAAGTTAAAATTGTAGAGGTAGACCATGAGATGAATGCAGTAAGATTCCGAAGGATGTAGTTACTTGGAGACGGGGCTTCCACAGGACGGAGTTGCACGGAGAACTGCATCAAAGCAGTCCCTGGACTGAAGACCACAACATCATTGTAGAATATCAATATAACCATTAACATTAAATATCAAACAGTTTGTATATATAAGTTTATTATTAGTCAAGAAAATTTATTTATATGGTCTACTTTAGCTTTTCTGATAAATGCCTGTAACTTAGGCATAAATAAATAAAATGTCCACTTGGGCTACACTTAGTGGTTTTTACCTCTCTCTGGGGTCCCCTGGGAGAGTGGGGAGAGTGCTGGAAGTGCCCGGCAGCTGTGACTCTGCCCCTGCCTGGGAGGAGCAGCCGGGGCCATGCAGACAGCACACATGCTGGTCATGGTGTTGCTGTTGGTGCTGCCTGAGCCTAGCCAGGGAGACCCACTTCTTGGGCTGCTGCTGCTTCCGCCTGCGCGTGCGCCCCACACTGCTATCATTCCCTGCTTTCTTAGAGTCAGGCGACTTGTGGGGGCTCCCGCTGCTAGTTTCTGGCAGAGCAGTCCATTCTTCGTAGGACTGCGGCAGAACGTATTCGGCCAGGGGGGCCCGCTTCTTGGGTGAAAACTGTTTCCGCCTGCGTGCGCGCCACGCGGAGCCTTCCCCGTCTGTTTTCTGCGGGTCACAGTCATGGGGACCCCTGCTGCCTGCTTCTGTCGAAGCAGACTGCTGTTCCACCACAACGTGTCCAGCCTTCGGAACACTGTCACCTGAAAATGGAATCAAAACATTGTGACACTCCTACCACAACTACATTACTGGCCATTAAAATTGCTACACCAAGAAGAAATGCAGATAAACGGGCATTCATTGGACAAATATTATACTAGAACTGACATGTGATTACATTTTCACGCAATTGGGCTGCATAGATCCTGAGAAATCAGTACCCAGAACAACAACTTGTGGTCATAATAACGACCTTGATACGCCTGGGCATTGAGTCAATCAGAGCTTGGATGGCGTGTACAGGTACAGCTACCCATGCAGCTTCAACACAATACCACAGTTCATCAAGAGTAGTGAGTGGTGTATTGTGACGAGCCAGTTGCTCGGCCACCATTGACCAGACGTTTTCAATTAGAGATCTGGAGAATGTGCTGGCCAGGGCAGCAGTCTTACATTTTCTGTATCCAGAAAGGCCCGTACAGGACCTGCAACATGCGGTCGTGCATTATCCTGCTGAAATGTAGGGTTTCGCAGGGATGGAATGGAGGGTAGAGCCACGGGTCGTAACACATCTGAAATGTGACGTCCACTGTACAAAGTGCAGTCAATGCGAACAAGAGGTGACCGAGACGTGTAATCAATGGCACCCGATACCATCACGCTGGGTGATACGCCAGTATGGCGATGACGAATACACGCTTCCAATGTGCGTTCACCGCGATGTCACCAAACGCGGATGCGACCATCATGATGCTGTAAACAGAACCTGGATTCATCCGAAAATAATGACGTTTTGCCATTCGTGCACGCAGGATAGCAGGCGCTCCTGTGTGTGATGCAGCGTCAAGGGTAACCGCAGCCACGTTGTCAGTCCACGCTGCTGCAAACTTCGTCGAACTGTTTCGTGCATATGGTTGTCATCTTGAAAACGTCCCCATCTCTTGACTCCGGGATCGAGACGTGGCTGCACGATACGTTACAGCCATGCGGATAAGATGCCTGTCATCTCGACTGCTAGTGATACGAGGCCGTTGTGATCCAGCACGGCGTTCCGTATTGCCCTCCTGCACCCATCGAGTCCACATTCTGCTAATAGTCATTGGATCTCGACAAACGCGAGCAGCAATGTCGCGATACGATAAACCGCAATCGCGATAGGCTTGTAGCCTATCAAAGTCGGGAACGTGATGGTACGCATTTCGCGTCCTTACACGAGGCATCACAACGTTTCTCCAGACAACGCTGGTCAACTGCTGTTTGTGTATGAGAAATCTGTTGGAAACTTTCCACATGTCAGCACGTTTTAGGTGTCGCCGCCGGCGCCAACCTTGTGTGAATGCTCTGAAAAGCTAATCATTTGCATATCACAGCACCTCCTTCCTGTCGGTTAAATTTCGCTTCTGTAGCACGTCATCTTCGTGATGTACCAATTTTAATGGCCAGTAGCGTACTTGACTGAAAGGTGAAGACTAGATTAATGTCAGAGTTAGAGCAACATTATATCCTCTCTACTGCATTTCTTCGTAAGGCTATGCATAATCGAAAGAACACTGTGCTGGAGTCGTGCTGATATTAGAAAACGGTATGGCTAAAATATTCGCCCTCGAGACGGAAGTTCCTTTGCTCATTCCCTAGCCTACAAGTAGTTTAACCAACTCTAGGCGGATCAAAGACAGTCGTTCGACTATTTTTCTTCTGGTGCCCCTGCCGAAGATAGCCTCGATTGGCATTATAACAAGTAAGACGATCAAGGCTCAAAGGTGATAACGTTCAAGGTTTGGTTTAAGTGGCGTTTCAAATGAATGCAGAGGCAAAACGGTAGGTTGTGGATAGACTCATTCCAGTTCAAGATAGTTGCTAAGGCCAAACAGACGTTTCTTTCTTTGTAGTGAATAGGGGTGAACTTTAGTTTACAGAATGAGGTGCAATAACCATCCAGTGCGATGCAGCTATCAGATACGAAACTAACAACATGCCAGATTCACTTGTGGCGAGGTTTGCGGTATGGGTGATGGCTGTTCGTACAACAGTTAAGAGTTCGCGATTCATTTCAAATTAAGCACTGTGGCTGAACTGTGGGTCTGATTCACGTCCCTGAGCTCACCTATTACGTTATGACAAGTGACTGTCGGCGCCTCATTTTGCAAACAATGTTTAGGTTCATGACGACACCAGATTGTCTTTCCTATAGATGGAGTCTGAAGAAAGCATTCAGAAGTTCGTCCATAGCTTATAGTAAATAACTCTAACCACTCTCACATGAGATATGAGAAAGTATGCATGGGTGTGCAGCTGCGAATATGGGCAAGGTTTCCATCACTGTTAGAGTTCACAGAAAGCGCCACACTGGATGTGACCGACTGCAAGACTACTGCTACACCTGCACTCAACTCATCTGGTAGTTTTGGAGCAGAAAACGGAGTCGCATTATAGAGTGCTGTGTATTTAGTATTTATTTCCCTTCTACTATGGCTGTGTGTATATAAATCTATTTTTGGTTTCTGTGGAGGGCCGTTACTGCCTAAGAATTTTTAGGTCCGCTCTTTGACCTCCAGTGTCAAGCATTCCTCTGGTTCCCCCGTCACTGTTGTTGACTAAAATGGTCCACAGCTGTATGGTGATCTCCCCTTCAAAAGTCTCACCGTGAACCCACAACTCTGTGCTGCATCTGTATTGATTACACCAGTCTGACTCACAGAAACTTAATACATCAAGTTGCCAGGCCTCGTCAGAGGCTGCCCGTATCCCATTTGATGGAACCAACGTTGCTGCTACGAGATGAGCTTTGCAGCTGGTTGGGTCAGTCTGGAATCCTGATTATTTTCAGGGTTGAATCAGGTTTGACATTTTATCTGTCAGAGTGGACTGCATGCTTTAACTGAAGCCCTGACACTTTTGCTGGCTACCGAGTAGAAGTGGACCACCGTCTTCAGCCAAATTTTTGGCCGCAGGGAGGTCCTCCAGTTGACCCTAGATGGACAGCTGGTTCAGCCACTCAGACATCTACTGTTTTAATATTCTATCTTAACCGGTTTTAGAAATATTTCATTGCTGACGTCACTACACAGCCGATCGGCGAGATAAATCGAACGCAAATTAGAAAAAAAATGTTACCTCTTATTCCGACTTAATTTATCTGTAACGCACCCTACGGCTGTCATGCCAGTTTGGCTCTATACCCGCCCCCTCTCCCCCGTCTTTGGTATGAAATCGAATGAATGTGTCTTTACATTCCCAGTGTGGAGAGACTGATGACCAATTTTGGCCATCCAAAAACTAGCATCCACCACTTGAAAAACATGTCTAAAGCACTTCGAGTTTGGTGTGATCCGTTACAATTTAACACTCTGACTCTACAGTCGAGTATGTCACGGGAGCTTCCCTATCGCAAAAACACTTTACTTCTGTCCAAAACCATTGTCGTGCGTTAGACTGGCGCAGCCCCGTTATCAGTCGAATCTAGAGCTGCACTGCGACCCCTCTATCTAGGACTGTCTGAGCAGCTCGCCTGCGAGCTGCAGCCACTCTCGGCAGTTCTCGGCTTTGAATCTGAACTGCTGGGGCGAAGCTGGTCAGTGCCCACCAGGACTAGACTGACTGTAGGCTCCGAATTACGCTCGCGAAGCCCGAGCGCTTACCGCCAGCTGTCGGGAGGGAGGCTACAACCCAAACAGCCGCTGGCACGCCATGCGTCAGCAGGGTAGGTGACGTCTTCATTCCGCCGTGACGCGGGACGTGGCGGCGACCTGCGTATTCACGTACGGTGTCACTAATCAGTGAACAAAAACTGCTGTTTCATACCTAACTTTACTGATCTTACCTGGCAAGAGTTCCAAACCGATGGATACCCAAGAATCGGTGTAACAGTTGTTTCGTGAGCCGCTTCTTCCCTAGGTGAATTACATTTACTTTAGTTTCTCCCTGAAGTTCTGGGCCTGGCATATGCTTTTCTTACTGGTTTAGCGTTCTCAGTCCGTTTAAGGTCGCGTAGTACAGCTGCTCCTAGGTGGTATTTGGTAATTAATGTTTTCAACAATCTAAGGCCAACCGTGTAATCTAAGGGTAGTTTATTTTTTTTACGTTGAGGAGTCGTCCAATTTCTGTTACTGTTAGTTATCCGTCTTCAGCTGACAAATTTAATGAAATAATTACACCGGGCGCGTTTCGCTTTTATTTACAAAGCATCTTCAGTGGTTATTCTGCACGGAATATGCTGTCTCCACCTCCGAGTAACTACTGTAACCTACATCCTTCTGAATATCCTTCGTGTATTCGTCTCTCCCTCTATGATTTTTTTCCCCTCCATGCTTCCCTCCAGTACTAAATTGGTCATCCCTTGATGCCTCAGATTATGTCCTACCAACTGATCCCTTCTTTTGGATCATGTTTTACCACAAATTTCTCTTCTCCCCAATTCTATTCAGTACCTCATTAGTTAAGTAATCTACACATCTAATCTTCAGCATTCTTCTGTAGCAGCATATTTCAAAAGGTTCTAGTCTCTTCTTGTCTACACTGATTATCGTCCATGTTTCACTTCCATAAATGGCTAAACTCGTTACAAATACTTTCAGAAAGTACTTCCTGACGAGTCTATATTCGTTGCTAACAAATTTCTCTCCAGAAAAGTTTCTTGCTGTTGCCTTTCTGTATTTTATCCTCCCTACTTCGACCATCAGTTATTTTGCTGCCCAAATAGCAAAACTGATCTACTTTCAGTGTCTGGTTTCCTAATGTAATGCACTGAGCAAAAAAAAAAAAAAAAAAAAAAAAAAAAAAAAAAAAAGTGTGGAATCTTATGGGACTTAACTGCTAATGTCATCAGTCCCTAAGATTACACACTACTTAACCTAAATTATCCTAAGGACAAACACAGACACCCATGCCCGAGGGAGGACTCGAACCTCCGCCGGGACCAGCTGCACAGTCCATGACTGTTGCGCCCGAGACCGCTCGGCTAATCCCGCGCGGCAATGCACTGAGCGTCAACTGATTTAATTCGACTACATTCCATTATCCTCTTTTTGCTTTTGGCGATGTTCATCTTATTCCCTCCTTTCAAGACACTGTCGGCTGTTATTCCAAATCCAATGTCTGAAAATTGCAATGTCATCGGAAAACTAAGATTTTTATTTCTTCTCCCTGGACTTCAAACCATAACCTAAATCTGTTTCCTTTACTGCTTGCTCAATATACAGATGGAATAACATCGGGGATAGGCTACAACCCTGTCTCACTCCTTTCTTAACCACTGCTTCCCTTTCGTGCCCCTCTACTCTATTAACTGCCATCTGCTTTCGTACAAATTGTAAATAGCCTTTCGCTCCCTGTGTTTTACCCCTGCCACCTCCAGAATTTTAAAGGTAGTATTTCAGTCAACATTGTCGTAAGCTATGTCTCAGGCTACAAAAGCTGTAAACGTAAGTTTGCCTTTCCTTAACCTAGCTTGATACATCGAACAATAGTAACTGGTTTTAACAGCTGCTGTGAAAGATGGGGACGCAAACTTATTAGCCCAATTTTAAGTTTGTTAGTATACAATGGAAAATAATTACCATTTTATGTATTGTATCAACGGCAGTCAAATGAAAACTAGTCACATGGAAAGGAGTAAAATGTTTATTATTTCAAAAGCAGTCGCCGTAACTTAATGCATACACGGTGTTTCACTATTCAGGTTACACACTTCTAGATGTTATACAAGGAACTTTTAACATTTCCGGACGTGGGTTGCTAAGTAAAACTTGTCAAAGTTTCACGTACCGGCTCCTGTGAATGTATATGTACAGGGTGTTTCCGTGATGGAGTTACAAACTTATTTGGCTGACGGAGAAGGGTAAATGTATCAATTTGAGGTAAGGGTCCCTGTACCGAAAAGTAAAGAGT
This sequence comes from Schistocerca piceifrons, assembly GCF_021461385.2. Taxonomy (NCBI): domain Eukaryota; kingdom Metazoa; phylum Arthropoda; class Insecta; order Orthoptera; family Acrididae; genus Schistocerca; species Schistocerca piceifrons. The sequence goes on from NC_060143.1 coordinate 577,350,038, forward strand.
CAGAAGTTACAAGTAAAAATCATTGTGATACCTGAGAGGGGAATATATGTACAGCTACTGTTGTTGCTAAGGTTGTAGGATACGCATCTTTCTGAACAAGAACATATGTCTAGTAAAAATGCTAAATGCGTACCTGGGGAGCTATGAGCACTCTTTCTTCGCTAGTGTGAAAGATCTATTGAACAAGTGCTCATAGTTCTTAAGGTATGCATTTTACAGCCCATGTTTATTGAACTTTCTTGTTTTGGTCCATACTACGACCTCTAGATGTTGCATAACCTAGTCTTAGCAACAACAGTACAGGTTCATGTATTGAACTGTCGGAGCTGTCACAACGGTTTTCGCTTTTAACTTTGGTTCGTTTCCGGCACAGGGATCTTGCCTCAAATTGATACGTTTATTCATCTTAGAAAGGTTGTGATGTCACGGAATCACACTGTGTGTACACACATTTAGAAGCACCGGCGCACGTAACTCACGCTCTGTTGCCTCGTTGGATGACGTTTCCGGCCATGGGTTCCTATTTAAAACTAAGTTCCCTCTACAACCTCTAGAAGTATGTAACATTGTTAATCACCCTGTATCTCCCTAAGCTTGTGCCTTCATGGAAAAAATTTTCGGATGGCTACATAACCATGGGTGTACGCAGCCGATGGGAAACCCACTGCGCACATTTTTCTATACTTAAGATGGTTTGTCGTGATGGCATGAACGGACTATCACTGATACAGAAAGTGAAAAGAATGCCTCCCAACGTCCGTCATCTTATTTCTGACGGTAGAATCCACCACAGGAATGACAGAAGGGGTAATGACATGAATCTCTCGTAGCTGACGTATAAGTCACATCCGACCTGTTGGAAATCTTATTACATGCAAAGTTCGCCATGATAGACCTTTGGGCATGAATTTCACTTATTGATACCTTTGACAGTCTAAAATCGCTTTACACCTCTTTCATCTTTCCCGGCCTCCATGTCGAACAGTAACGGATATGGCCCGCCAGTGAACGTTCGCGCTGTTCCTTACAAGGGAACCTCCCCATCGCACCCCCCCTCAGATTTAGTTATAAGTTGGCACAGTGGATAGGCCTTGATAAACTGAACACAGATCAATTGAGAAAACAGGAAGAAGTTGTTGGAACTGTGAAAAAATAAGCAAAATATACAAACTGAGTAGTCAATGGGCCACATAAGCACCATAATGGACTATGTGAGATCAGGAGCGCCGTGGTCCCGTGGTAGCGTGAGCAGCTGCAGAGCGAGAGGTCCTTGGTTCAAGTCTTCCCTCGACTGAAAACTTTATTTTTGCATAGTTATCTGTCAGTTCGGTCATTGACATCTCTGTTCACTGTAATAAGTTTAGTGTGTGTTTTGCGACCGCATCGCAAAACCGTGCGATTAGTAGACGAAAGGACGTGCCTCTCCAATGGGAACAGAAAACATTTGTCGCAAGGTCATAGGTCAACCGTTTCCTCCACAGGAAAACACATCTGATATATTCTATACGACACTGGTGACGGCATGTGCGTCACATGACAGGAATATGTTGTCGACCCACCTAACTTGTACACTTGGCGAATGGGTAAAAAGATTCTTCTACCTTGCCCGATTTAGGTTTTCTTGTGGATGTGATAATCACTCCCAAAAAGTGATGAAAACATAAGTGTCACATAAACTGAAAATAAAAATTAAACTTTTCACTCGATGGAAGATTTGAACCTAGGACCTTTCGTTCCGCAGCTGCTCACGTTACCACGAGACCACAGCGCTCCTGCGTTCCTATAGTCCTTAATGTTGCCTATCTTCCCTTGAACTACTCAGTTTTTATATTTTGCTTATTTTTTCACAGTTCCACACAACTTCTTCCTGTTTTCTCAATTGATCTGTGTTCAGTTTTTCAAGGCCTATCCACTGTGCCAACTTATAACTACATCTGAGGGGGGTGCGATGGGGAGGTTGCCTTGTTAGATTCCCAAGAGGGCACACCTGTTCACAGACCTACCTGCTTTACCATTGTCCGCACTACGCTCCTTGTATACTGCATGGTTTTCATTTGACTGCCCCTTATACCGTACTCTTGCGCAGTGCGCTCAGACAGCTGGGAACGTTACCTGCTGCCTCCCGTTCGTCTTCCGCGAGAGGGTTGCCGGCAGTGGACTCCGGCAGCGGCTCCGTCGGAGTTTCCTGCAACAGGAGCAACAACCACTGCGTCACAGGCACGTATGTAAAACCGGTGGAGAGAGGGGGGGGGGGGGGGGCAGAGGGTGACGTTTCCAATATTACTGAGACGTGTTGAATAAACTTGGAACATTGCGTTCAGACATAACGAGGTATATCCAACAATGATTACCTCCTTGTCAACTAGCAATGTTTCCGAGAAACCTCAGTCTTGCAAAACCCAGACCGCCCATTTCCCGAACGCCGCGGATCAAAGCAGCCAGGTAGATGCAGTATTTATTCCGAAAGCATTTGACTCACTACCACAACGTTTGTTTACAATAATCATCTATTGTATGTTTTATCTCATCTTACTTCCTGTGGTTGCTAAGAATCGAGGAATTTCAGTTATACAAGATTCGTTTTGTTTAATCAAACGATGTCTTACAAAAAGCGATATTCCCCTTCAATTTTAGTAGCAATAGATCGATCATACTGAGCATTCAAAATAAATTACTGTCTGAAGTAAGTTTCACAGATTCAAAGAGGTAAAACGACTGTCCACTTTAAAGGTTAAAAATGTAAAGTTGTGCACGTCATGAAACATAACAGGAAATACTGTCCAATCACTACTATATATTATATGCAAGTGACTCAGACGTGGGTGTAAGTTGCTAGGGCTATATAAAATGGAACTCCGTAGCCTGAGTTGTAGGTAAAATAGATAACAGACCAGGTAATTTGATTGAATACTGGAGAAATCTGGTAAATCTGCAAATGAGATTACGTTAAAGAACAGTCACGCGTCGTATCGTAGAATATTCATGAAGTTTGGGGGACCACTACCGAATAGGACTAATGGGATTCCTCAGCTTTCACACAGGACAGCACTAATGGTCACAGCTTTGACCAATGGGAGAGCTTTACAGAGGCAGTGATAAACCTTAACTTCCCGACACGACGACAAAGCAACTACCCCGCGAAATCCTGCTTACGTGAGGAAACCCGTCGATCACTACCCTCCCCTACGCTTTGCTCCAGTACGTACAGTTAAGGCAAGATTAAACTCAACAATGTTATTTGAGTAGTATTCTTTCTGCACTCCTTACGTGTACGGAACAAATACTGGTTCAATGGGAGGCACATTCTGCCATCCAGTTCAGGGGTTCCCGAGGTGGAAAAACAGATGTATGAAATGAGTTTCAGGAATCTCAATTAGAGGAGTGTTAAATGGTCAAGGAAGATCTACGGAAGAGTTCAGAATTTTTTTCTTTTAAAGAGGTATTTGCCATGGCGCCATGTTTCCGATCAGTAGCAGTGGTCCGGTAACGCAGCGTAGCACCGCGCCTAGGGATTAAAGGGAGCCTTCGTTACTTGAACACTGTTCCGTAAGTTACCTGCTGGAATGAATTCTCAACTTTAAGAATTTCATCTCATGTTTTGCAGTAACGTCCGTAGTTTTTCCTATATACCTAAAATACTGTTGCAGAGGTAACACCTACATAAAAAAATAGCTGTGTACCTAACGTTGTCTGGGTAAGTATTCATTCCAATCCTATTAGTCCATCTTGTCCAGCCCCTCCTACCCCCTCCCTCTGCCCACCACCTGCCTCTGTCCATATCCTCCTCCCCATCCATCCACGTGTTCCGATCTCCATTCATTTCCACGTGTTGTTGATGTTGGTTTGTGGGGCGCTGATCTGCGCCGTCATCAGCGCCCAGTCTCCACGTTGTCATCACCACCCCAGTGGAAGTTGCTAGTTCTTAGCCCCATACGGTATCAAGTTTGAAACCTATTCAGGTGTTTAAGAGGCGTTTTTTACCCACTACTGCTCACATATCCACACGTTTTACATATTTTAATATATTTCACACATTTTGACATTTCACTTGTATCTGTAGATAAATTCATCCTGCAGTTTAGTTGTCACTCAGTTCAACGTTTATGACGTCTCCTGAACAGTGTCTTACGATGATATAATTTCATGGGTACATTCTGTGACATGTGCATACTGTGTGTCACCGCCAGACACCACACTTGCTAGGTGGTAGCCTTTAAATCGGCCGCGGTCCGTTAGTATACGTCGGACCCGCGTGTCGCCACTATCAGTGATTGCAGACCGAGCGCCGCCACACGGCAGGTCTAGAGAGACTTCCTAGCACTCGCCCCAGTTGTACAGCCGACTTTGCTAGCGATGTTTCACTGACAAATTACGCTCTCATTTGCCGAGACGATAGTCAGCATAGCCTTCAGCTACGTCATTTGCTACGACCTAGCAAGGCGCCATTACCATTCACTATTGATGCTGTAAAACATACCTCACGCCAGCCTGCGCGAGCTTAACGCGAGCCTTTCGGCTTCCTCCTAGTGGATTGGCTGTCTTGCCAATCCACAACATACTGCGTGCAGAATGTGTTTCAAACAGAGTTGGTAGCAAACATGCCTGATTTTCCGCATGAACAGCGAAAATTTAATAAGCTATGAACTTCTCTCCTTGCTTCATTTTGTGGGCGAGAGAAAGTTTCAGAAAGGTTTGAAATTGTGTGTAACGTTTGTTTCAAACAACTGTGTTATTCTCAAATACGGGATGAATAGTGCATATTCACACGTCGTGGGCAACTTTATCGCTCCCAGCCCCACCCCACTGACAAGTAGTGGGTCTTATCCCACACCGGTTCTTTCGGAACCCATGTGTACCGTGGAATGAATCTCAGTTTTGGGGAGCGAGCATGTAATATGTGTAGCCTACATACATACAGTGGAGGCGTAAAAATAAATATACATAACCTGATCAAATGTGTGTGGACGCCCTTACATAATGCAGAACTCACCATACGATTCCGCAAGAGTTGGACCAATCTGTGTAAAAGGAGGCTGGGAATATTGTGTTCTCAAAGAAGCTGTAACAGCGGGGTAGATATCAGAAGAGCTCAGCTACTTTGAATGTGTATTACTCGTTGGAAGGAATCCGAGTAACAGGTGTAGTTACTAGTTTATTTTTGTAATTTCTTGTGTGTTCGGGTGCTTACTAGGCACAACCTTTTATTTCAATAACAGTGTAGTGTACAGTACCGCCGTTGCTATCGACCGTTGTATCGACTCACGTATCGTGCAGGCTTTTCTTTGGTTAGAACAGCTCAGTGTTGCATATTTTTACGAGCTTCAAACAGGTGGAGTGCAGTAATTGATAGGAACTGTGATTGTTGTGTAGAGATGCGAGCTGAGCTGGCGACCCTTCGCTCACAGCTTCAGGCTGCTTTGGCTTCCGTCACACAGCTTGAGGGTGCTGCCAGGGGGCGTCACTGTGGAGGATCGCACGCGAGGGACGTCGAGCACGTCCCAGGTGTCCTCCGATCGGTCCACTGCTGTGACCTCCCCTGGTACTGCCTGCACTGAGTTTGACCCCTCACCTGTGGTAGAGTGGGAGATCATTCCAAAGTCTGGCACGCAGCGAAAAACTTTCCGTGAGGCTGATCGTAGGGCCTCCCCGGTTCGTTTGACGAACAGGCTTCGGGCGTTATCTGTGGCTGACGATGTCTGTGAGCCGGATGCAGTCTTCCACCCAGTTCCAGAGGAAGCTTCTCGGCCCGCAAGGTCTCGACATTCACAGAGGGTGGGTTTGCTGGTAGTTGGGACCTCCAGTGTTAGGCACGTAATGGGGGCCCTTAGGAACATGGCTGCCAAGGAGGGGAAGGAAGCCAGTGTGCACTCTGTGTACATTCTTGGGGGAGTCATTCCGGATGTGGAAAGGGTGCTTCCGGATGCCATGAAGAGTACAGGGTGCAGCCAACTGCAGATGGTGGCTCATGTCGGTACCAATGACGTGTGTCGCTTTGGATCTGAGCAGATTCTGTCTCGTTTCGGGCGGCTAGCGGAAGTGGTAAAGACTGCCAGTCACGCTTCTGAGATTAAGGCGGAGCTCACCATCTGCAGCATCGTCGACAGAACCGACTGTGGTCCTTTGGTGCAGAGCCGAGTGGAGGGTCTGAATCAGAGGCTCAGGCGGTTATGTGACCATGTAGGCTGCAGATTCCTTGACTTGCGCCATGGAGTGGTGGGTTTCCGGGTTCCGCTTAATGGGTCAGGAGTCCACTACACACAGGAGGCGGCTACACGGGTAGCGGGGGCTGTGTCGAAGGGACTGGGCGGTGTTTTAGGTTACAGGGTCTCAGGGAACCACAGAAGAGGCGTCCGCCAAAGTGAGCACGTAAAACAGAGTAAGGTAGCTGTAGAAACGATTGGTTTTGTAGTTGTAAATTGTCGTAGCTGTGTTGGGAAAGAACCAGAGCTCCAAGCCCAAATAGAAAGCACTGAAGCTCAAATAGTTGTAGGTACAGACAGCCGGAAATAAGTTCAGCTGAAATTTTTTCAAACGATCTAACAGTGTTCAGAGAGGATAGATTAAATACAGTTGGTGGTGGAATATTTGTAGCTGTCAGAGGTAGTTTGCCTCGTAGCTAAATTGAAGTGGATGTTCATGTGAAATAGTATGGGTAGAGGTTATACCTGACAATCTGACTAAACTATTAATTGGATCGTTTTACCGGTCGTTTTACAATTAGTTCGTAAGCCCACTCTAAGCGTAAATGGTTGCTAAAGCATACTTGACCTTTTAGCAACAAATAAACCTAGACAAATAGTGTGTTTTGAAGAATACAGGGATTAGCGACCATAAGGCAGTTCCTGCTAGGCTGAATACCGTAACACCTACAGCCATCAAAAAGAAACGCAAAGTATATCCATTTAAAAAAGCTGATAAAATGCTCTTAACGCCTTTTTAAGAGACAGTCTTCACTCCTTCTGAACTGATCATGTAACTGTAGAAAAGTTGTGGAATGTTTTCAAAGAGAGAGTATCACCACCACCACCCACAACACACACACACACACACACACACACACAACAACACACACACACACAACAACACACACACACACACACACACACACACAACAACACACACACACACACACACACACACACACACACACACACACACACACACACACAACAACAACACACACACACACACACACAACAACACACACACACACACAACAACACACACACACACACACACAACAACACACACACACACACACAACAACACACACACACAACCACACACACAACCACACACACACAACCACACACACACAACCACACACACACAACCACACACACACAACCACACACACACAACCACACACACACAACCACACACACACAACCACACACACACAACCACACACACACAACCACACACACACACAACCACACACACACACACAAATTAATAAGTGATGGTACTGATCCTCCATGGTACACAAAACGGGTCAGATCGTTGTTGCAGAAGCAGCGAAAAAAGCATGCCAAATTTAAAAGTTAACAAAATCCCCAAGATTGGCAAAATTTTACAGAAGTTCGAAATATGGCGCGTACTTCAATGCGAGATGCTTTTAATAATTTCCACAACGAAGTTCTGTCTCGAAATCTGGCAGAAAACCCACAGAGATTCTGGTCATACATGAAGCACACCAGTGGCAAGACATTACCTTTACTGCGCGATAACAACGGTGAATTCATTGATGACAGTGCCACTAAAGCAGAGTTATGAAACACGTTTTTCCGAAACTCCTTCACCAAAGACGACAAAGTAAATATTCTTTAATTCCAATCAAGAACTGCCAAGATGAGAACATAGAAGTAGATATCCTCGGTGTAACAAAGCAGCTTAAATCACTTAATAAAGGCAAGGCCTCCGGTCCAGATTTTATACCAGGTTCCTCTCAGAGTATGCTGATAAAATAGCTCCATATTTAGCAATTATATACAACCACTCTCTCACAGAAAGATACGAACCTAAAGAATGGGAAATTGCTCAAGTCACACCAATATCCGAAAAGGGAAGTAGGAATAATCCGTTGAACTACAGGCCCATATCACTAACGTCGACTTGCAGTAGAGTTTTGGAACATATAATGTATTATTGAAGTACCTCTAAGAAAACGATTTGTTGACAGTCAGAACAGATTCAGAAAATATCGCTGTTGTGAAACAACTAGCTCTTTACACTCAAGTAATAAGTGCTATCGACAGGAGATGTCAAATTGATTCCATATTTTTAGTTTTCCAGAAGGCTTTCGACACTGTTCCTCACAAACGTCTTCTAACCAAATTGCGTGCCTATGGAACATCGCCTCAGTTGTGCGACTGGATTCGTGATTTCCTGTCAGAAATGTCACAGTTAGTAGTAATAGGCGGAAAGTCCGAATAAAACAGTAGTAATAACCGGCGTTCCACAAGGAAGTGGTATAGGCCCTCTATTGTCCTGAACTATACGAGGTGCATTCAAGTTCTAAGGCCTCCGATTTTTTTTCTAATTAACTACTCACCCGAAATCTATGAAACTGGTGTTCTCGACGTACACACATCTTTCACAACGCTGACGCCATGATTCCATGGCAGCGGCGAAGGCTTCTTTAGGAGTCTGTTTTGACCACTGGAAAATCGCTGAGGCTACAGCAGCACGGCTGGTGAATGTGCGGCAACGGAGAGTGTCTTTCATTGTTGGAAAAAGCCTAAAGTCACTAGGAGCCAAGTCAGGTGAGTAGGGAGCATGAGGAATCACTTTAAAGTTGTTATCACGAAGAAACTGTTGCGTAACGTTAGCTCGATGAGCGGGTGCGTTGTCTTGGTGAAACAGCACACGCGCAGCCATCCCGGACGTTTTTGTTGCAGTGCAGGAAGGAATGAATTTGTTCTTCAAAACATTTTCGTAGGATGCACCTGTTACCGTAGTGCCCTTTGGAACGCAATGGGTAAGGATTACGCCCTCGCTGTCCTAGAACATGGACACCATTTTTTCAGCACTGGCAGTTACCCGAAATTTTTTTGGTGGCGGTGAATCTATGTGCTTCCATTGAGCTGACTGGCGCTTTGTTTCTGGATTGAAAAATGGCATCCACGTCTCATGCATTGTCACAACCGACGAAAAGAAAGTCCCATTCATGCTGTCGTTGCGTGTCAACATTGCTTGGCAACATGCCACACGGGCAGCCATGTGGTCGTCCGTCAGCATTCGTGGCACCCACCTAGATGACACTTTTCGCATTTTCAGATCGTCATGCAGGATTGTGTGCACAGAACCCACAGAAATGCCAACTCTGGAGGCGATCTGTTCAACAATCATTCGGCGATCCCCAAAACAATTCTCTCTACTTTCTCGATCATGTCGAGAGACCAGCTTGTGCGAGCCCGAGGTGGTTTCGGTTTGTTGTCACACGATGTTCTGCCTTCATTAAACTGTCGCACCCACGAACGCACTTTCGACACATCCATAACTCCATCACCACATGTCTCCTTCAACTGTCGAATTTCAATTAGTTTCACACCACGCAAATTCAGAAAACGAATGATTGCATGCTGCCCAAGTAAGGAAAACGTCGCCATTTTAAGTATTTAAAACAGTTATTCTCGCCGCTGGTGGTAAAATTCCATCTGCCGTACGGTGCTGCCGTCTCTGGGACGTATTGACAATGATCGCGGCCTCATTTTAAAACAATGCGCATGTTTCTCTCTTTCCAGTCCGGAGAAAAAAAATCGTAGCCTTAGAACTTGAATGCACCTCGTATTAACGACATTGGAGACAATATGAGTAGCCGTCTTAGACTGTTTGCAGATGATGCACACTAAAAGCACGTTCTTCAATGGTTAGCATTTTAACAGTGACAAAAACGAAACGAACAAAGGAACTAAAACGTTCACGTCGACACGTAACGACACACACCAACGATACTACTGACGGTGGCTGAGAAACGAAACAGTGAAATGTTGGGGGAGTCCACAAAGGGAAGTAACCCAGGCAGGCGAAAAATCATACTGCAAGCGCGGCTAACGATCATACGGCACTGTGGAGAGACTTTTTGAACACCCCATATATATCTTGTGCAAGCCTCTTCAACTAGAAATAACTACTGCAGCTTACATCCTTCTGAATCTGCTTATTGTACTCATCTGTCTTCCTCTACGATTTTTATCCCTCACACTTCCAATACTAAATTGGTGATTCTTGTCTCGCGTGTCTTATCGGCCAATCTCTTCTGCTGGTCAGGTTGCGTCACAAATTTATTATCTCCCTTATTCAGTACCTCAATTACACGGTCTACGCATCTAATCTTAAGCGTTCTTCTGTAGCACCACATTTCCAAACCTGTTCTCTTCTTGCGTAAACTGTTTATCCTAAATGTTTCACTTGCATACATGGCTACACTCCAAATACTTTCAGAAAAAGACTTCCAAACACTTAAACGTAAAATTTCTTCAGAAGCGCTTTCCTTGACATTGCTAGTCTACATTTCAAATCGTCTCTACTTTGATCATCAGTTATTTTGCTGCCCCAAGAGCTAAACTCATCTACTACTCTTCGTGTCTCATTTCCCAAACTAATTCCCTCAGCATCACTTTATTTAATTCGACTACATTTCAGTATCCTCGTTTTGTTTTTGTTCATGTTCATCTTTTATCATCCTTTCAAGACACTGCCCATCCATTTAACTGCACTTTGAAGTCATTTGCTGTGACGTTTGCCAATGATATTTTAATTTTGTTGAAGTTTTTTTCGCTGAACTTTAATTCATCTTCCATGTTTTTCTTTGGTTTCCTTTACTGCTCGTTCAGTGTACAGATTGAATAACATTGGGGATCGGCTACAACCCTGTCTTACTCTTCTCATCCACTGCTTTTTCAGGACCCTAGACTGTGTAACTGCTATACAGTTTCTTTACAAGCTGTAAACAGCCTTTCGATCCTATATTTTACCCGTGCTACTTTTAGAATTTCAGTGATTGTCCCAGTCAAGATAGTCGAAAGCCTTCTGTAAGTCTATATATGGTGTAAACGTAGTTTTGCCTTTCCTTAACGTATCTTCTGAGGGAAGTCATAGTGTCAGTATTGGTTCGCGTGTTCCTGTATTTCTCCAGAATCCAGACTGATCTTCCCCGAGGTCGGCTTCTACCAGCTTTCCCACGTGGCGGCAGTCCTACAGCTGTGTGGAGTGTCTCGGCTCGGCTCACCTTGGTCGCGTGGTGGTCGGCGCTGCTGGTGGACGGCCGACTTGCAGCTGACTCTGCGCCGGCTGGTGGCTGCGGGCGCCCTGCTGCAGCTGTTTTTGTTTGCTGCTGCTGCTTCTTCGGTGGAGGCGTTTCTTCTGCTCGCTTCATTGTTAAGGCTGGGGCTGACACTGCGTCCTACTGAAAAAGAGGAAAAACAAAACATGAAAACCTTTCTAAATGAGCTGAAGCATTCCAAAGCCTTCGAGGTGCGTAGTTGGTTGCTACACATATTGTTACTACTTTAGTCTGGTGAATAAACGTTTTATTATGTACACTGGCCCAGAAGAATTTTGCAGGACATCTAGTAAAAATAAGCCAACACCCATTCTTTTAAGATAAAAACATGCTGTATTCACCATATTGATTAGTTTATTTATATGTTTATTTCCTTTTAACCTGTTATCCAGAATACCAAAAAGCTTTATACAGTTTCATTTAGCATATCGCCATATTTTGTTCTGGTACTAGTAAGACTCTGGGAAGAAATGAAGACAGATATAGAAGATGGATACATTAATGTTATCAAGACAATGTACAGAGGACACATTGTAGAATTAGACCACCATTGTGGAACTCTGAATACTTCGAAATAAGACAAGGACTTGAGCAAGGAAGTATTCTATCGCCTGCATTTTTTAATGTTCTGATGGAGGGAATGAATAGGGCAGTTAAAGATATAGTAAAAGAAAAAGACAAAAAGATGATTTTTGCAGATGATATGGTAATATGGGGTGATAAAGAGGTAGATGTACAGTTACAGCTTGATGCGTGGAAGGAAATAATGAAAAGGTATGGATTAAAAATAAAGATAAGAGTGAAGTAATGGTATTTGGAAGAGAGAAAGGAATCAACGGAAATATTACCTTGAATGGAGAATCCCTCAAAGTGGTAGAAAGTTTCACTCATTTAGGAAGTGAAATATCTAGGGATGGAAGAATAACGAAATTAATAGGTTACAGAAGGGAGGCAATTTCTACCAAACAATAAAACACCTGATTTGGAATAATGAAGTTTCAGAAAGAGCAAAACTCTTTATGTATAAGAATTATTACATGCCTATTGTCACCTATGGTGGAGAAACATGGACAATGACAGAAAGGGACTGGAGCAGACTGCAAGCAGGGGAAATTAAATTTCTCAGAGCATGTAAGGGAAAAAACAAGAATGGACAGAGTAAGGAATGTAGATATTAGAAAGGATCTCAAACAAGAAAATATGAGCGAAGAAATTGAAAGACAGATTAAGATGGTATGGGCATGTTAAGAGGATGCATGGGCAGAGACTCCCCAAAATTATGGAAGAACTAAAGATGGATGGGAAAAGACCTAGAGGACGCCCATGAACACGGTGGAAAATGGGAGTGAGAATATCTGTAGAAAGGAGAGGTGTGACCTGGCAGCAATTGGAGGAAGGAAAGTGATGGGGGGACCGAGCCAAATGGAGAGGACTCGTCAGCAGCCAGACCTGGCAGTAGCTGGAGCGGGATTCGGATGTAGATAGACTAGTAAGTTATTGTTTGTTTCAAATTCCATAATACTAGTGTTTGTGACAGTGGCACTTTAAACTGTTAGCTATCACTTGAGCTGAACCAAGGTCGACGTCGGACCGTTCATGAGAATACTTGTGTCATCTGCGAAAATTTTTTAACTGCGCTTTAAAGGCATTGGAAGATCATTTATATAGTTTAGGAACAGCAGTGGGAGAAGTACTATCGCCTGTGTCACTTCAAGTGTTACATTACCTCATTCTGAGGTTAGTTTCGTGCCTGAAATGGTCTTAATGACGGCCTCTGTTTTTCCGTCGTTGCCAGTGGCATACCATTAACTAATCAACATCAGTTTCCCTAGAGTAGTTTTGCGATCCACACCCTGGAACCCTGACCTTTTCACAGAATATACCAAAAAGGATAATTTCTCCATGTTTAGTTTCGCTAGCATTTCATTTGCGAGATCTTTTTTCTTTTTCTGGGTACAGAAAAAGGCACTCTAGTTGTTCCCGGATAAACGAATGTGTTGCACAATAGGCCGCTTTCTTAAGCACTCAACGGCACTGGAAGAAGTAATTAGGTCTGTACCGGGAGGTGGTTTGTTGACTGGTATTATCGCAGCATTTTTAAGTACGTCAGGAAATATGGCGAGTCATTTATTCGTTACGAAGATAGCATAAGGGGATGTACCTCCCAAAATTTCACATAATTATTTCTTCGTTTCTGGCGAAAAACGTCGTTGGGATGTTTATTGTAGTGTTATCCTAAGTTTGACAGGAATTCCGTTATCGAGTTACAAGGCAATTTGTGAAAAAAGTTTCTCCAAGAACCACTCGCAGTGGCAAAAAATTAGTCGTCATCCAATTTCAGCGACGGCCAAACAGGCTTCAGGGAAATACGAACGTACCATGACCTGAGATCGGACCAGACTGCTACAACTTCTCCAAAAAAGCGGACGAAAAGCGTATCTGGTGAGCAGACCAGCGGATGACGAGCTACGGTGGAGGCTCGCAGGACCACCACGCCCACCAAGATGGGCTCTGCAACGGCTGCTGTATGGTCTGAGAGATCGCTGACTAGAGCTATGTTTGTCTAGAATGCCAAAGTGAAATTCCGAGCAAAATCGTTTCTACGGTTCTCCAGTTGTTTGACGCCTACTAGAAAATGGTTTCGAGAAAAATGTGTTGAAAATTTTGCTAAATTTTTGTAGTATAGTCAGTTCTCCATGAGCGTACGAAACCGCTTTGCTTCGAAACTATTTTGTTGCACGCTCTTGTCTGGAAATTTTGGACGCAGAAAATTACGTTTCAGAGCGTCACTATTTTGTAAGAAAATCATGTTTATCAATTATCCTATGTATGCAGACAGAAAATATATTGAAAATGACAAAATTAAGTAATTACAGTTCCAATAGGAGGGCTTCAGGAATTCCAGCTGATGATTACGCTGCAAGGGCTCCTTCCATCTGGTGCAGCGGTTTGTGGACACGATTTCTTAACCACAGAAGTGAAAGGATTGGTTTTGTTTTGCTTTAGGGCGCAAAAAACAACATTGCGCTCAAGTTGAAACTAGATAATACGAAGGCAGAAGAGATAAAATCGACTATACTTCAGACCCAAGTGACCTAATAGAAGAGCTAAAACCAGGCTAAAAAGACATCCTACGGAAACGGAGGTCCAAAACTAAAAATTAAATTGCCTTCGCTATATTCCTTTGGCGGATAAAAAGGAAGACACGGTCGACAGCCCGTGCGTCATTTGCTGAAACGGCCGAGACCTCAGACGGCAAACTCAAGCGGAAACGTAAACGGTTAAAAAATGGGCAGCCAGTCAGGAAGTGACGGAAAGTTAAAACTTGAGTGCAATGTGTACAAAGTGATTGGGAAGCGACACTTATCAAAAGCCGAGTTAAAATAATCTCCTCCCGGCGGGAGGGCCGAGAGCAAGTCGTCCAAGGCGCTGGGAGAAGCTTAATAAGCAGAAGCTAATTCCGTGAAGGGAGAACCTTTGGCAATGCCAAAGGGACACTACCTCCTGACAGCAACACAGATCATCAGAGGGAATATAGGTTATCGTGGGCTGAGGTACGAGGACTGCAGCCTCGACAGCAACGTCAGCAGCCTTCGTTTCCTGGCAGACCGGCATGATCAGGGACCCACGGGATTTGGCGCCAAGAGTGAGCAAGTGACTTTTCCTGGACCTGCTGCACTACGGGATTGGCAGTGTACAGCACACAGGGACTTCGAAGGGCACAGAGTGAGCAGGACAGAATTGGAAAAGCTGTGTCGCCGGATGTACTCCGAGGCCTGATACAAGGCGAAAAGCTCAGCTGTAAATACTGAGGAGTGTGCCGGAAGCCGACATCTAAAGACACAGGTGCCAAAGACGAAGGCACACCCTCACACCATGGTCAGTCCGAGAGCCAGCAGTGTATACAAAGGTACTACTGCAAATTTCCATGCAAAGGTCGTGATACTGGCGGGGATAGACAGAGGCTGAGGTAGTGTCCTTAGTCCAAATTAACCTTGGCCTCCATTCACTTCCTACTTCACGAAGTCAAGGTGGTGAAGAGTTCACTCCCACTAGGAAAGTGTGAAGTTAAGCCGCCGTATTAAGTGGCGAAAGCGGACTGCAAGAGGTAACAAAGGGACGGGCTCCATACTGACGATCAAAGGAATCATCGAAGGAGGCATAAAAATCGGCGACGCATGGCAGACAAACGGCATGCCTACCTGCTGAGGCGAAAGTTACGGCGGTAGGACAGTGACAGTTCAGCAGCTTCAGCATACTGAATCACCTTGGCTGGTGTAAAACACGCCCGTGACCAAATGGATGCCATGATGGTGGATAGTGTTGAGACGGCGTAAGAGGGAAGGGCGTGCGGATGCATTAACAAAGCACCCATAGTCGAGTTTCGACAGACAAGAGACTGGTACAAACAGGAGGAGGCTGGTACAAACAGGAAGAGACTGGTACAGACAGGAGGAGGCTGGTTCGATCAGCTCCCCAGAAAGCACCGTTGAGGACACGTAGGACACTGACGACCCGTGCACAGTAGGCTGCCAGGTAAGACACATGCAAGAACCAAGAGTTTCCTATCGAGCATGAGCCCCAGAAATGTCTTAGTTTAACGAACGGAAGGCAACAGGCCCAAGATGTAGAGATAATGGGAGAAACCATTTGCGCTGCCAGAAATTCATACAGACTGTTTTGTCGGTGGAAAAGCGAAAGCCATTTGCGATGCTCCAGGATTGAAGACTGTCAAGACAGCGCTGAAGACGCCGCTCAGTGAGACAGGTCTGTAGAGAACTGCAATAGATGGCAAAATCATCGACAAAAAGGGAGTCAGACGCCTGATGGGAGAAAGGTCATGATGGGGTTAATGGCGATAGCAAAGATGGTGCTCAGGACGCAACGCTGAATAAAGACACACACATACACACACACACACACACACACACACACACACACACACACACCTTGAAAACTGTCTTGTAAAAATTCCCGAAGAAAATGGTGCAGGCACCCCCTGAAGCCCCAAGTGTAAGGAGTACGGAGGATACCAGTTCTCCAGCAGGTGTCTTAGTCCTCCTCTAAATCGAAAAATATGGCCACAGTTTGGGATTTCCGCAGAAAACCATTTATGACATGGGTGGACAAAGTAACGAGATGGTCAAGTGCAGAACGCCACGCTCTAAATCCACACAATGCATTCGTAAGTAAATGGCGAGATTCAAGTCACCACACCAGCCAGGCATGACTCATACTCCATCACCTTGCAAATGCAGCTGGTAAGAGAGAAGGGGCGGCAGCTAAAAGGAAGGTTTTTGTCTTTACCGGGTTTAGGTATGAGTATGACTGACCTCACGCCAGCGTCCAGGAAATGTGCCTTCGGCGCAGATGCGGTTGTATCTGTTAAGCAGAAAGTGCTTGCCCACAAGAGAGGTGCTGCATCATCTGAAAGTAGATAGCGTCTGTCCCTGGGGCAGAGGGCCGGGATGAACTGAAAGCATGATCTAGCTCCCTCAGTGAAGGCGAAATTTCAGCAGTGACGATTCGGAGAAATGAAGGGTAACACCCGAGCCGCCTCCACTCGTTTCCGATGTGATATACGAAGGGTGATAGTGGGAAGAGATCGAAAATTCCGCAAAATGGCGGCCCAAGGTATTGCAGATAGCAACAGGATCCACGATGGCACCGGCACCTACGGTCAGGCCAGAAATAGGGAGTGGATGTTTGTACCGGAGAGCCGTCGGAGGTTGGCCCACACGACAGTGGAAGGGGTGGAACTGTTGAAACAACTCTTGAATGAAATACAACTAGCTCTTTTGCTACCCCAAAGAACTCTACGACCCTTTACACGCATCTGTTTATAATGAATGTAGTTTTCCATTGCACAGTGGCGGTTAAAAACGCGGAGAGCGTGTGTCCATGCGCGAATCGCGTCGCAGCACGCCTCAGTCCACCAAGGGACTGGGACACGAAGTGGTAAAGAGGAAGTGCGCGGGATGGAACGTTCTGCAGCAGTAAGGATACAGTTGGTGAGATAATCCACTTGGTCATCACAACTGGGGAAATCTTGTTCTGTGAAGGTCGCCAGGCAGGCGTAAAGGTGCCAGCCAGCCGTAGTAAGCTGCCATTCGGGCGTGCACGTGGATGGGTTAGGAGTCAGCAAACAGAGCACACAGGAAATGGTCGTTCGAGTGTCATAAAGAACAGACCACTCAAGAAGATAGGAAAGCTTTATAGTGCAAAAGAATAGGGCCAAATGGGAATAGGTGTGCGAGGAGTCGTAAAACAAAGTGGGTGCTCCAATGTTAAGGCAGAAGAGGTTAAGTTGGTTAAGAAGGGCAGCGAAGAGGGCACGTCTCTGACAGGTCCTGGGAGAACCCCAAAAGGGATTATGCACATTAAAGCCACTGAGTAGCAAAAATTGGGTAGGTAGCTGTCCCAATAACCTGAATGAAGTCTGCCCTGGTGACAGAGGTACGTAAATAGTACAGAGTGAGGAAGTGGGGAAGGCAAATGGCAAGAGCATAAAGATGGGTAGTGAGGGAGATGGGTTGACTCTGAAGGTTATCCTGTATAAGCAGCATGAGATGGGAGTCTGACCTCAGGGGGAAGGTCAAAACGAATTGTTAAGTAATGTGAAAGCTCAAAGCTGTCTTGAGTGCGCAATTTCGTTTCTTGAAGACGAAGTACAAGGGGATACCGCAGTGCTAGAAGCAGCTGTAAATCCTCTTTGTGAGACCGAAGGCCGCGAACATTTCATTGGAGGACAGTCATGAGGAGGAAGAGATGTAGGGGTGTAAACTCCGTGTCCACCGAGGGACAGCCGGTGGAGAGTCGCTACTACAGGGCACAGAAGTAGAAAGATCCTGCTCCAGGTGCTTCACAGAAGCATCTGCGTGCTTGTGCGGTCGGTCGGTGGAATCCGATGCTGGAGAACGGTTGGTGGTTCGCACCAGCAAGACAGAGGCCAGCCATGCTAAGCGAGAATGCGGCGACACCGTCGAGCAGGATCTTCGAGTTGGCGAAGGAGAGGACCGTTTGTCTTTAGCGGACTTCTTCGAGCCTTCTGGTTAGAGGAAGACTTTGGTGTTTGGGCGCAGTGACGGAGGAAGTCTTGTCGGGAGTACTACTACTGGCCTTTCCTGACTGCTGGTTGTGTAGTGAGTAGCTTCGCCCCTTTAGGCGAAAGTTTGACAGTTTGTTTCACAGTGGGACATGGGGTCGGTGATGCTACCTCGACATTGTGCGACTTCACAAACTGAGAGCCCAATTTGAGGTCTCATGTCTGCATAGCCATGTCCTTCATAGAGCGAGGGGTAACAAGAACTGAACTTTAAGTGCCAATACGAGAACACAGGGTTTGCGACTAGCCAGTAACTTGTGAGCTACTGGACAAGGCCCTTTTTCCTTTACCCGAATCTCTAAAAACCCGCTCATCTAGATACATGGGACAATCCCTGGAGGAGGAGGCATGGCCACCATTGCAGCTGATACAACAGGGTGAAGGAGGTGGATATTCGCCCTCGTGTGCACCCCTACCACAGGTTACGCATTTGGCTGGATGTCGACAATACGGTCTGGTGTGACTGAACTGATGACACTGGTAACAGTGCATCGGATTCGGAATGTATGGCATGACTGATGATTTCGTAGCCTGCTTTAATCTTGGACGGGAGCACCATACTATCGAAGGTGAGGAAAAGTGGGTGGGCACCACGGAGGAATCTACTTTTTTCATTATATGATGGACGGAAATGACACTCTGATCAGAGAGATAAGATTCTATTTCAGCCTCAGACCGTCAAGCAGCCTGGTGTGAATTACACCATGGGAAGAATTCAAAGTTGTGTGTGTCTCGACACAAACTGGGTAGCTGTGGAGAAGCGAGGCAGCAAGTAGTTGTGCTTGAGCATCAGAAGCCGTCTCCAAAATCAAAGTGCCATTCTGTAAACGAGAGCATCATTTAACAGGACGAGCAATGGCATCAACACCTTTCTGAATAATAAATGGATTGACTGTGGCAAAGGACTGACCATCTTCAGTACGCGATACCACAATGAACTGTGGTGCAGCAGGAAGGGTCTTTGAATTAGTAGCCTCATTACGTTTACATTTCGTCGATGTCGATGGAGAGGACGAGTGATTCATCGTGAGGAAATCCCCACGATTGCCAGCGTCTCCGATGGCACACTCCTTCCAACTGGGGCCTCCCTTGACCAGGGGGCACACCCATCTTAGGTGATTGTTCACATCTCAAGTCTCACCTCCCGAACACGTGACAGAGGGACCAATGGGCAGTCTGGGAAGGTTACAGCTCAGGCAATCACCCCACCCTGCGCCTTGCCTGTACCAGGGGGTACGTGTGAACCATACCTTTCGACCTGGGGCTGGGAATTACCCGTCAGATACATGGGCCAGCCTTCAGGAGTGCAAAGGGAGGAGGAAGAAGAAAAATAGGAACCTTAAACGCGGAAATGGAGGACGGAGAAGGGAAACAAAGAAAGGAAAAGGGAGCGATAACCAGTGGTGAGACTTCTTACGTCAGCGACAGACAATGCAGAACATTCCCAATAACATCCTAGACATGTTCCCCAATGGAGGGGGGAAAAGAATAGCAAGAGGATAGGCATGCAGCACGGAAGGGAAAAAAGCTGCAAAGGCTGGGGCCCCATGGTAGACAAATACGAAGCTGACAAAGAGTGGCGGAGAGATGGAAATAAAACCGTTGTCAGGTTTAGCATTACTGTTTTACTCCAAAAGAAATCATGAAAATCTATTGTTCATGTGTTCGAAGAGAGTCATCCCTTAACAGTAATCCTATCAAGTCACACTAATATTCTGCTGGTAATAATGGTGTTAATAGTAGAATTACTTTTCATTTAGAGTTATATATTTTTCGGAACTTTTGTGTGGTGCTGCATGCAGTACCTGCAGAAGTGTATCTAGCAAACCTGTATTTGTTTACTAGCCATATAGTGTGAGGAAGTAATGTAGTTTGGTAGCCAATGATTTGAAACAATTTCTGCTGGAGCTAATTTCTGGGGCTCAGTTACATTTCGATGACAGTCTTTAGTGGTGTTCAAAACAGTTTATTTTATTCTTTGCGTAACTTTTTGGGACTAGTGCACGAGATTTGCTTTTTAAGTTTCAAATTTTGTTGTTACCTGAATTACACAATATTTTGTTCTCATTGGCTAAATTCCTCGCTTTTTACCATGCGCCAATCATTAGCGATATGTCTGTAGAGCAATATATTAAATCAACAGTTTCAGCTCATCAATAAATAGCATGATGACCCCTTTAGATAAATGAATAATCTGAATACGTATCTTGTTTCCCCAGTACCATGAACTAGGGAATAATATACCACAGATTTCCCCAGTGTACATAATACAACTATTAGTTTTGGTTTTGTTTTGCTTTAGGGCGCAAAAACTGGGGGTTGTATGTGCCCAAGTCAAAAGTAGAGAACACGAAGGCAGGAGTAGAGGAGTGAAATTACTATACATCAGTCCCAATGGAAATAGAAGACAGCTAAAAACAGGCACATGGAAGAAGGGCTATAAGAATGACAATACAGAAACAGAGGTCCAGAACTAAAAATTAAATGGCCTTCACAATATTGCTTTGGCAGATAAAAAGTAAGACGTGGTCGAAGCCCATGAGCCATTAGCTCAAACAGCTGATAACTCGGATGGGAAGCCCAGGCGGGAACGTACAGGGTTAAAAAATGTACAGTCCGTCAGGAAGTGGCTGACGGCTAAGACTTGGGCACAATTTGTACAAAGTGGTGGGGCAGCTCCACTTATCAAATGACGATGGCCGAGAAAGCAGTGCGCAATACGCAGCCTACTTAAAATGACCACGTCCCGGTGGGAGAGCCGAGAGCAAGGTCGTCCAAGGCGCTGGGAGAGGCTTAATAAGACTGAGCTTATTCCCGTGAAGGGAGGACCATTGGTGATGCCAAATGGACACCACCATCTGACAAACGGCAACGCAGAGATCATCGGGGGGGAATACAGGAACTCGTGGGCTGAGGTACGAGAACTGCAGCCATGGATGCAGCGTCAGCAGCCTCGTTTACCAGCTGACTGGTACATAACCAGGGACCCACAGAATCACACTGGCTCCACCACGAGTGAGCAAGTTACAGTTTTCCTGGACCCACTGCACTAAGGGATGCGCGGTGTACAGTGCATAGACTTTGAAGGGCGCTGAGTGAATGAGCAGAGGACACAATCGAAAACGCTGTGTCGCCAGATGTACATAATTCTACCATGTTGCCATGCCTCCATTGAGTTAATGACATATCACCTCACTTATTCTTTCATTCACACTGATAAAACATGACATTGACACTTCAAGGAAAAAAATATCTGCAGAAGATTATTAATAAAGTTCTGTAAAAATCATTCCTTGTCACTGAAAAGTTAAACATCTGATGAAATTTAGTTATTGACATATGCAACTAAACTGTTTAATTCGGTATTTGGGAGGTGTTGCAATCTGTTTAACAATAACATGTGTTAAGTCGCTGCATTCTACCAAATAGATGGGGACTGCTGCCCCCTTTTGGGTTAAGTGTATCTGAGGGACAATGGGCCGGCAGGCCACTCTTACCGAGGTCACTCACCTAACGCCACACTCGCCGCTGTGAAGCTGATGGGTGGTGAACAGTTTCATTTAGTCGACTGTTGTAGGCTCGTACATCCCGCATACGGTGACAGGAAGTTCTATCTTTTTATGAGGTGCATTCAAGTTCTAAGGCCTCCGATTTTTTTTTTCTCCGGACTCGAAAGAGAGAAACATGCGCATTGTTTTAAAATGAGGCCGCGTTCATTGTCAATACGTCCCAGAGATGGCAGCACTGTACGGCAGATGGAATTTTACCGCCAGCGGGGAGAATAAGAACTGTTTTGAATACTTAAATGGCGACGTTTTCCTTACTTGAACAGCGTGCAATCATTAGTTTTCTGAATTTGCGTGGTGTGAAGCCAATTTAAATTCATGGACAGTTGAAGGAGACATGTGGTGATGGAGTTATGGATGTGTCGAAAGGGCGTTCGTGGGTGCGACAGTTTAATGAAGGCGGAACATCGTGTGACAACAAACTGAAACAACCTCGGGCTCGCACAAGCCGGTCTGATGACATGATCGAGAAAGTGGAGAGAATTGTTTTTGGGGGATCGCCTCCAGAGTTGGCATTTCTGTGGGGTCTGTGCACACAATCCTGCATGACGACCTGAAAATGCGGAAAGTGTCATCTAGGTGGGTGCCACGAATGCTGACGGACGACCACATGGCTGCCCGTGTGGCATGTTGCCAAGCAATGTTGACACGCAACGACAGCATGAATGGGACTTTCTTTTCGTCGGTTGTGACAAAAAAAATGGATGAGACGTGGATGCCATTTTTAAATGCAGAAACAAAGCGCCAGTCAGCTCAATGGAAGCACAGATTCACTGCCACCAAAAATATTTCGGGTAACCGCCAGTGCTGAAAAAATGATGGTGTCCATGTTCTAGGACAGCGAGGGCGTAATCCTTACCCATTGCGTTCCAAAGGGCATTACAGTAACAGGTGCATCCTACGAAAATGATTTGAAGAACAAATTCCTTCCTGCACTGCAAAAAAAAAAAAAACGTCCGGGATGTCTGCGCGTGTGCTGTTTCACCAAGACAACGCACCTGCACATCGAGCTAACGTTACGCAACAGTTTCTTCGTGATAACTTTGAAGTGATTCCTCATGCTCCCTACTCACCTGGCCTAGCTCCTAGTGACTTTTGGCTTTTTCCAACAACGAAAGACTCTCCATAGCCGCACATTCACCAGCTGTGCTGCTATTGCCTCAGCGATTTTCCAGTGGTCAAAACAGACTCCTAAAGAAGCCTTCGCCGCTGCCATGGAATCATGGCTTCAGCGTTGTGAAAAATGTGTACGTCTGCAGGGCGATTACGTCGAGAAGTAAGGCCAGTTTCATCGATTTCGGGTGAGTAGTTAATTAGAAAAAAAATCGGAGGCCTTAGAACTTGAATGCACCTCGTATAAGTGATCATTGATCTAACTAAGGGTTTCACTAGCAGCTGTCTTCATTTATCACAATCCTAACGTATCCGAACCATTATATATTCCTGAATTCCTGGGCCTCTGGTTACATTTATGGTTTACATTTATGTTTCCAGACAGAAACAGACTGCATATTATTTAGTCACCTGTAAAATAATGGCATCTTTTGACCTAGTTGTTACTGCATCTGTCAAGAATTGTTTTAATTCGTGATTACGTTGGAAGATCACGAATCTTTGTTACTAATGTCGATAGGTCGTTGAAAGATCTATATGTGAGGGGAGCTTTCTGTGTTAACGGTGACACTATGTTACAAGAGTGATTTTTACAAGCCCCACTGTTATGGAACTGGTAGGACTATAGTAACTGGCCCTCTACAGTGTACACCATAAGAGCAAGGCGACAATTCACTGGCAACCAAAGAATACTCTGTCTAAACTGAAGACAATTGGATGCCTTTTTAGTAATGTTATATACTCAGAATATGAATTTTGTAATGTGCACCAGTCCAAGTGTCGCATTATAATTTAACTGAAAAAGAGAGGGAATTGATGTGCAGACCCTGCATATTACCCTGAGTTGACAAAAGTCATGGAATAGCGATACGCACTTACAATATAGCGGTATTATGGCGTTAACAGGGCATTAAAAGGCAGTGCCTTGTCAATGTGAAGATTTCCGACGTAATTATGGCCACATGACAAATTAACAGACTTTGAACGGAGAATAATAGCTGGCGCTAGATGCATGAAACGTTCCATTTAGGAAATCGTTAGGTAAATCACTATTAAGAGATCCAATCAAGTATGTGGTGAGGATACAAAATTTCAGACCTTACCTCTAACCACGAACAATGCAGTGGCGGTAGCCTTCACTAACCAAAAGTAACAGCGTTTGTTTAGATTGGTTGGATATTTAAAGGGAACAAACTGCTATGGGATCAGTCCCTTTTTCCTGGAACGGACAGGTCTACATGACTAGATCGATAGCCCACTGCACAGAACCTAGAGGAAAATACCCCAGATCTACGGAAGGTCAATGAAGGCAAGACATGAGACCCAAAGACGAAAGGAAGACAGAGGAAGAAAGGAAGGCAAGGTGCCCATTCTAGGGAGCAGCTGGAAACCACCAAAAGCAGAGTGCAATGAAGGGGCACACATCCCAAGCCCCCACCACTTACCACAGGCACTCTACTCAGAAACTGCCAAGAAAGACTATGAACAGACAAGGCAAGAGAAGCACAGAGAGATAAAGAACAAGTCTAACAGACCACGTAAGAGGGGGCAGGGGTTGGGGAAGAAGATTAAAAGAGCAATTAGGGTGAGAACTGGGCTGGACCACCAACCCCAGACAGTTTAATAGCTGCAGAATTGTCGGTGCTAACAGACAAGCAACATTACGCGAAATAACCGCAGAAATTTATGTGGGACTTACAATGAATGTACGGGTTACGACAGAGCAGCGAAATTTGGCGATAATGGGCTATCGCAGAAGACTACGAGCATGGGTGCTTTTGCTATCCGCACAATATTGCCTGCAGCACCTCCACTGGGCTCATGACCATATTGGTTGGATCCTAGACAGCTGGAAAACCATGGCCGGATCAGATCAGTCCAGATTTCAGTTGGAAAGAACTGATGGTAGGGCTTTAGTGTGGTGCAGACCTCACAGACCCATGGACCCAGGTGTCAGCAAGGGACTGTGCAAGTTGGTGGTGGCTCTATAATGCTGTGGACTGTGTTTACATGGAGTGAACTGGGTCCTCTGCTCTGAAACGATCACTGACTGGAAATGATTATGTTCCTATACTTTGAGATCATTCAGCCAAAAAATATGGAATTTTTATGGATGACAATGTATTATGTCACCAGGCCACAATTTTTCACAACTGATTTCAAGAACATTGACAATTTGAGCAAATGATTTATCAACCCAGATCGGCCGACAAACTCTTTGAACAATTATGGGACAATCTAGAGATCAGTTCATGCACGAAATCGTGCCCCACAACACTTCCGGAGTTACGGACGGCTACAGAGGCAGTATGGCTCAATATTTCTGCAGATACTTGTTAAGTCCCTGTCGCATTGAGTTCCTGCACTGTGCCAGGCAAAATTAGGCTACTTCCTAGAAACCTGTCGGACCTATGACATACCAGTGTATGAGTATATCTATGTTACAGCAGAAAACTCAGTTCTTACAGCCAGTGTGAATGCAATTTGACTCTTGTAATGGTTAAGGTACTGCTGACTACTATGATGCAAGTTACTTCAAGTGATTCAGTTTTACAGAAAATGATTATTCTTCAGGTTTTTATAAACTTGTGGTTGTTGAAATTTTGGTAGTCGTGTGGAGGTGCAAACTTACTCATCTCTGTGTATTTAGAAGCAAAAAGTTTTATCACGGCTTCTGTTAAAGCATTATCAGGGGATTTAATTTGGGCCTTTTCTGTGGGCATTTGCGCCTTAGACAGTTTGGGAATTTTAGCGCATTCTGACTAGGGAAGTTAGGAGGGTGGACTCTCCATGAAATGCCAATTGAAGACCCCAACAACAGAATCGCCACAACCTCAGCTACCAGTACATAGCTGGTTCATATGAACCAACATCTGTCATGCATGAAGGGAACCGGCTACCTGAAGACTTCCTACAGCAGTGAAGTACAGCTGTACATCTGTACACGATACAGCAGAACAGGTGACCAACATCTGACTTGTTGGGCGTTCGCATTCTGGCTGCTATCAGAACTTGTAAGGTGGCCTGGTCTCCTGACCCTCATTTCTTACATATTCCGGCCTCACAATCGCATTTTGCACATCAAGACACTTCATTCGAACCAAAACTCGATAAGGTAGAGACAATTTTGTATGAATTCATGTAAGCAATATGCAAATCTAATAAGTAAATCTCAAGTGCGCACCGAGGTCAAAAAAGTCGAGGGTGACGTACACAACATGACGGCCACAGGAATTTTCGTTCTAGTGAGGCGGCTGGCCCGTCCCTCCAGAGGGGTGGGTTGGTGCACACCTATTTCGGCTGGAACGAGCGCCCAGAGAGGACAGCTTTTGCCAGAGCTAAGGGATAACGACCCCCATGTTAGACTTAAAAGCAGATTCCGCTACATTGTGTGGGAGTGCCCAGAACACGCATTTTTTGCTGGACCAACTGCATAGTTACGCAGTTCTCACAGGACACTATACGCCTAACGGAGATGCTACATCTTTCCGCATTGGTCGACTTAAACGAAACGTCATTCTCCCATTTAAAAGAGCAATGCTGACTGGCGGAATATTCCTGACTCAAAGAGCCAAGGAATGAGGGAAGACAGCGAATGATATACCTTTGCAACTTTTCCAGAAAAAGGGGCCATTTCATTGTCGCTCTGAGTGGGAACATGTAACAAGAGTGAGTGCACTCGTGTGAGTACTCAAAGAGTGAGGAACAAAGTCTCTCCTCAGTACTTCACTGGGAGAGCACCTCTCATTAGTGAATTGGAGTGATACTCTGTATAGAGTCGCTTGAGATTAAGTATTTTTCACTGTGTTGGCCACCACACTTATTGTGTGGAGTGAACACGGACAGTACTAGTTAAACGCCTGCAAGCGAGTATTGAGTGGCATTGCAGTGGACTGGTTATCTGACCAGTGTACAAAGCCAATAGTTAGCTTAGAGGCAGATAGGAGTCCTTGATTTCAAGGTGTAGGGAGAGTGATTGGCGAAGGTCAATCCAGATAGAGATAGTTGTGTTATTTGTCAGCAGCGAGCGACACAGGCAGCAGTCATCCCAGCTCACGGTATTGTGCGCTACAGTGTATGCGAGCCCCATCTGTCCTCCATAACAGTACACTATTACCTTCCTTACGCGACAGCCTTGACTGTACCTAGAAAAGTTATTCAAGTTGTGTAGGTGCGGCCCTCAGTCATTCTGCGGAGTAAATATTCTTAAATAAAAGGGAGAAAAGAACCTTTCCATACTTCGTAAATTAATAGCATTCCTATCCATAAGAAGAAATCTACTGTTCCAAAAAGAACCCAGAATTTCATTAATTCATAAGAAAATGTCAATTTATTCCTCAGAATTTTTTGCAATAAATAATATTTTTCGGTCGTTTAATGTTTTTCTTACACTAACTAGCAATACTCCAGCACCCAAGTAATCCACTAGTTAAGAATATAGAATATTTGTGTCTTTTCCTTAGAGCAGACGACTCCTGAAGATATTTGTTGCTGAATGTTTTTCAAGCAATTCTTGTTGGTACATTAGGAGCATCTGTCTGACTTCTGTAGTAGTGTGAGGTGGACATTGTTTCTTGCAGGAGCCAAAGGGTATTTGTTAGATCAATCCATTGCTCAACTTCACAAAATAAAACCCACACACTCAAACTGTGAAATGTTCCTGGAACAACTTCCTAAAATGTTTGTTCCTTACGAAGATGTCATGGTGGATGAGCAATTTGTTCCACTGAGGGAGGTGTTCCCTCCTTCAAACCCAGAGGGAAATGTGGAATAAAATTATGGTTGTTATCTGACGTAAAACAGCATATGTTTGTGTGGCAGAAGTGTATACAGGAAAGCCGGAAGATGGACCACGAGAAACAAATCGAGGCAGAACTGTTGTTTTGGAGTGTCTTTAAACCATTGAGAAAACTGGGCGAAATATTACCACGGAAAATTTCTTTACGGACTACACCCTGACCAAAGAACAAGAAAAATCTAGTAGTACGAACTCTCTAAGAACAAAGCTGAGATTCTGAAGGAAATGCAGCCAAACAGTAACAGACCTGTACTTTCAACCATCTTTGGGTTCCAGAGGGACGTAACCGTTTGTTACGTGCCAGATAATAAAGCAGTTTTATTACTCTCTACAATGCACAATGACTGTAGGCTGTCTTCGAAAGAGCATAAGAAGCCTGACGTAATACTCCATTACAACGAAACTGAAGGAGAAGATAAACTCGCCAGGACGTATTCCTCGAAACGATGTCCTGTGTGTGTTCTATGACGTGCTAGATATTGCTGAAATAAATGCCTGTGTGTTTTTGGTACACATCAATCCAGAGTACTCAAAATAAATTTTACAGAAGGTAGCTATTTCTAAGAACCGGGATATGTGGTAACAAAGTACGAGAGGAAAGAGGGACAAAAAATCTAACAAGTTGAAAGTGAGTATGGAGAATACTGCAGGAACGAGTTCAGGAGCAAAATAACAGAAATGGGTTCGGTGCAAAGAGAAAGACCGAAAGACAAAATAGAATTGATGTCAATCATTCCTCTGCCAAGACCATGCAAACATTTGAAAGACTTGCACTACATTCACCATTCAGTGCTCGTATTTCATATTTCTAATCCCAGCATTCTGGTACTCAGTAAAGTAATAATTCAGTTAATATTAATAATTGCTATGGGTTGCGTGATTTATGTGACGATTTTTACAGTTTATCTCACACTGATCTGTGAGAGGAGCTTGGCGCCAGGAATTTTCTTTAATTATGGGCGGGGGCAGCAGTCTTCCTAGCAGCCATTATGGCTGCCCGTTTCCTATCCTTTTTCCGATCGCCAGGATAGCACGTGGTGTCGTTTGAATGTTCACTGCCTTACCAACCTTGTAAACTCTATTTCTGCTCAATTTCAACGTCGCGAGGTCGCCTCCCTGATAAATTCCGGCCCTATGATTGGCCAGTTCAGGTGCGCGCCCGTTTTTCGCGGGCGGGCGCCAACCGCCCTCCGCGGATGGGTGGTTGACAATGGGGCAGTAGCATTTCTAGTGCGACCGTGCCGTAGACCGGAGGTGCAGCTTCCAGGAGATGAAGTTCGGTAAGCATGAGCGCCGACGTGCACTGTAGATTCGCGCGCCCTGCAGCCCAGAGGGAACCTGATAGGTCGTTGTGAATAGTTTCGCGTCTTGCGGGTTTTATTGCTTTAGTACGGGAGGCTACCGAGCGATGCACGCACAGTAGCATCTTCTTAGTCTTTGGCTAATTCCTGGTGGTGATCGTTGCACGCCTGCAACCCCTTCCTTTACTAAATGGGATTCTATTTGATAATACGGTGATCGTTACTAAAATTCCTTTCCTCCTGCTATCGTGGCGTGTTATGAACGTACGTTAGGGCCGGTTGCGGAACTCTTCTTTCTGCCCCACCCCCATTTGGTTGTATTATTGTTCGATGCTCAACTGTTTAATAAATAAGTCCGTTAATCTTACATTCTCTCTTTCATTACGTGAACTCACCCCTAGTGTAACAGAATAATGCGGAACTATAACGGTTGCTTTAAGATCGTGCAGGTATAATGCCGTTAACGATAGTATAAAGATTCAATATCGCGCGCCTGGCACGACCATTGCACGCGTGGCACCGATAACAGTAATCATGTTCAACTATTCCCCATTGCTAAAATGGGAAGTGTTCACGGCTCAGTGTGAGTACGTGAGCACTAAATCCACTTGATGTGGTGGAAGTAGTGGCCTCCGTTTTATCTTGCTGGTTCAGACAAAAATATCAAAAATCACAGCCCCTACAGCAAGGAATAGTAACCTGTAAAATAAAACGGGACCACAGCTTTTACATTTACTGCAAGAGATGCACAATTTAATGCGATATGCATGAACATTGAGTTCAGTGTAGTTCCTCAAATTCTACTTTTAATTTCATGATTATTGCCGGCAGTAAATGTTGAAATTTGAGCTCTAACTTGTGTTTTTCGGCAAAGTAAAATTTTGAAGTACCATCTGAGAGTAATTTATTTTTACGTTAAAATTTTAAGTAATTTTATTTTTAATTATTATGTTCAAATGTTGATAAGTTTCAGTATGTTCAAACAAATTTCGGGCTTGCAGCCGGTCGTCCAATACTTCGTACGATATTTCAACTGGGCACCTGCCAGTCATCTTCAGGTGAGCCGTCGCAGACTGGCGAAAATTTTTTTTTTCTTTATTGTATTTCAATTCCCCATCGGGGCGGGCTGGCAGCAGCATATGCGCTGCTCTTCAGCCGAAAGACGTAGAACAAAACAATATAAGACATATAAAAACAGCAAAGGAGAGAAGAAGGCGAACATAGATACAAAAAAGGGAGAACATAATGGAAGGCAATAGACAAAAAAAAAATGGGGTGACTAAAATGGAGATAAAAACTGTTTAAAAGTAGCACACACAAAAAGCCTCACACTGTGACGATTAAAAGAAACAAGGCACAGTATGACTGGAGCATAAAGGTGTTGACGGATGGCATAGCACATAACGTAACACTGACGGCGAACCTCAAGGCAGTACACAATTAAAATCACACCTTTTGACGCACACGAGAAACAGCACTAAACACAACACTGATGTGGCACACTGATGATGATCAATACAGAGGATCTGCCAGGTTCTATGAGAGGAGGGAGACCTGAAGAAGGGAGGGAGGGGAAGAGATGGGGGGAGGGGGATGGGGGCGCGTGGAAGAGGGCCAGGTACGGATGGATGTGGGAAGGAGAGAGGCAAGTATGGGGTGCAGGGTCTCAGGGGAGGGGGGATGGAGGAAAATCCGCTCTGGGAGAAGGAGAAAAGAGAAGGTGGCCCTGGGGAGGGGGGGGGGGGGGGGGGGGGGAACAAGGCCAGGTTATAGTTGGAAGGAAGGGTAGATGTCACAGCGAAGTTCGTCATCCGGGAGGGGGTGGCGTTGGAAATTGCCCTGATGAAGGAGATGGAGGGTGTGGAGGTGGTGAGAGGGAGGGATGGCGAAAACATCCTCCGTTCCGCAATATATAGTGTACTGTAACTATTCTGCGCATGCGTCGAAAACTTGATAGTTGAACCACACTGCCCGCCGGCAGCGCCCTCGCTGGTGGAATAGCGGAACTCAGTCGCCCTCTGCGTTGCTGTTTGCCACGGCCGTCGACGCACTCTGTCGTCTTCGATTTGAGCAAATCGTGGAGATGATTGGATTCCATGCACTGTACAGCTGGTAGCCGCTGTCACGGTTTAACAGATTTTGCGCCAGTCGTATTTATACGGATTCTTTAATAATGGAGTCCCAGAAAGACATTCCTGTGGAGAAAATCATTGTTTTCTCATACTCCATTGAATGTCCAGTAGAAATACAATGTTCAGCAATAGCGGACTTGCTTGGCTACAAAAGGCGGGTGTAACGATGTTCAGTGCAGCGTTCTTTCACGGTGCGTGTGGTTTGACCTATGTAAGCCATACCACATTGGCACGGTATCTTGTAAATTCTGGCCTTTCGTAGTAACAAATTGTCCTTAACTGATCCCACAAGGTCCGCAATCTTCGATGGTGGGCGGAAAACGACTTACCTGAAATTTTCGGAGGATTCTTGCTATTTTAAACGAAGTGTTACCAACGAAAGGAAGAAAAGCTAAAGATTGTTCCGGCATGTTCTCTTTATTCACTCCCTGCTTCTTAGTTTTAACTGTTAGTGCCATGTTAATCTGCCGAATGGAATACCCATTTTCGCTGAATACTGTCTTTAGATAGGCGAGTTCTTGAGGTAAGCTATCTAGATCTGAAACAGTATGAGCTCTATGAACAAGTGTTTTAAGCAAACTCATGGTTTGCGATGGGTGATAACTCGATGCTTGCAGGTACAAATCAGTATGAGTAGGTTTCCGGTAAACTGAATGCCCTAGAGAACCATCATTCTTCCTTCGAACCAGGACATCCAACAAAGGCAAACAACCATCTTTCTCTATTTCCATGGTGAATAGGATGTTGCTATGAATGGAGTTGAGGTGATGAAGAAACTCCATTAATTTATCTTCTCCATGAGGCCACACTATGAAAGTGTCATCCACATACCGCCAAAAAACTTTGCTTCAGGGCAGCTGATTCAAGCGCTCTCTCTCCAAAATCCTGCATAAAAAAGTTGTCCACCAAAGGAGACAGGGGACTACCCATGGCGACACCGTCAGTCTGTTCAAAATATTCTTGATTAAACATAAAATAAGTTGAGGAAAGAGCGTGCCTGAACAAATCAGTGATATCAACAGGAAACATGTTACCAATCAGTGTCAAAGAATCTGCAAGAGGAACTTTTTACTAAAGTGAGACCACATGAAAACTTACTAGAAGGTCTACACTGCTAAGACGAAGAGCCCCCAGTCTATTGATAAAATCCGCTGAGTTTCGTATGTGATGTGAGCACTTGCCTACAAAAGGTCTCAGTAAGGAAGCGAGATGTTTAGCTAAATCGTATGTAGGGGCTCCAATGTTGCTCACTATTGGACGCAGAGGAAGACCCTCTCTATGAATCTTTGGAAGGCCATACAGTCGTAGAGGTACACAACCATGTGGTCTTAAACTCTTGATGGTCTCTTGCGGTAAGGAGGAGGAATTTAATAGTGCTGAAGTTTTTCAATCCTCCTATAGGTAGAGTCACTTAGCAGACCATTCATGTTATCTTTATACACACCACGAGGTAACAAAACAGTTGCATTACCTTTGTCAGCTTTCAATACCACTACGTCAGGGTCCTCTCTCAGATTTCGTAATGCAGCCCTTTCTGCAGAGGTTAAATTACTGCGTTGAGTAGGAGCCTTCAACAGAGCACGGCAAGTTTCCCTTCTTATTTCGTCTGCAGCATCCAAAGGAGGACGTACAGCTTCTTCAACACCACTCAAAATACTTATTAATGGCGGTGCTGTATGTGTAGGTGCAAAATTGAGTCCCTTGCTTAATACAGACAGCGTAGCGTCGCCCAAATTATTCTCCGTGAGATTGACAACGGAACGTCGTACCATTATTCCTTCTGGCGACGGCTTCTGTGGCAACAGTCGATCAAATTTTGATATCTGCCGACAACTAGCATCATTGTGGATC
The DNA here is from genome assembly GCF_021461385.2 of Schistocerca piceifrons. Lineage (NCBI taxonomy): Eukaryota > Metazoa > Arthropoda > Insecta > Orthoptera > Acrididae > Schistocerca > Schistocerca piceifrons. The sequence continues at coordinate 577,383,191 of NC_060143.1, forward strand.
CACTCGAACTTGGCCGAAGTCACTCCACCAACCCAGTCCCACGATACAGGAGAAAGATACCTTGCAACCTTCAGATGTAAATGGTAAGGTTCTGCTGAAATAGCATCTAACCTTTGTCTTGTCTAGCAAATCCTCTCCTTGACAATAGCATGACTAGCCTTCTCAGTAATCTTCCGTGCAGTAGCGATCTTAATGAAATGAGTCACTCTAGCAAATTTTGGTATAATGCCATGGTCCCGACATCTCAATGAAAAGTATTGAACGACGACCGGCTGCAAGCCCGAAATTTGTTTGAACAGTCAATTCGCCGGGAAAATTTTAAAATTCACACAGGTTTCAGTATGTTTTCTACATAAAACCCTCTGCAAAATATTTTTTGAAGAAACTTTTTAGGAAATGCTACTGCAAGGGAAGTGAGGAGTAATTTCTAGTGCTTCCCACTTATGCTGCGACGTTTCATCGCATCTACGAGAGCCTTGCAGAACACCTCTGACTACGAACCCGTGATCCTCAGAAACGCGCCAACTGGCCCACTAGAGGACCCGTGTGGCGGCAGTGTCCGGCTGCAGCGTGCAAGTATCTCCATTTGAGGCCACTTCGAAGCCCTGTGCGTCGACGGAGATGAACTGATCAGAGCAGTCCAGGCCCCAAGCGAAGAAAATCTTCAGCTAGCGCGGGGTTCGAACCCGGACCCACGATCTAGCTGCAGCAACCTGGCCACTACACCACGAGTTGCATAAGAAGTTTTAGTGCTTTTGTATTCTGGAAGATGGTTCTGACTACACATTTAAGGGACCTACACACGCATCGACCGACCGAACTTACGTTGTTTGGATATCGAGCGGGCGAGCGGGTAGGACCACCCAACACCCGACCCCCGAGCCCTCCAATTGTGCCGTGGGCAGCACTGTGAGTGGGATTAAGTAAGGTGCGAGGCGGGCGAAACTAAGGACAGAGTTTCTGGAGGAATTTAAAGGCTGCAGACGTTTGTGGGAAACGAATGTGCAAGGAGTATAGTAATACAGTTGCTAAGAACTTTCAGCATTTCATTGCATAATTTTTTCAATACAGAGGCGAGAAATGAAGCAGTTTTCATATTTTTGGCGAATTCATAATGGTTTCGTGTGGTATAGGGAAGTCCGTCGACCTTCCGTATTTCTATTTTTAGGTTTTATTTCCGAAACATACCGGAAATGAAATTTAAAAACAAATATCTACATTCAGTGGAAGTTAATTCATGAAACATAGTTGCTTCATTGGAGTGTCAAAACGGTCCAGCCTATATCCAAGCCCTCTGCTATGAAGAGCAAAGCATGCCATTTTCTCTGCATCTGTCGCTAAATGCTTCACTTCTTATGTGTCTGATGTACTTCTCAGATGGGCGGCACCATAATGTGTAGTCTTTCTTCGAATTTGAAATGAATTTCTTAAGCATACAGGTCATCTTATGCTACATATGTAAATTAATGTTTACATGAACATTGTTTTATTTATTTTGCTTTACCATTATATATTTCCTCAGTCAATAAATCACGTTGCAGGTTTCAGGAATCATTTACTTAATAATTGTGAGGATAGAACGACAATTTGAGATTCTCAACTTCTGCCACTGGCAGCCTATCATGACGTTTCTTGTTAAGGATTCAAGTTCAGCACCGAAATGCACAATCCATCCATTTTTATATAATTACGAAAATTATCAGCTCCCAGCTAAAGTGACCGAAAGTGGGTAAATTTGTTTATTTGCGTTAGCCACTTCTTTGGCCACAGCTTTCTCTCTTTTTTGGCCTTGTTACCTCTCCAAAACTCAAGACAAGCCCCATATCTGTTACTGTAAAACCAAACGATCTCGTAGAACAAAGAATGACTTAAAGATAAATCCCAACAGGACGGCGCTGTAATTCCTGAATGCAGTCGGTCGGGACGTATGTAGACTGTCATGAAATCGATCGGTCGGCCGATTAGTTGGAGCACGTGTAGAGACAATGGTTTTAAGAGTTGCAATCTCGTGTCCGTTACGAGTATTTTAGTTGTGATTCTGTTTTTATGTCAGAGTAAAACTTTATTTTGGTAAGGATTAATTCCGTGCACCGTTTTATTAAAAGACTAGGTTACCAGAGATGCCTGTGGAGCAGAAATTTAATTTAGCAACGCCACATCTTGGCGTCAAGTTTCCTCCTACACGCGCGACTCCGAGGCTGCGTTAACACGGTGGCGCCGCCAGAGGCCGCCCCACAACGTCACCCAAAAACTGCGTCCCACCGGCTAGGTTTATGGAGGGACTAAGATTACGTTAGACTAATCTATCAGCGAGGTTAGTTTTTAACTTCATTGGGCGGGATGGGGACCAGGACGCCTCTGTGCTTGGCGACGGGTACTACAATGCTCTTAAAAATACGCCGAATACACGCCAATGAGCCGTATCTGTTTTCAAAAGAACGCGCTCTGTACTATACACGCTTTACTCGGTTATTAAAGTAACCACAGAAGTTTTACAACTACGTTACATGAAGAGAGAAATGCCCTATTACACGCCACAGGTGATTTGTGGTGACATTGGAGAGGAATATTACAGACACCGGCACAACTCCAAATAAATTCACTAGAACAGACATATCCGTATGCCAATTAACCTTCAATTATTATACTTCAGCAAACATATGAAAAAAGTTTTAGAATAAGACACTAAATATCTGAAACACGCACAGACCACGTCAGTCAACTGACAGCCACTAGTAAGCAGTAATAGCATTTAGACAGCTGATACCACCTACCCCAACCCAAAAAAATTCCACTGCAGTAATTAAGATACGCCTCCATTGACATTTTACGGAATTAATTTTTGGGGCTATAATTTACGCCGACAATTTCCGATAAAGATGTTACCCACTTCTGGTCTTCAAATGTTGTTGTTGTTGTGGTCTTCAGTCCTGAGACTGGTTTGATGCAGCTCTCCATGCTACTCTATCCTGCGCAAGCTGCTTCATCTCCCAGTACCTACTGCAACCTACATCCCTCTGAATCTGCTTAGTGTATTCATCTCTTGGTCTCCCTCTTGGTCTTCAAATAAAGTTGCGATTTCAGTCCACAGATTCCGAACTATATTCCAGTTACGATATTTTTCATCCTGAGGATGACAAACCCTTTTCTTTGACTAAACTTATCACTTTCTCAGTCCATTTCATGTGAACGTCGCCAGCTTCCACAAAAAGAAAAAACTGGCATGAATTTGACAGATCGTCGTCGAAGTAGGTACGTTCAAGGCGATGAACTCTGCATTGTGACCTAGTAGTGTACCTATTTGAGAAATTCGGAAAATGTCGCTCGTCGGTACAATCCGACATGGGTGCCACTGCGACCGTACCCTGACGCCTTCACCGACTCTGTCACACAACGGCAAATGGCCAATGACCTCGCACCGGACCAAATTCAGTAAAAAAGGAACAAGAGTCATGCTTTAATAGGAGCCACACTGCAAACTATTCAACTTGAAAATTTAAAAAACAGGGAAGACCAACGTGTTTTAGCATTCCTCTCTCAGAACTGGAAAGTCTGCCTCACGGACCCGCCTGTCTAGAGGCGGTGAGGCGTACTCTTAAACTTCCCGGCAAATCAAGACTGCACTCCTGCCAGCCTTCGCGGGCAGCGCTCTTCTGCCCAGGCACGACTAGGAACTGGCCCCCACTAACTGCCTTCCACCGGGAAGTTACTTCTTTCTTTGCTACTTTCCCGGTCCTGCGAAACGGTCCTCTCCAACGCAGAACCGTAGAGTCATTCTACAAGCGTGTTCTGTTCTTTCACACGGTCCGCGATTTAAAAATTACAGATGTGTCGCTTTTCCTTGACTTCAGAAAAACATTAAGCAACGTCACCTAGTACCTAAAAATGGGTGCTTACAGAACATCTTAGAGAGCTGAAATAGTGAGGGCTTCAGAGAAACAACTTTACGGAAGGACGTGCCCTTTTAATAACTTAGTTCATCTTTGATAAAACTAAACTACAGTAAAAAACTACACGCCTATAAAAATTATGCAAAGTTGCAACGCATGCTACAAGAGAAATTCAAAACTAGAGAATCATGACAGAAAAAGATAAAGCGAATGAACTTGCGGAATATGATATTGCGATAAGAATTGGACACATGAACAAGTATCCTGAAACATGGTCTGGAGTACACAAAATTCCTTCAGTATTTCTCTTGAGAGAATCAATTATGACAAAACGAAAATTTTCTGCGAAAGAAATTTACTGATGCACTTTTCCTTTCAGAGTAATGTACAACACGCGAGGAAGTACTAACACGATGGCGTGTCTTACATGACTGCGTGAAGAAAAGCCAGTCGGCATTTATAACATTCATAGATTTAGAGAAAGTTTTTGACAGTGTTGACTGAAATACTGTGTCCACAACTATATAATTATCAGGGATTGTATATAGGGAGCGAAAGGTTATTTACAATTTTTACAGAAACCAGACTGCAGTTACAAAAACGACGACGTGAAAGTAAAGAGGTAGTTGAGTAGGGAGGCAGACTCGTTTGTAGCCTCCCCCCGATTTACGTTTAGCAAGCAGTGAACGAAACAGATAAATGTAGGAAAGAAAAGTGAAGTTAGCCGATAAAATTGGGAGACATAACTTCTAAGAGCTTCTGAACGGAATCTGTAGTTGAAAATACGGAAACGTCCGATCCCGCCCGTCTGCTTTGACCCATGACGTCACAAATATGGCGGAAACGATCATAAACCACGATTCCAATATGGCGCATATGAAGTCGGTACGTACACATTATGAGGACGAAAATACATCGAAAAACACACACACTTCCCACAAAAAGCCTAATGACACTAACGGGACAAGCGCGACAAATGGAGTGTTTTTGGGTGGGGGGGCAAACTAAATATAAACAAATTTACACACCCACCCCCATACAAAACCACACAAAACGACGAAAAAATCGACATTACAGAACTCCCAAATACCACTAAACAATATCATCTGGAATCTGACACTTCCCTTGACCTAGGTAGCTCAACAGCAGCTCCCGATCCCATAAATTAGGATCAAACACTTCCCATGGCCTATATGACAAAAACATCTCCCGATACCAATAACATACACAGCCATACATTGGGATCTAACACTTCCCTTGACCTGCGTACTTAATTTTATCCGTCAGACATTCCTGAACTAAAAAAAAAACAATCTATTAATTTTACTAAAATTACCACACGATGTACAGCGAACACTAAATTAACGGTTTTGTGGGAAGGTTAACTCACTGAAACGAATTCCACTATAAACACAACCGACACTAACGATTCTGGATAATGAGCAAAAGAAAACTGAGCCCATTACACCACAGATACGAAAACCCTGAACATACCACCAGAGAGCGCAACAAACTACATCACGACGACATCTACAAACACGCCAGACTCACAAACCAAACTCCGCGCCGTCATAAGGTCACACACGACAACACCCTTACGTCACGGGTGAAGGTCGACGCGTTGGATCGGACGCTTCTGTCGACCCGTAGTTTATTGAGGAAGTCATTGTGCTGCGTAAGCTTTTTTATTTTTGAAATAAACCCGCTATTTCATAGTTTTGGGCTGTTGGGTGATTGCACCCTCTTTGCCATTTCCAAGCTACCTCGTCAGTGAAATTACGAAAACTACAGCAGCTTCAAGACTAGAAAATTAAAGTCTGAAATGTACAATTACATAAAAACTTGACATCGTCACAGGGAGAAACTAGTCATATCTTCCCCAAATTAATATGGAGGAAGAGACGTGACTAGTTTCTCACTATGACGGATTTGTGTAAAAAGTTTACCCAGATTTGATAATTTTTCTATTCTGTCACTAGGCATTTGTTTCACTACCGGGTAGCTTGGAACTGCCTAAGGGAGGAAATTAGTAAACAGCGCAAAAACATGAATTAAAGAGTTTATTTCAAAAATAAATACCTACGCAGAACAATGACCTTCCTAAAACCTGCAGCGGCTGTGGACCCTGACGTACATAGGGAATGGACGATGCTTGGAAAAAGTATTGGATGTGGTGGAATTAAGCCTGGCGTTGCTGAGGAAATAAGATTGGAGAACGAGAGGCTGAAAGTAGCAACGAGTTTTGCTATTTGAGCAGCAGAATTATGGCCCAAGTGACAACAGAATTTTCTGTGGAAAATAAACGGTGACCTCGAACATAGATTGTAATATTACTGGAAGTTCCGTAGTATGAAAGCTGTGAGTACCCTTGGAAAGACATTCACCTATCTGTATATTAAATGATCAACTTATGAAATGAGACCTATTCTTTGAAAGACATTTGTTTTATATAATTTACGAACTGTAAAGATGCGCATCTAGCGCGGACGCTAATACATCAATTGCGCAGTCAAACATTTTAACAGAATCTGAACTGACGTTCCGCTTCGATCTAAATAAAAGATGACAGTAAAAAACTTTTGTAGATCTTCAGATTTTTAATGTACTTCTGCTTGTAATGCGAAAACCTAAAGAAGGTCGATTTTAAGCTAGAAAAGTGAGCGGTCTTGCCAGCGTGCAGACATTATTAATTAATAAAATTCAAGTAATTTGTGTTAGAATCCGTAAATCGGCAAGTTATAAAGGTGTTGAACAGTGCAAGAACTTTCTTTAACGAAGGAGAAAAGTAATGACTAATTTGTGACAAAAACGTGAACCAAGGAGACAGCACAGGGCAGGCTGAAATCTGATCGCACCATACAGTTAGAAAAGTACTTATGTAAGATATATTGTCTATAAGCAAGCCCTAATTGCTTGTGAGAACCGTTTGAATATATTTAGTGTTTACCAGACGTATTATATTCTTTTCCTTTATACTTTTTTAACCTCCATGCCATATTTTTATAAATGTCAAACAGCCTTTACTACAGCAGAGAATACTGCGGCATCCTGGTCGTGTACAGAAGGCCGCCCCATGTCTTCTATACAACTCATAGCTGCCCCATTTATTAATGATTTCATTTGCAAATGCAATTTTTTTACTGTTCTTTTTTAAAGGTCCCTTAGATAATTATAAAATTCATACTGATTACGTAAAGAAATCCGGGTTGTTCTTTTCCAAATAATAGAAGTCTTTGCGTAATCAAAAAACTAGCCGCCTCCTGACAACGATCAGTAGCCGACCAGACGACGGACGTCTTCTACCGCTTTCGAGTCTTGTGGCAAAGCTGTGCCAAACTGGGAACACGACATTCTAGTATGAAACAGATTTAAATTAAAAGAATGGAAATATATTTAACCTAATCATACTAGAAGATGTAACCCGTAGAGAATCTCTCCTGAAACTTTGTATCATTTAGTGTGATGTATGAAAGCCACGTGTACGATAAACAGTACAGACGATATGAGACGGGGGCTTTTGAAATTTGGCTCTGGATGGAGTGGATGGCGTGTGTAACTAGTGAAGAGGCACTGAATAGAATAAAGGAAGAAGGCGCTTTGTGACAAAACGCGACTGGAAGTGACTGCAGGACGTTTTGAGGGAGCAAGGACTAGGTAGGTCGCTAAAGAAAGTGCGGCGACAGAGCAATGCTTGTCTTACAGGAAGCACTTTCATGGGGAGCTAAGTCGCGGTAATTACGCAGAAATTAAGTTTTGCACAGTACAGTAGAGGTCAAATTTAAAAAAATTGTTCTTCATTAGTCTTAGTCTATCTAGCACTAATCTAGGACATCAGGAAGTATACAACAAATTTCAAGACTAGCTGTGCAGTTCATCGAGGAACGTTTTAATCAGTGCGAGAGCGCCACTAAGTACTCAAACGGCAGCGCTATAATAAATGCGTTTCGGCATTGTGATACTCGCGAAATTACTGTAGCGCCCGATTTTGGGTATCACTTCATCTACCACGTTATGTTAAATATGAATAGTAATATGTTCCTTCTGGCAGGGCAGAGAGAATTTATTCGAAACTAGTTTCAGTAAAATTAAATGCATTCAATGCGGACGACAGCAATGAAAATGCAGTGAAAACTGATGAGAAGGATCGGAACTGCAGTGTAATAGACACAGCTTCCAATGAAAATTTGTGCAGACCGACCCTAACCCTGTTTGCGCGGTTAGCGTGTGTTACGTCCTCAGTCAGACTGTGGGCACGTGCCCAGGACTGGCGGGGAAATAAACACAGCTGTTTCCATGCATTACCTAGTCGCAGTTTCTACCACGACACTATTCATAGGGGGTTCAGAGTTTCTGGAATGGTTTTCCATGTCACTCTAGCTTCATGGATCTTATTCCCATTGCCAGCGTTTCGTTTCAGTGTTTTAATTCAGTAGGCAGGCATTCCTGTGACAGATTAACGCACGCTCTGCCACTGGAGTCTTAGCTCGGTACCCCACAGAACGTCTGGTTGGAATGTAAGTGATAGGCGGAAACACGAGTGATAAAGTTTGAGACAGGCCTTAAGGCGTGCGCAGATTGCCTGCTTTTCACAAGTAATCGTCTGGAAACAGGCTATCTCGGTTCGACGCTAGTTCTGACACAAAACCCTCCCTTTATCACGACAAATTCAACCATTTTTGCCGAGTGCTGTCTGCGAGCCGAATAGGAAACTCTTATAGTGGCATGCGTAATACAAATGTGAAATTCAACAAAAATTTTAAAAATAAGAAATCAAACCGTTCCCCTCCGCTCCCCCCTCAACTAATACGATATTTACACTTCCGCAGCAAACTAATGCGCGTAAAACAACTTCAAGGGAGAGGGGAGGGGGGGGGGGGGATAGGACGTCAAACCGGCCGACTTTGAGCAGGAGAGGCATCATAGGACATTTTAACTTCCAGTGTCTATACTTTTACAAATAAAGCCATAAAACTTTGTCAGCATCACCAGGAAGGATTCAGGATTCACACTCATTTCAGTGGAAGTTCGAAAACATAACAAATTTTTTTACGTGTGAAATTTCATCATTTTTTCACTTATGGCTGCATTTGTTGCTATAGATACACTTTTTTCCATAAGTTAGAGAGATTCTTCGATGAATTTTGAACAGCATGCATATACTTACAGATGTATGAAAGTCTGGAATTTAATTTATGAAAAACGAAAGTTGTTATATTTTAAAGAACATGTTTAGAAAAAACGCAAATTTAATAGTTAATTACCTCAATTTTTACCACAGTTTTTTTATAGATGTGTAAAATTCTAGAGATTCATACACCTTTAAGTATGGTTTGTATGCTGTGCAAAATTCAGCGAAGAATCTCTTACTTACGAAGAAAAGTTTACCTATAGCAACAAATGCTGCCATTAGTAAGTGAAAAAAATGATGAAATTTCACATGTAAAGAAAATTATTTCGTTATGTTTTCGAACTTCCACTGCTATGAGTGAATTCTGAATCCTTCCTGGTCATGCTGACAAAGTTTTACGATTTTTTTTGTAAAAGTATAGACAATGGAAATTGAAATGTCCTCTGGTGCCTCTCGTGCGCCAAGTCGGCCCGTTTGACTTCCTAACCCCCCCCTCCCCCTCCCCCCTTAAGTTGTCTGCTCTCTTCCCTCCTCCCCAATAGAAGCTTAAGTAGCTAATCGTCACGATTTAATTCTATTTCATCCATTAGAAATGGCTAGTAAATGCCTATGACTGTAAGAATTGGTTTATAAAGTAACATTCGCTGCAGTCAATGAGAATTTTCTTTGATTTAATTATTCCACAACGTATTCACATTTTTTCCGTGGGTTTTGCACAACTGCCGATATACGGAAACAGGTGCTTGAAAATGGCAATCACATTGCTAAAAGCGCCGTGCAAGAAATAACGTGACTGTCACCAGCAAAGGTTATCAGTCAAAGAAACCGAGTCTTGCTCTCACCCCACGTGTTGCGCTGCTGCTGCTGCTACGTGTCTCCACTGCACTAGCCCGTCGCGCACACCCCACTAGAACACTACGTCAGGCCCTCTTTCCCTGAAGCGCCGCTCGCACAAAGCATTTCAGCGCGAAAGATACGAAGCTACTCTCGAAAGGTGGTCAGTGTAAACGGGCAGTGCTGTCGTTACGTTTTACAGAAAACTGAGTTGTTTCCTTTCTCGCTGTCTAAATTCCACAGCCTGCTGCGAAATATTAAGTTGGTGCATAAGTTCACAATAGTCTTCCAACCCTCGGGTAACTTCCCGACACCGCGACTGTAGAAATCACGTGCTTTTGAGCCGAAGAACTCGTCGAACCAAGTTTGGGGGATATTCGCATCCGCAAAACAAATTCATTGAAGGCTGTTGGACTGGGAGGGTAAATGGTGAAAATCTGACGGCGCAAAATCAGGTGAATAAGGTGGGTGCGGGATGACTTCCAAACCCAGTCCCTGTATAACGTTTTCAGTGTAGCAGAATGTGGGAGGACTTCGCCGTGGAGTAGAATCGCTTCAGGTAGTCTACGTGGTCGTTGTTCTTCGATTGCGTCTGCTAAACGTCTTGTTGGCGACAAATGTCAGCAGTGATGGTTGCACTCAAGGACGCAACTCGCAGTACACCACACCTAATGCGCAACGTTATCTTTTGTGGATGCGCACAGGTCTTTGTACGGCGAATTAGTGCTTTGTTTGGGCTCAACCATTCCATCCCTTTCCTTAGGTTAGCACAAAGACACCGTTTACCGTCACCAGTAACGATACCGGACAGGAATGGTCGGTGTTGTTCTCGAGCTAACTGATGATGCGCAAGCATTTGCCCACATGCTGATTTTTGTGATTTTGAATTAGACCATGTGGTGTACCTATACACCCGATTTTTGAACCTTCCCCACTGCACTACAAAGTCGCATTATGGTGGATGATCACAGTTCATTACATTTGCCGGTTCTCGATCACATTGAAATGTATCATTGTGGCTTAACGCGTTTAAACTATTTACATCAAATTCGGAAGGTCGTCTTGAACGTGGAAAGTCACTAATCTCAAAACGATCCTCCAAAAAACGAAAAAACCATTTTCTAACTGTTCTCTGTCCAATGGTAAATGTTTCTGATTGTCTCCGCTGCTGTCACCCTTCTACTGAGAAATAGAAGAATATGTCAGAAATGTTCCGATTTCTCCAATGGCACTCCTATTTCCTACCTTCCACAGCTCTACTCATTATCTCCAAAGACAAAACAACAAAATGCAAACTCAAACAGCAACAGCGAACTACAAATATAAACTGATACTCGGTAAATAAACGCACAGCAGCCGGAATACCAACATGCAAAGCAAAAACGCCACAAACTTATGCACCAGCGTAATAGTAAAGAAGATGTCTCGTTAAACGCTTTTACCAAAATCTACAGGTAATTCCCAAGAATCGCTGGGTCCAAACGATACATATCGAACGTGCGATCGTAAATCAATCATGCGACTCCGGTGGTGGGCGTTGTGATCAATTGTTTGTGATCGTCATTTTCATCTATTTGCCGTTGTTCCCGTAGTTGCTCTAAATTACATACTTCCGCGAATTATCTGTGAGTTGCTAGGGAAACCCAGACGAAGTATGTCGTTACTGAGTGAGATGTTTGGTGTTCTTGATGTTTCTTCAGCGGATTCTCTCACATGGAAAAGTCTAATTCCATGTTTATCCAGCGTAGAAAATTGTTTGACTTTTTGTCGCACATATGGGGTACTACGAGACGGGGGAAGAAGGGACTGGGTAGACTGTGGTGGTGCGAAGTGTCTAAACCTTCGTAAGAACAGTTTCGATGCTGAAATACCATTACAGTTTCATTGCGGACAGTGCGGAAAACGAACGAGTATCAGGAAGAATACATGGTTCGACTCTTCCAAATTATCCAACCAGACCACCGTAATGGACTTTAACATGACGACAACACCGACGACGAGTAAGGTAAGTCGTCTCCTTTGTAATTGCAGGTATTTTTGTAACGCTCTTCTTTTGTCATTGCTGTAGTGACCAGTGTAAACATACTCATAACGCCCGCCACCAGAGTTGCATGAACGATTCACGATCGTGCGTTAGATATGTATCGTTTGGACCCAGCGACTGCGATAGGCAATCATTCTTGGAAATTACCAATCTACATTTCATCAAGCGAGGAAATAAAAAGGAAAGGCTGAAAATTAGGGTCTGATAGGTCATCAGAGATGGGCACAGTCTCAGTTTGGCAGAACTAAATCGGCCGTCTACGTTCCGAGGGAACCACCCCGGCATTCGTTTCTAGCTATTTACGTAAATCAGGCATAACGTAAATCGTGATGGCTGGACGGAGATTTGAAAACCGCCGTCCGTTCACACTACATCCAATAGGGTCGGTCGCCGTCCCACCCCGTTCGATGAGAACATGAGAGATTGCTATATTATGCGTATTATTTTGACACTGTGCCCCTCTAGAGGCTATTAACGAAGGTACGAGCATACAGGACGTGAACGGTAGACGAGTTCTTAAATAAGACAACCCAATACATTGACCTCTATGGGACACGGGTATCGTCAGAGGTGCCCCAGGGAAGTGTGACAGGACGGCTCTTATTTTCTATACATATAAATCACCTGAAAGACTGGGTGAGTAACAGTCTGGGGCCGTTCGCTGATGATGCTGTGGTGTATGGGAGGCTGTCGTCATTGAGTGACTGTAGGGCGATGAAGGACGATTTAGACAAAATTTGGTAGCCTTCTCTAAAAGTAGGAAACGGTAAGTTAATGCAGACGAGTAGGAAAGACAATCCCATAATGTTCGAATAGAGAATTGGTACTCTGCCACTTGATACAGTCACATCGATTAAATATCTAGACGTGACGTTGCAAAGCGTTACGAAATGAGACGAGCACGAAAGGCCGGTAGTAGGGAAGGTGAGTGACCAAGTTCGGTTTACTGGACGAGTTAAGCAGACCGCGTTTAGCACAGTAGTGCGAGTCATTCTTGAGTGTGGCTCGAGAGTTTGGGATCCCCACCAGGTCAGGTTCCACCAATACATCGAAGCTGTTCTGAAGCTTGCAGGTACTGATAGACTTGACCATCACGCGAGTGGTGCAGAGACGGTTCATGAACTCAAGTGGGAATCCCTGGAAGAAAGGCGACGTTCTTTTCGCGCAAGATAAAAAGAAAAGTTTGGAGAACCGGCATTTGAAGATGACTGCAGAACGATTCTACTGCCGGCAGCATACATTTCGCTTAAGGACCGCGAAGACGAAATAAAAGAAATTGGGACTCGTACTGAGGCGTATAGACAGTTGTCTTTCCCTCGATCTATTTGCGGATGGGACATGAAAGGAAATGACAGTAGTGGCGCAAGGTACTCTGCGCTATGCACCATACCGAGCGAGGTGTCGAAGTGGTTAGTACACTGGACTCGCATTCGGGAGGACGACTGTTCAAACCCGCGTCCGGCCATCGTGATATAGCTTTTCCTTGATTTCCCTAAATCGTGTCAGGCAAATGCCGAGATGGTTCCTTTGAAAGGCCACAGTCGATTTACTTCCAATCCTTCCCTAATCCGATGGGACCGACGATCTCGCTGTTTGATCCCCTCTCCCGAATCAAGCTGTGACCTGCAAAGTATGTACGTAGATGTAGATGTAGATTCGCGTAAATTGGACATATATCGGCATTAAATTATTATAAATGCGTGGCAGAGTAGTTCTTATTTCATTATTTGCTACGTGTAAGAGGGAGGTTTGCCAACGGCCTTGCCGCAGTGGTAACACCGGTTCCCGTCAGATCACCGAAGCGCTGTCGGCCTGGGCTAGTACCTGGATGGGTAATCAAACGATTTGCCGAGCGGTGTTGGCAGGTGGGATGCACTCAGCCCTTGTGAGGCATACTGAGGAGCTACTTGACTGAGAAGTAACGGCTCGGATCTCGTAAAGTGACATACGTCCGGGAGAGCGGTGTGCTGACCACATGCCCCTCCATATCCGCATGCAGTGACGCCTGTGGGCTGAGGGTGACACGGCGGCCGGTCGGTGCCGTTGGACCTTCATGGCCTGTTCCGGAGTAGTTTAGTTTTAAGTGGGAGGTTTGGAGAGATCGAACTGTGCGACGGAGATTAAGGGAAATGTGAGTGCCAAAAGGAACCACTCTCCGAGAAGGAGCTGACAACTGACCGTTTCAAGAGTGAGCGTGAGAACGCATAGTGCTTACCTGCCGCTGTGGGGAAAATGGAACGCAGACGAGGGGAGATTGGGGTTTACCACCCTGTCGATGATGGGGTCATTATGGACTCAGGTAGGCTCAGTCCAGAAACGGATGCGTCTAGAAGCCGGCTGTGCACGTTTCGTAGCGACTGTAGCGTTTTGACGCTCCTCGATCACCCACAAGGATAACGACATTTTCTGTGTGCTTGGGACTGAACTGCTCCTCGCCCTTATTTACGTCACCGTATTTACTTCTACATTACGCCCCTCAAGCCACCTTACTGTGTGTGGCAGAGGGTTCTCCTTTTCCTGTCCCAGTCGTTTGTGGGTCACGGGAAGAACAATTTCTGGTAGGCCTCTGTGTGGGCTTGAATATACACTACTGGCCATTAAAATTGCTACACCAAGAAGAAATGCAGATGATAAACGGGTATTCATTGGACAAATATATTATACTAGAACTGCCATGTGATTACATTTTCACGCAATTTGGGTGCGTAGATCCTGAGAAATCAGTACCCAGAACAACCACCTCTGGCCATAATAACGGCCTTGATACGCCTGGGGATTGAGACAAACAGAGCTCGGATGGCGTGTACAGGTACAGCTGCCCATGCAGCTTCAACACGAAACCACAGTTCATCAAGAGTAGTGACTGGAGTATTGTGACGAACCTGTTGCTCGGCCGCCATTGACCAGACCTTTTCAATTGGTGAGAGATCTGAAGAATGTGCTGGCCAGGGCAGCAGTCGAACATTTTCCGTGTCTATAAAGGCCCGTACAGGACCTGCAACATGCGGTAGTGCATAATCCTGCTGAAATGTAGGGTTTCGCAGGGATCGAATGAAGGGTAGAGCCACGGGTCGTAACACATCTGAAATGTAACGTCCACTGTTCAAAGTGCCGTCAGTGCGAACAAGAGGTGACCCCGAGACGTGAAACCAATGGCACCCCATACCATCACGCCGGGTGATACGCCAGTATGGCGATGACGAACACACGCGATGTCGCGATGTCGCCAAACACCGATGCGACCATCATGATGCTGTGAACGGAACCTGAATTCATTCGAAAAAATGACGTTTCGCCATTCGTGCACCCAGGTTCGTCGTTGAGTACACCATCGCAGGCGCTCCTGTCTATGATGCAGCGTCAAAGGTAACCGCAACCATGGTTTCCGAGCTGATAGTTCATGTTGCTGGAAACGTCGTCGAACTGTTCGTGCAGATGGTTGTTGTCTTGCAAACGTCCCCATCTGTTGACTCAGCGATCGAGACGTGGCTGCACGATCCGGTACAGCCATGTCGGTAAGATGCCTGTCATCTCGACTGCTAGTGATACGAGGCCGTTGGGATACAGCATGACGTTCCGTATTACCCTCCTGAACCCACCGATTCCATATTCTGCTAACAGTCATTGGATCTCGACCAACGCGAGCAGCAATGTCGCGATACCATAAACCGCAATCGCGATGGGCTATAATCCGACCTTTATCAAAGTCGGAAACGTGATGGTACGCATTTCTCCTCCTTACACGAGGCATCATAACAACGTTTCACCAGGCAACGCCGGTCAACTGCTGTTTGTGTATGAGAAATCGGTTGGAAACCGTCCTCATGTCAGCACGTTGTAGGTGTCGCCACAGGCGCCAACCTTGTGTGAATGCTCTGAAAAGCTAATCATTTGCATATCACAGCATCTTCTTTCTGACGGTTAAATTGCACGTCTGTAACACGTCGTCTTCGTGGTGTACCAATTTTAATGGCCAGTAGTTTAATTTTATCCCGACTGCATTTTCACGATATATTCGTTGGAGGATGCAATATACTCGTATTTGTTTACCCTTCTAGAGGCAGTATCGGAACACATCAGGAGACCATACCGAGATACAAAAAGCCTCTGTTGCAAGGTCTGCCACTCGAGTTAGTTGAGAAGCTCCTTGACGCTTTCGGACTTACTAAATGGACCTCTAATGAATCGTGCTGCTCTACTTTGGATATTCTCTGTTCCTCCTATCAGTCCTGTCTGGTACAGATCCCATACTAAAACTAAACTAAAATCCGCCCGAACAGCCCATGAAAGCCCAACGGTACTGACCCGTCGCCGTGTCATCCTCAGGCCACAGGCGTCACTGGATGCGGCTATGGAGGGGGATGTGGTCAGCACACCGCTCTGCCGGCCGTATGTCAGTTTACGGGCCCGAAGGCGCTACTTCTCAGTTTGCCTCACAAGGGCTGACTGCATCCCGCCTGCCAACAGCGCTCGGCAAACCGGGTGGTCACCCATCCGAGTACGAGCCCAGCCCGACAGCGCTTATCTTCGGTGTTCTGACGGGAACCGGTGCTAACACTGCGGCAAGGCCGTAGGTCTAGAGATCCCACACTGACGAGTAATATTGAAGTGTTATACAAAAGTATGTAACACAAATGAACTCTAGAAACAAGATTATGCTTGTTTTTGATACACTGAAAATAGCTGTATTTTCTGTTCCTTTCTTATGATATTGTTCCACATGATGCAATATTCCAGTGAGACAAATATATCTTTTTTCTGAAGTTATTAATTCGTCTAGGTATTGTAGACTACTGGCCATTAAAATTGCTACACCACGAAGATGACGTGCTACAGACGCGAAATTTAACCGACAGGGAGAAGATGCTGTGATATGCAAATGATTAGCTTTTCAAAGCATTCACACAAGGTTGGCACCGGTGGCGGCACTTGCAACGTGCTGACATGAGGAAAGTTTCCAACCGATTTCTCATAAACAAACAGCAGTTGACCGGCGTTCCCTGGTGAAACGTTGTTGTGATGCCTCGTCTAAGCAGGAGAAATGCGTACCATCACGTTTCCGACTTTGATAAAGGTCGTATGGTAGCCTATCGCGATTGCGGTTTATGGTATCGCGACATTGCTGCTCGCGTTGGTCGAAATCCAATGACTGTTAGCAGAATATGGAATCGGTGGGTTCAGGAGGGTAATACGGAACGCCGTGCTGTATCCCAACGGCCTCGTATCACTAGCAGTCTAGATAACAGGCATCTTACCGACATGGCTGTAACGGATCGTGCAGCCACGTCTCGATCCCTGAGTCAACAGATGAGGACGTTTGCAAGACAACAAACATCTGCACGAACAGTTCGACGACGTTTGCAGCAGCATGGACTATCAGTTCGGAGACCATGGCTGCGGTTACCCCTGACTCTGCATCACAGACAGCAGCGCCTGCGATGGTGTAATCAACGACGGACCTGGGTGCACGAATGGCAAGACTTCATTTCTTCGGATGAATCCAGGTTCTGTTTACAGCATCATGATGGTCGCATTCGTGTTGGTGACATCGCGGTGAACGCACATTCGAAGCGTGTATTCGTCATCGCCATACTGGCGTATCACCCGGCGTGATGGTATGGGGTGCCGTTGGTTACACGTCTCGGTCACCTCTTGTTCGCATTGACGGCACTTTGAACAGTGGACGTTACATTTCAGATGTGTTACGACCCGTGGCTTTACGCTTCATTCGATCCCTGCGAAACCCTACATTTCAGGAGGATGATGCGCGACCGCATGTTGCATGTCCTGTACGGGCCTTTCTGGATACAGAACATGTTCGACTGCTGCCCTGGCCAGCACATTCTCCAGATCTCTCACCAACTGAAAAGGTCTGGTCAATGGTGGCCGAGCAACTGGCTTGTCACAATACTCCAGTCACTACTCTTGATGAACTGTGGTTTCGTGTTGAAGCTACATGGGCAGCTGTACCTGTACACGCCATCCAAGCTCTGTTTGACTCCACGCCCAGGCGTATGAAGGTCGTTATTACGGCCAGAGGTGGTTGTTCTGGGTACTGATTTCTCAGGACATATGCGCCCAAATTACGTGGAAATGTAATCACATGTCAATGTCAGTATAATATATTTGTCCAATTAATACCCGTTTATCATCTGCATTTCTTCTTGGTGTAGCAATTTTAATGGCCAGTAGTGGAGCAAAGTGGATTTTAAGGTATCGTCAGTAAACGCTAGCTTTCGGTTAGGTAAAGTGTTTGGCGGATCCTGCAGCCAGTGCATCGTTGGTCAGGTCCCGTTAATCATTGTTGTGCCAGCAATGGTAGCAGGAACGTGAAATTGTCTCCCTGCTATTTCACATCTAGTTCCATCAATTAACAATCCATTATCCTGTAACTCTAGTTTCAGTATCTCAGTTGGTATACCATTTTCATAGAAAATGATAATTAGTGTTTCAGGTGCAAATATAGAGTAAATCTAGTCATTTCCAAATTTCTGGAATTTTGGCTGAGGAACTATGACATTTTTGTCGAAATCTACTGCTCCCATTTTTCCTAAAAACTGCATGATTGGTTTTCTACTTGTATCACCCTTGTTGGACAGATAATTACATTTTCTCTAATACAATTTTTCAAATTTACTATAGACATATTTGCATTGTCATCTCTCCGTGTAGAAACTAATAATACTTCATGAGCTTGAATTTGTATCCATTTCCATTTTGCATTCCATTTCATCGGATTTCGATGCACCACGTAACACTGATATTGGACATTTATACCTATTACTGGAAACTGTATTTTAATGTGCAAACTAGCTTCATCAGTATCTACTCTTCCATCAGACACTCGATGAAATAAAGCTATATTCTTACTTGTTGCAGACACGATAAGTCCCTCTGGAATGTCTCTTTGTGCTTTCTGTAATGCCATCAAAATTTATTTTGTATTTAATTACGATGCACTCAGTTGCCCACGACCAGCATGTTGTACTGCTTCACGCAAAGTTCCGGCCGTTTAATAACATTGATATTCCTTGTTCCATGTTTACTAACTGTCTTGTGTGCCAGTCTACTTTTGCTTTTGTATCTTACGCTGACTCTTACATTTACAATTACGCTGTTTAAGTTCTTGATTTACTTATTATCCACGGTACCAAGAACAGTTTTTGACAGTTTTTCTCCCTCATCTAACCGACCTAGTTTTTTACGTATTAGCGTTCGTTCTATTACTTCTGTTAACTGTTGTAACTGAGTCCTCAATTTCTCATGTAAGTCTATCAATTCCTGATATTCGTTCTCCATATCTTCCAGTAGTCCTTCTTTCTCTGCTACTTTATGTTACGCTCCATGGTAAAGTTTATTTTGGCGTGGGGAACTGTTCAGGTGTCTTAGGAAGTCACAGAGTTGTTCCTCACCATGGCTCCACACAACAAAGATGCCGTCAACGTATCTGTACCACATATCAGGTTTAAAAGATCCCAAGTCCAACGCCTGTGCTTCGAGAAGTTCCATGAAGTTGGTACTAAGTGGACTACCCCCAGCGACGCCTTCTAGCTGTTCATAAATGTTCTTTGTAGAAGTTCTTATTTCACCTAAGAAAGCTCGTGGTGAGGTATGTATAAAAGAACTTGCTGATGTCTTTTTGGAAAATGGAACCGATGTACTCCAGAGGATCAATGAGTGGCACTACGGTAAACAGAGGAACAACATCAGAACTGACCAGGATGTTGATCGGTCAGGTTCTCAATGAAATGTCCTGAGTCCCTTGTGTATGTGTCATTCTTTGCCACGTGCGGCCGGGTGTTTGCCAGTTTATACGTCGGGGAGCCAGGAGCGCTAACAATGGAAGATAATTCTTATGGATCTCTGGTAATTCACACAGCAGAGGTGATAGGGTTTCTGTGCGTCCGACGAGAGAGATGATCCCTTGGTTAACCAATTTTTATGCCGTGTGATCCGCTGCGTCGAATCTGCTCTTAGTTTTCGGTTATGCAGTCTGCTTTAATAGGGACTGGATGTTCTGCTCATAACCTTCGCTCTCTCTGAGCAGAAGATGTGAGACCTATTGGACCCGACGACGTAACGATAACTAAGCGCAGATCCGACACGGCTTCACTGATAAGCTACAGAAACTAAATGTTGGACCGAACGACATCCTGGTCAGCTTTGATGTTGTTTCTGCGTTTACCAAAGTGCCACTCATTGGCTCTCAGGAGTATAACGGTTCCATTTTCGCGCATGACGTCACCAAACTGTTTCATCCATGTCTCACCACGAGCTTTTGAATGGTAACTTCTACGACCAGCTGGAAGAGGTCACCATGACTTCTCTACTTAGACCAGTGGTGGCCAACTTCTTCATGGAACACTTCGAAGCACAGGTACTGGACTTGGAACTTTGTAAACCTAAGGTATGGTACAAATACGTCAACGTCCCCTGCTGTGTGGAGCAATAGCGAGGAACAGATCGGTGACTTGCCTCCATGCCTACATGGAGGGAAAAAAGGACCAACAACTAACATTTCTAACAGTGCTGGTCATGAGGGATGCTGGAAACCTGGAACACAGCGTATACCTAAAACTGACACACACGGATTCATACTTTGTGCGTACTTTGAAATCAACACCCAAGCAGAAAAGAGCCTCGATTAATATACTCGTAAGGCAAGGAAGACGAATATGTCATCCGTAGCACCTCAGACGTGAGATGCAACACGAGGATTCCGAGGAGCAATGAATACTAAGCCAGTTACATAAGAGGTGTCACAGATTCAAACACCTGGTGAGGCAACACATCGCAAGAAGACATATCGAGTAGGGTCTTTCTACTATACATTCCCAGAGTGATGGACAGAATCGGCCGTATATTGTGCAAACGCGGCGTAAAAATTCTTTATAAACCGACAAAGAAGTCAAAGAGTGTCTCACATCGACAAAGGAGAAAAGGGACCCACTAGGCCGTGTACAGCATATCATAAGCAAGTGGAAAAGTCTATGTTGGAATGACTGGACGATCAGTCTATACCAGGATCAACAAACGTAAGCGGCTTTGCTATTTGGAGCAGGTAGAGGAATCGACCGTGGCAGAGCATGCGCTGTGTGAGGCCGACCACATCGTAGAATTCGCCAACACGGAAGTTTTCGCTGTAGAGAAGAGCTATCACACCTGCTTGTTCAGGGAAGCTATAGAAATACACTAAACATAACAGTAGCTTCAACAAGAAAGAAAATAGCCCCAAAGTGAACGGATCCTGGATTCCCGTGCTGCAAACGACCGTTGCAGGTAGCAAGAGGAGAATTGCGGCGGAAAAGTCCTCGGACGTTGGTGCGCCAGCAACAGACACTACTGGCCATTAAAATTGCTACACCACGAAGATGACGTGCTACAGACACAAAATTTAACCGACAGAAAGAAGATGCTGTGATATGCAAATGATTAGCTTCTCAGAGCATTCACACAAGGTTGGCGCCTGTGGCGACACCTACGTACTGACATCAGGAAAGTTTCCAACCGATTTCTCATACACAAACAGCAGTTGACCAGCGTTGCCTGGTGAAACTTTGTTGTGATGCCTCGTGTAAGGAGGAGAAATGCGTACCATCACGTTTCCGACTTTGATAAAGGTCGGATTGTAGCCCATCGCGATTGCGGTTTATCGTATCACGACATTGCTGCTCGCGTTGGTCGAGATCCAATGACTGTTAGCAGAATATGGAATCGGTGGGTTCAGGAGGGTAATACGGACCGCCGTGCTGTATCCCAACAGCCTCGTATCACTAGCAGTCGAGATGAGAGGCACCCGCATGGCTGTAACGGATCGTGCAGCCACGTCTCGATCCCTGAGTCAACAGATGGGGACGTTTGCAAGACAATAACCATCTGCACGAACAGTTCGACGACGTTTGCAGCAGCATGGACTATCAGATCGGAGACCATGGCTGCGGTTACCCTTGACGCTGCATCACAGACAGCAGCGCCTGCGATGGATTACTCAACGACGAACCTGGGTGCACGAATGGCAAAACGTCATTTTTTCGGATGAATCCAGGTACTGTTTACAGCATCATGATGGTGGCATCCGTGTTTTTCGACATCGCGATGAACCCACATTGGAAGCGTGTATTCGTCATCGCCACACTGGCCTATCACGCGGCGTAATCGTATGGGTGCCATTGGTTACACGTCTCGGTCACCTCTTGTTCGCATTGACGGCACTTTGAACAGTGGACGTTACATTTCAGATGTGTTACGACCCGTGGCTCTACCCTTCATTCGATCCCTGCGAAACCCTACATTTCAGCAGGATAATGCACTACCGCATGTTGCAGGTCCTGTACGGGCCTTTATAGACACGGAAAATGTTCGACTGCTGCCCTGGCCAGCACATTCTCCAGATCTCTCACCAATTGAAAATGTCTGGTCAATTGTGGCCGAGCAACTGGCTCGTCACAATACGCCAGTCTTGATGAACTGTGGTATCGTGTTGAAGCTGCATGGGCAGCTGCAACTGTACACGCCATCCAAGCTCTGTTTGACTCAATTCCCAGGCGTATCAAGGCCGTTATTACGGCCAGAGGTGGTTGTCCTGGGTACTGATTTCTCAGGATCGATTGCGCAAAATGTAATCACATGTCAGTTCTAGTATAGTATATTTGTCGAGTGAATACCCGTTCATCACCTGCATTTCTTCTTGGTGTAGCAATTTTAATGGCCAGTAGTGTATAACCTGCAGTCGTGACTTCGTCTCCACCACCAGCACTGCAGGGTGAAGCTTTGACAATGTCAGGCACCCGTGCTTGCGAAACGTCAGAAAAAGCACCAAACAAACGTCGGCCGAAAAACCTGACACACAAGCCAACATGCAGTTTGTCAATAAATTATGAGCAGAATTTCCATTTGCCACTGGAAACCCTTTGAAGTGGAAAATTTGCGTGTTACGTTTAATAAGGCGCCAGAAAAACGTTCCCGTTTGAGGACGTTGCTGCAGCGTATATGCGACGCGGTGCGGCTGTGATGTGGGTATACAAGCACTAACATGTAGGCAAGGGATTATTGTGACGTTCGTGGCTCTCCTATGTGTTTGGAGTACACGCGGAAACGTTAACTGTGGCGACGTTATTACCAAATGCTCTCTAACAGGCCCAAAGTGCTGTTATTGTTTTCTCGGCTGCCGAAAGACGAACACTGGTTCATCCGTGAATGAAGAATGTGTATGGGGCAGCACGTCTGTCGGAAACCACCAGTGTGGAGTGGTGCGCCAAGTTCTTCGCTGGCCGCTGTCGATCTGTGTGGCCGGCCTCATCTAAAGGAAGACACTCGAACACCTGCCCTACGGTCCTGACCTCTCCCCGTGCGATTATCGAGCCCTCGGCCCTACAAAAAAGAAGCTGAAGGGTCGGCAATTCTGTCGGACGAGGATGTGCAGCAGACAATTACGGAGCAAAACTAATGTCTTGCGTGTGGTGAGTTGCTTGGATGATTCCGTCAACGCTCACAGCGACTTTGCCTGAGTGACATGCCGATTCTGGAATGTACGACCTTCGAATTCAACCATTTTGATCGCCTCTTATATGTTGTTGTTGTTGTGGTCTTCAGTCCTGAGACAGGTTTAATGCAGCTCTCCATGCTACTCTATCCTGTGCAAGCTTCTTCATCTCCCAGTGCCTACTGCAGCCTACATCCTTCTGAACCTGCTTAGTGTATTCATCTCTTGGTCTCTCCCTACGATTTTTACCCTCCACGCTGCCTTCCAGTACTAAATTGGTGATCCCTTGATGCCTCAGAACATGTCCTACCAACCGATCCCTTCTTCTAGTCAAGTTGTGCCACAAACTCCTCTTCTCCCCAATTCTATTCAATACCTCCTCATTAGTTATGTGATCTACCCATCTAATTTTCAGCATTCTTCTGTAGCACCACATTTCGAAAGCTTCTATTCTCTTCTTGTCTAAACTATTTATCATCCATGTTTCTCTTCCATACTTGATTACGCTCCATACAAATACTTTCAGAAACGACTTCCTGACACTTAAATCAATACTCGATGTTAACAAATTTCTCTTCTTCCGAAACGCTTTCCTTGCCATTGCCAGTCTACATTTTATATCCTCTCTACTTCGACCATCATCAG
This sequence comes from Schistocerca piceifrons, assembly GCF_021461385.2. Classification (NCBI taxonomy): domain Eukaryota; kingdom Metazoa; phylum Arthropoda; class Insecta; order Orthoptera; family Acrididae; genus Schistocerca; species Schistocerca piceifrons. The sequence continues at coordinate 577,407,214 of NC_060143.1, forward strand.
TTATTTTGCTCCCCAAATAGCAAAACTCATTTACTACTTTAAGTGTCTCACTTCCTAATCTAATTCCCTCAGCATCACCCGACTTAATTCGACTACATTCCATTATCCTCGTTTTGCTTTTGTTGATGTTCATCTTATATTCTCCTTTCAAGACACTGTACATTCCGTTCAACTGCTCTTCCAAGTCCTTTGCTGTCTCTGACGGCATTACAATGTCATCGGCGAACCTCAAAGTTTTTATTTCTTCTCCGTAGATTTTAATGCCTACTCCGAACTTTTCTTTTGTTTCCTTTATTGCTTGCTCAATATACAGATTGAATAACATCGGGGATAGGCTACAACCCTGTCTCACTCCCTTCCCAACCACTGCTTCCCTTTCATGTCCCTCGACTCTTATAACTGCTATCTGGTTTCTGTACAAATGTATTTTACCCCTGCCACCTTCAGAATTTGAAAGAGAGTATTCCAATCAACATTGTCAAAAGCTTTCTCTAAGTCTACAAATGCTAGAAACGTAGATTTGCCTTTCCTTAATCTTTCTTCTAAGATAAGTTGAAGGTCAGTATTGCCTCACGTGTTCCAACATTTCTACGGAATCCAAACTGATCTTCCCCGAGGTCGGCTTCAATCAGTTTTTCCATTGGTCTGTAAAGAATTCGCGTTAGAATTTTGCAGCTGTGACTTATTAAACTGATAGTTCGGTAATTTTCACATCTGTCAATTCCTGCTTTCTTTGGGATTGGAATTATTATATTCTTCTTGAAGTCTGAGGGTATTTCGCCTGTCTCACACATCTTGCTCTCCCAAGGCTGTCAGTAGTTCTAATGGAATGTTGTCTGCTCCGGGGCCTTTTTTCGACTCAGGTCTTTCAGTGCTCTGTCAAACTCTTCACGCAGTATCATATCTCCCATTTCATCTTCATCTACATCCTCTTCCATTTCCATAATATTGTCCTCAAGTACAACGCCCTTGTACAGACCATCTATATACTCCTTCCACATTTCTGCTTTTCCTTCTTTGCTTAGAACTGGGGTTCCGTCTGAGCTCTTGATATTCATGCAAGTGGTTGTCTTTCCTCCAAAGGTCTCTTTAATTTTCCTGTTGGCAGTATCCATCTTACCACTAGTGAGATAAGCCTCTACATCCTTATATTTGTCCTCTAGCCATCCCTGCTTGGTCATTTTGCACTTCCTGTCGATATCATTTTTGAGACGTTTGTATTATTTTTTGCCTGTTTCATTTACTGCATTTTTATATTTCCTCTTTTCATCAATTATATTAAATATTTCTTCTGTTACCCATGGGTTTCTACTAGCCATCGTCTTTTTACCGAGCCTCTGCTGCCTTCACTATTTCATCCCTCAAAGCTACTCATTCTTCTTCTACTGTATTTCTTTCCCCCATTCCTGTCAATTGTTCCCTTATGCTGTCCCTGAAACTCTGTACAACCTCTGGTTCTTTCAGTTTATCCAGGTCCCATCTCCTTAAATTACCACCTTTTTGCCGTTTCTTCAGTTTTAATCTACAGTTTATAACCACTAGATTGTGATCAGAGTCCACATCTGCCCCTGGAAATGTCTTACAATTTAAAACCTGGTTCCTAAATCTCTGTCTTACCATTATATAATCTATCTGATACCTTTTAGTATCTCCAAGGTTCTTCCATGTATACAACCTTCTTTCATGATTCTTGAACCAAGTGTTAGCTATGATTAAGTTATGGTCTGTGCAAGATTCTACCAGGCGGCTTCCTCTTTCACTTCTTAGCCCCAATACATATTCACCTACTATGCTTCCTTCTCTCCCTTTTCCTGCTCTCGAATTCCAGTCACCCATTAGTATTAAATTTTCGTCTCCCTTCACTACCTGAATAATTTCTTTTATCTCATCATACATTTCATCAATTTCTTCGTCATCTGCAGAGCTAGTTGGCATATAAATTTGTACTACTGTAGTAGGCGTGGGCTTCGTATCTCTTATATAATCTACATGAAACCTATCAGTGTCTTCAGATCCATGTCAAATATACAACCTTATTTCATTATTCTTAAAGAAGGTGTTAGCGATCGTTAAACTGCGTGCTGTGCCGCAGGCTGTTTCCTCTTTCGCTTCTGTCCTCTCCAATCCATGCTCTCTCCTACTACTTTTCCTTCTCCCCTTTCCTAGAGTCGAATTCCGCTCCCATATTACAATTAAATACGCACATACCTTAATGATGTAAATAATTTCTTTTATTTTACCGCACATTTATTCAGTCCCTTCATCCTCTGTGGAGCTGGTAGGCATATAAACTTGTACTGCTGTGGTGGGTGCTGGCTCTGTGACTCTCTTGACTACGATAATGCTTTTATTAAGCTCTTTGTTGTAGGTCATCTAAGACTTTAAGCGTAACTTAAACTGGAAATTGTGCTAAAACGGACTCAAGATTTAGGTATGGGAACTCGGGGCAGAAGGGGATAACGGGGCACGACGGGACTGTGATGTTTTCTGGAGTGGAATGTGCTGCGAGCTACTGTAGTGACACGTAACTACGTCTCTGAGTGGGAGGAAAGATGCGGCAACCCTTCTGTCTAGCTTTGCAGTGCGACTTGTAAGTGCACGGTTGTCTTTCACGTTTGCAGTTGTGTTTTTGTGACTTTTAATTTATTTCAAGGCGAGATAGGCAGTTAATTATTACTAAATGTTGTAACCTCCAAACAGAAAAATTCCGAAACCTCCCTACAGTAAAAATATTATTATTTATATCATTCACAGTCTGCGTAACCTCCCAATAAATAAATTCCGTAACCTACCAATAATACAATGTGATTAACCTCCTAATAAAAAATCTGGCTCATATACAACCTTCCAATAATTGACTGACAGTCAATCTATACGGGTAACTTTGGACGTCAGCAGTGCTGCGTCATGGCCCTGAAAGAGCATTCTGAATAAATTGAAAATTCTTACCTCAATTAAGTCGCCGGATAACGAATATATATCTGCTCCTATAAGAAATATTTGTGGCACAGCCCAGTGCAATGCTGGCCGATAGTTTTGTCATGTATAAAAAGAACAACTGATTTTTCTTTGCAATAATCGGGATGTCCATGGATTGGAGAAATTAGTAAATTCTTTAAATTGAGATGAATAATTGTCAAAAGTTAATTTTTATAAGAAAGATTATTATTAAGAGATTTTTTAAAAACATTTACATGGGACTTGACATAAAAATAGTACATATGCGCGAGGCTGCTTTTACCTTACACTACAACGCTCAGACTCCCCACGACCGGCCCAGCCAACTCCACACACGCGACTGCTAGCTACTACTTACTACTACTGCCACACTGCTCCTACTACATACAACACTGCTCTCTAGTCTGAGATTCTCTTATAGTTTACATATCGCAGGCAGCGCGTGAGCAATCCATCGAAATTACATCTGCTCAAGTGCGCTAGCAACAAATTCTTTAATCATGGACCTCTTACAGTGTTAGTCCTTGAATGGCATTTAATGGCATGTCATTCGCTATACGTCAGTTATATAATACATCACGTCCCATAAAATTTGTTAAACTGAAATATGTACTGGGTCGGAAGAGGACGGGACAGAATGGGCAGCATCCCACTGCACCTAGTCACTTTTTGATGCAAGTAGACGTCAAAATATAGATTAGTTTCTTTCTTTAAATTAGTTTTTCCGGATGGTGTGTTACATTAGTGATAAACAGCAACAGGATATCAAATGAATGGAAATGACTGTTTTAGCCATTTTATCTTCTGAAATAGGAGTTTTAAAAGCCTCTAAGAAGTATTTTAGTCACCATTGCAAACATACATTCGTAAAGCTACGAATAATCCGAACTGCAGAGCTGGCAAATAACACGGGAAATTTTAAAGCGTGTTTAATGCTGGACGAGAAGACGAGCAGTTAGCTGACTTGAAGTCAATGGAGAGCAGCCTCATTGGTCCAGCAGCGAAACATCTCACTGTGAGATACCAATTAGCCTATCAAATAGCAGAAACAAATGCCTTACTGCGCAGCCCGGCAGGACTGCGTTATGGGACTTGTTACTAGGCACCCTACTTTGTCTACTCGCTAGCTAGAAAATTCATGTGGTGCACGAGAGATGAGGTACAGCAAAAGAACAGCGACAGCAACAGAAACATGGTATTAAACACTGAAATTGATTTTACATGTCTGAAAATGTCGTTAAAGTATTTTCTTCTTGTTAGCGAAGTTTTGAAGATTCCATTTTCTTCGACTAAATTGTTCATCAAAAAACTTTGTTTTACTTTTAAGGTGATACCCTTAATAATTTCAACGTATATGCAACAATTTCACAAAGAATTGGTTTATGCCATTTTGCCCCACGGGTGGGGAATAATGGGAAACATGGAAGCGTTTCTTCGAAAAATGTAAAAAAAGGAGTACTACTTAAGTGATTTTCCAGAAATGGTTCATTAGATTATATTACAAGGTGCTTATTTTATACATTTCAATAGTGTGTCCTTACGCTCCTTTATTTTACAAAAAAGTTTAAACGTCAAGTGTGCCGTTTCACCCCGAGTTCTGTTATTGCACCTGGAAATTTTCATGCTGAAAGGAAAGGTGAGCAGTAAGGTAAGGTCAGGTTGTACTGTCTGAGTCAACAGCTGATACTTTTATCATGGCCTCTCTTACAAATGCGGCCACTATAGCCAGATACTGAAAAGCAGGCGGGCTTCGACCAGGGGACAACTTCGGTTTCAATCGTAACAACGAGAACTTGTGACCTCTCACAGTTTCCCGACCCAACTGATGAATGATCTGCTTCCAGGCGTTCAGGTGAGCTGTTGTTTACATCATACGCACACACACTTCGACTATCGACACAGCTTCTTCAAGGGCTGTCAGTTTTGCCATTATGTGTGTTCGCTACCTTGACTCTTACTAAACTGTGAACTATTTTCGCTGCCATGCACCTGTTTACGGCCTGTGTTCGATTCGCGGTACCCACTGCACCTTTTGATGTTCCTTTAGTTTTCAGAGTCTAAACTGACAGTCCATGGAACGCAAATTCTCTCAGCTCTTTGTAATGCAAAATTTCTGTACCATATTTACCTCTAAGTGGTTACGTCTGAGGGTACGTCCTTTTCACCTGCATCCAATCAAAGATAAACCACCAATTTGCGCTATTGGTTTCACAAGCAAGACTATCACCGATTCTGAGAGTTCCCACGCCACAACTGAATTCGAAGTTTTAGCTGTAGTACGGGCTCTCAAAAGATTCCGTTATTACCTATATGACAGCTATATAAATGTGTATTGTGACCATCAGGCTCTTAGTTTTCTTCTAAGTTGTAAATTACTGCAAGCAAGGATTAGCAAGATGCTCACTAACTTTGCAGAAATATGATTTTAATATTTTGCATATCAGTGGGACAAGATAATGTAGTGGCAGGTACCTGGACGAGTAGAGGATTTAGCATTTTACGCTAAGCAGGAATGTGAAAATAAAGTGTATTTAATGAAGGATGAGACTAATAGAAAGCACTTCCTGCATCTATGTAAAAATATGGCTCAGATGTCAGATAACACTAGTTGACAAATTAAACTTTTTTTCTGCATCTGGTTTGTAAATGGGTGGATTTACCTAATTTTGGGTTGCTGAATACACTGGTAAAATCAGTTTTTCTCTATGACGTCATATTTCCTAGATACACAGCAGAACAAAAAATGGTAATAGCAAAAATTGATACAATTAATTGAAACAAAAGATACTCATTCAGAACGTTTGAAATCAATGCTATTTTGTATGTATGTATGGGCATGATGCAAATAAAATGTCCAAATTAGTTCAGAAAGTATTTTCACCTTTAATCGTCTTTGGTTTTTGAAAAATGCGACGACGGAGCTCTTCTTTTGTTTGCCGTTTCATGTCTCTCCCTAACACGACTCCAGCAGTAGTCACCCATCATCGAAGGGTTCCGATAGCCTTGGTAACGGTGCTCCACGGTAAGAATGTCTTGGTGAAAGCGTTCACCATGATCATCGCTTAGGGCTCCCAATTTTTCCAGGAAGAAATCAAGATGAGAATGTAAAAAGTGAATTTTAAGCGACATTCTACACCCTCTGTTCTTATAGTTGTCCAACAGATAATTCACAATGGTAACACTGTTTTTGTCTTTTCTGTTACCGAAAAAGCCCTTTACGTTTGCTTTAAAAGAAGACCAAGCAGCTAATTGGATATCTGGGAGTTTGGTATCAAAGGATGGATCTTTCAGCAATTTTCTTATTTGTGGTCCAACAAATATACCCTCTTTCAGCTTTGTCTAATTTAATTTGGGAAACTTTTCTTTTGAGTGATTGAAGGCCTCACCTTCTTTAACCAGAGCTTTTTCAGAGTTATTGATAAGGCCGACTTGATATAAAGGGGAGGGAAAATGATTTTGTTGGGTTCAACCAATCGGGTATTGTTCAGATTTACGTTTCCAGCAACACATGACTTCGTTATAGACCATCCCTTGACTGTATAGTGGCTCTTGGTGTCACGGTTGTCCCAAAGGCACAAAAAGCAGCAGTATTTCGTGAATCCAGCCTGTGAACCTGTAAGGAGTGCAACAACTTTTAAGTCACAGCAAAGCTGCCATTGATGATCCCTGTATTTTATTGCCTATAGCAGCAAAGCCGTGGTTTCATAAGTTTCTTTCATGTCTACCGCGTAAGTCAAAGGTACCGATGGAAACACATTGCTATTATGCAGTAGTACTGCTTTCAAGCTGGTTTTACCGGAATCAGTAAATAGTCGCCACTCCTGTGGATTTCGTTGTACACCTAGCTGCATCATCAGACCATTGACATCTCTACACACACACACTGAATTCTGCATATCAACATATTGAGCGAAGGAAGCACCTCTTGATCTGTAACAGGAAGTTTTTGCCCCTGGAGCTGGAAGGTTCCGTTGTTGCAGTCTCGACTCCAAGAATACAACTTGCTGTTTCGGAAGTTTTAGATCGCGAACCAGATCTTTCAGTTCCTTTTGATTAAAGAGCTGAGGCGAAGTGTCATGATACTGAGGGCAGTACTCTTCTACATGTTCAATACTTTCTGATTCACTTGACACGGTGTCTGGTTCCTTGGCTCTCAAGTTACAGGCGGGAACAGGTAATCCCTCATCATGGGGCACAGGCAAATGTACTGAAGATACATTTGGATACTTTATTTTATGTCTAGTTTTGCTTGAATGTACCGAAATATTTGTAAGACAGAAGTAACAGTCAGAATAACGATCATAATGCTCACACCACACCATCGGAACAGCGAATGGCATGGCTCGGCGTTTTCCTTTCAACCACTCGGGTAAGGTTGTAGTACAGGCTATGCAGGCAATATGAGGTGCAACATTTTTATCTTGATCACCAACAGGAGAATCAAAATACAATTTATATGCCTTTTTGGTTTTCCTTGGGCTTTTGGAGTGAATTTCCCACACACATAACAAAAGTTGTCGTGGTGGTTTAGACAGCAACGAGATTTGCTGGTTGCCATTTTTCTTAGTGTAAGTTTTAAACACAAAAAGTTTGCACTACCTGTGGAAACACTCTCTGAAGATCTCTTTCACACTTTCTCTTTCACGCCAACCATTTACTGACGATTTGTAGATCTTCTAGCTCTCCTCTGCAAATCATCAAACAATTAAACACCAAAACAGAAGAAGAGCAAAAAGTGAAATACTGAATACGAAAAATAAAAAAAAAAACTTTAAAAACTCAAAAATAATACGTGCTAGAACATTTTGAAAGGTACATTCGCATTCTACACACTAAAGTACATACTAATTGATGCATCACATCCCAGATGCATAATGGTTGTTAACTAGTGTAATGCTCTCGCTTTTCTAAAAGCGAAAGAGCAACTGCAAAATGATCCATCTGAAAACTTGAGCTCGGGACATAAGATCCATAATGAAGTATTACTCTATAGGAGATACCCTGGATCTGATGCCTGGTTCGTTTGTATACCTGCTGAGCCAGATTATAACCTCATCTGGTATACACATCATGCATGGGGTCACTTTGAATTAGTTTAGTGTGCGAGTAAGTGTGGCGAATACTGTCATTTCAATAACTTAAACCAAAACGTGCAGAAGTTATTGAAAACTTGCCTATAAGTAGTAAAGGAGAGAAGTTTGTGGTAGTCTGGCAAGCTGTATTTACAGTTACTAATAACGCAATGGAACGTAAGCAGTATTTCGAGAGCAAGGCAGCACTGGCAGGTACACATCAGCTACGTGACAAAGTACTCACACATTGCGATCTCAAGTAATATTTGCTAAATAAATGCAGTAAGAAATGGCAACTGATGTATTCTGGACCGTGTACTGTAGCCACAACACTTAATCCTGGATGCTGCTTTTTAGTGTACTCAGATTCTGTTTAAATTAAGGAATTATTCCCTCGACAAGATTTGAAAGAGTTCCACAGATAGTGTGTGAGCCTATAGTACCATACAAATACTACAAAATAAGGTGCATTATGTATAAACGATCTGTATGTTTATTAATGTAGTTGGTATATTTTTGTCAGTTTCTACGTACCTTACACGTACAATCAGTTTTTTGCTAGTTGTGAGGATCTTATAATCTGTGTGTCGTCTTAGTTTGAATGACAAAGTTTGCAGCTGCAGTTTAGTGATAATAGATGGTGGGCAATAACACATAGCACTATGCTCATTGATGGTATTTCGCATGTGGGAACTGGTACTGGTGACTGCAAAAAACAAATCGTGTTCTCATGGAGGCTATGACAGCCTACGAACTTCTGATTACTATGAACTGGAAAAGCTAACTCCAAACTATTGCTTCTGCATGAGTTTTCCCTACGTCTTACATGACAGACGGGAATCTAAGAGTAATTGAACAGGGACACTTTCAGCGAACAGCATATTCCTTTCTCTGAATATCGAGAGGACCCCTGTAGGACAATTGGTGTCATATGAAGACAGTTATTAAGTGTAAATTTTATTATTCTTTAGTTAATTGAATTTTTTCTTTGAATTCTTAGACAACTACGAGGCAGTATATACAGTGATACATGTCTACGATTCTTGTCCTCACTTCTGTAATTCTATGTACACTGGCTGACTTTTCATTTAAACGGCGATGAGCTGCCGAATCAGTCCGTTAATAATCCTTTCGATGGTTCCGGCCGTCATTTCGAAGAAAATTTATATAATTTTAGCTTGATTAATTGATAACTGTTTGAAAATATTACTACCGATCGTAAAATATGATGTTAAATTGCTGAGGTACATGTGTCACCTAGCACTTGCTTTTCCCTCTCCTCCTGTAGCATCTTCTTGTCTGGATGTGCTAGCGACCCGAGCGCAAATTTGAGATGTTTGCACAATCGCACACGTTAATACATTTGTACTCTGTTGTTCTACTGACTTAAGTTTCTAATCTTGCACGTGATGAACCACTATGCAAACTATCGAATAAAACTAAGATAAAGTATGATTTGTTTCACTTTTTGTAGTGAACCATAGGGCATCCGCCATCGTCAATAATCCATAAATCTGTTCTTTTCAAGTATTGAAAAATCAGACAATTTTTATGTGGCAGCAAATGTTACTGTTGTCTCATACTGCTGCGAGAGAGGTATTAAAAAAGGTGTTTTGCATCATTGTCTTCACACACAGTGGGATTATTTTAAAGCAGGGTCTGTGGCGTGGACCTAATTCATTCAATATAATTTAGTTCAAAACAGCTTGTTCATTAATTTAAGTTTATTACTTTTAATTTATTTTGATTAGCACTACATGTGCGTCAGCTTTATATGACGTATGTGTGCACGACTTCGTCACGGGCAACTAGCGGCACGCAAAGGACGTCTTTACTACCCGGCTCCATTCTGTCTCTTGAACCTTAGCTGTGGTACGGCAATATACCTGAATAACACCGTATCGGTAATTACGCAGAAGTAATTATGTAGTTCAGCGTGCTTTATAACTAAAATTTCATTTGGACCACAGTCGTATACGATATGTATGTATAACCTATACCAATAAATACGCCATTGCAGTGCCTGTGTTATTGCCAGTTACGATGTAATGTTCCTTGAGGCGTGCATATATATCCGAAGGAACGTTGCACGAGTAAGGCCGTAGGCATATTGTTGATGACATGACTGGCCTTCAGTTGTGCTCAGATAGCCAATTGGTAACTGAGTGAATAGATGAACGATGAAAGTGAGTGGGTGTCATGGGACGTCCGCCCAGAACAAATGCAACGAAGAATAACTAACAAAATGAGATCTAAAAGAAATGTATGGTAAGGCGAACGCTCGCGATGAGTAGGAAATCCGGGTTCGAATCCCAGTCTGGAATAAATTTTCATTGTCGTCATTTTATTATACGGCTGATCATTATTCGTATTCGCAACAGCGGAAACATTTCACGTAGTACAAGTAAAGCAATAAAGGTCAATATAGTTAGGTCATCTCAACATTTATTTTGGAACAGAAGAGATAATCAGAAACAAAAAAGGGCTAGCTATTCAGTCAACAGTTCGGTTTTCTCTTATACCATTTATTAAATGTATCTCTTGACTATAAAAGTACAGTCAGTTTCATCGAAAACTTTTTATTTAAACAAATATGTTGAAATATTGGTTTTCAGTAACCACATTTTACATAAAAATTCCATACAGGTAATACCGTAGCTGTATTAGAATTGATATGCCTCATTTGAAATATCCTGTTTTTAAAAATGTAGAAAAAATTGTTTTACTCGTATTTACATATTTATTCACGGAAGAAGGTCTCTTATTGTAGAAAATAACATTGTAAATTTAAAAAGATATACATAAAATGTTACATTGTTACTGCGTCATACTTCTAGATTCTGAAAATATATGACTGTGTAAAAATTAATAATCTGATTAGAAATTGATGTAATCAAAATAGTGTATGTTTTGAGAAGTCTTGTGAACAAGAGTAAGGGTAGTAAATACGACAAAAGTGCACCAACTGCATTCTTCGTAACTGGTATTTTGTCTTCAACATGTGAAATTGATCAATGAGCGATTCTGAAAATATTAGAAGTGAACCCAGATTGTATTTTCATCCTGTTTTGTGAAAGTGGAGTAATATTTCTGATGAAAATACTAAAAGTATTTCAATCGCTACAAAACAGACCTGACCCTTGAGCAATGGGCTGTAAGTAAGACAGAAAACCAAGTAAACGGTTATCCATTTATAACAAATATCTTCCCAGTGATAATTGTATGGTGCAAGAATGGTGTAAAGTTTAACCAAAAATGCACTTACTTTAATTGAAGCTCAACTTTATGGCTGTAGTAAATAGGGAAAGAATATTAGACTCTGATTGAAAGTTTCTTCTTTGTGTAGCGGTGCATTCTGTTTCTGCTGTAATGCTCACAGTTAAAATAGCATAGTCAGTGCGTACTGTGTACATTCCATTAAAAACAGTGATTAACCTGAAATCATTGCGTCACCAGGGGCACTAACGATAGTGTGCGCTTGAGAAGTAGTGACATTCTTTCGTATGTCTGTTTCAGATGAGCATACTAGCCTATTGTCCTGTTTGGACTGTGTAATAATAGCCTGCTACCTTATAATCTGTCTCAGGTGAATCCCTTAACAGATACTGTGTTTCAGCGGTGTGTTGGGTGCTTAGCGTAGTTTGGGTCTCTGCCAAAGGTGAGAATCCGGAACATCCGGTAAACGCAAACGAAATTCCTAAAGACGTGAACTGACTATTTCTGGTTGGACTTCTTAGTGATAGATCTCGATGGCAACGTCACCGCAGACGACAGTAAAAAAAATTTGAAAATAATCTGATGGACAAAATATTAGTCATGCCCTTAACAGAGTGCGCTGTCCGTTTAGGACCGCTGCCGATGGTGTGGATCTGGTAGCAGAGGACCGCGCGGCCCTCTAACGTGAGGTGACCGTAGGTCCGTGGAATCGCCCAACGCGTCGCGACCGTGTCTCTCTTCCAAGCAATGCACGGCGTCGCGTGCCTGGACGACACTGTGGCGCGTTTATCTCCCAGTGGGTGGCTGCTGTACAGCAGTTCAGCCTGGAGGTGGCCCGCTGGTGCTCTGGAGCTGTTTTTCCTACTACAGCTTGGGGCCTACTCATTCATCTTGCCACAGGCATCAACGACGACTTACACACATTAGGCATTCCGTTTTGTTAATTTTATTTATTAATTTGTTATTCTGTAATAAAAAGCGGATAAGTACCAATAGGGCTTAAGCTTTGAGCATTCCATACAAACTTTTTTGTGTGTATACACTGAAGCGCAAAGAAACTGGTCTAGCCATGCGTACTCGAGTATAGATATATGTCAAGGGGCAGAATGCAGCACTGCGATCGGCAACGCCTGGGTAAGACAACAAGTGTCTGGCGCCGTTGTTAGATTGGTTACTGCTGCTACAACGGCAGGTTATCAAGATTCAAGTGAGTCTGAACGAGGTCTTAGAGTCGGCGCACGAGCGATGGGTTACAGCACCTCCGAGGTAGCGATGAAGTGGGGATTTTTCTGTACGACCGTTTCACGAGTGTACCGTAAATATCAAGAAGCCGGTAAAACATCAATTCTCCGACATCGCTGCGGCCGGGAAAAGACCCTGAAAGAACAGAACCATTGACGACTGAAGAGAATCGTTCAACGTTACAGAAGTACAACCCTTACGCAAATTGCTGAGGATTTCGATGCTGGGCCATCAACGAGCCTCAACGTGCGAACCATTCAACGCAACATCATCGATATTGGCTTTCGGAGCCGAAGGCCCACTCATGTACCCTTGATCGACACAAAGCTTTACGCCTCGCCAGGGCCCGTCAGCATCGACATTGGACTGTTGATGACTGGAAACACGTTGCCTCGTCGGTCGAGTCTCGTTTCAAATTGTATCGAGCGGATAGACGTGTACGGGTATGGACACAACCTGATGAATCCATGGACGCTGCATGTCAGCGGGGGACTGTTCAAACTGGTGGAGGCTCTGTAATGCTGTGGGGCGTGTGCAGTTGGAGCGATAAGGGATCCCTGATGCGTCTAGATACGACTCTGACAGGTGACACGTACGTAAGAATCCTGTCTGTTCACCCGTATCCATTCATGCCCACTGTGCATTCCGATGGACTTGAGCAAACCCAGCAGGGCAGTGCGACACCCCACACGTCCAGAACTGCTACAGAGAGTAGCTCCAGGAACACTCTTCTGAGTTTTAAGACTTCTGCTGGCCACCAAACTCCCCAGATACGATCATTGTTGAGCATATCTGGGATGCCTTGCAAAGTGGTGTTCAGAAGAAATCTCCAACCGCTCATACTCTTACGGATTTATGGACAGTCCTGCAGGATTAATGGTGTTAGTTCCCTCCAGCACTACTTCAGACATTAGTCAAGACCATGCCACGTCGTGTTGCAGCACTTCTGCGTGCTCGCGGGTCCCTACACAATATTATGCAGGTGTACGTCTTCACAAAGCTGTTTCAGCTGTTCTCAATGTAACACGGAATCTTTGGAGCAGAAAAAGCAATGTTGTTAGTACATCTCTCATGTAGACAAGTGATCGCATCGTCTGACCGCTCACTGCCGCCACGCTTGGACATACGTCATCCGCTACATTATTCCCTATCGTTCCGCCTCGCTGCACGGAAGTGCCTTCCTACATGGCACAGACTATACCATAATGACACTCAGCATTGGACAGATAACCAGTGGATTCTACATGCATACCTCAAACACACAATTATTTATGAGTGACAGGTTTATTTAGCTATGTTGCGCGCATTGATACACTGATAACTCTGGATATTGTTTATTATACTACACTATGAAACTTTGATTATGTGAAGAAGAAGTGATGCTGTGTTTGTTTGTCTCAATTACGACTACATTCAGCGTTAGTACAGTTACGGATGATGAGAACTGAAAATATTTTACATTTTGGTTTTGAGGTCGTAAATTAATACACATGAGACGTATTGAGAAAGAAGTTGAGTTACTCTGCTACACTTTGAGATACGCATTCCGACATGTGAAAGATGCCATTAGAATTTATTATTGATCTTTTAACCACAATAGAATGGAATACATATGATGATAGAGACATTTTGACATTGTTCTTATTATTGCTCATTCTGCACTTGCAAGTAACTTTGATGGATTGATACACTTATTGCCTGAAACATGCATATAGCTGTATGCTTTTATGAACAGTATTATTGCTGATTTCTAGTACTGTGGAGAAGAGGAACTGATTATCTTGTGGTGAGACAATTTTACATTGGGAAAAAGGTACTGAGATACATGACTAGATGCATGACATGGTAATGCTGACACATGCTTTGACACAAAGTTGACCATTCTGGCATTTCACTGTTCTGTACACATCATTGCACTTTGACAGTGCAGTAACACTGAAACTGGAAATGTAGGCTGTGCTTATTCGTTACCAAAGTTTTTATAATTTTGTTTTATGTTTGGATTTTGTGATTTTATTGATTATGCAACGTCGCCAATATTTAGATATCTTTGATGTTATCACATTTAATAGCAGACAACTTTATCAAAAAATTTCTTTATAAAAGTCATTAGCTAGATGCAGAGATTTATGAAAATATTCTTTCATTCTTTAAGACATGTGGTATATTCTATCATATCTGTGTAAATACAGTTTCACTTCGGACTAGGTATATAAACTTGTGAATTCAGAATTGACACTTATATTTGAAATGCTCACTGGCACATCTGGTATAGATATTACTGATTTCCATTACTTAGCTTGCTTATAAATTTGATGTTGCCCTTTTTGTGTGATAAACTAAGTGACCCCCCCTCCCCCATGTACCATGGACTTTGGCGTTGGTTGGGAGGCTTGAGTGCCTCAACGATACAGACAGCCGTACCGTAGGTGCAACCTCAATGGAGGGGTATCTGTTGAGAGGCCAGACAAACGTGTGGTTCCTGAAGAGGGGCAGCAGCCTTTTCAGTAGTTGCAGGGGCAACAGTGTGGATGATTGACTGATCTTGCCTTGTAACACTAACCAAAATGGCCTCACTGTGCTGGTACTGCGAACGGCTGAAAGCAAGGGGAAACCACAGCAGTCATTTTTCCCGAGGGCATGCAGCTTTACTGTATGATTAAATGATGATGGCGTCCTCTAAGGTAAAATATTCCGTAGGTAAAATAGTCCCCCATTCGGATCTCCGGGCGGGGACTACTCAAGAGGACGTCGTTATCAGGAGAAAGAAAACTGGCGTTCTACGGATCCGAGCGTGGAATGTCAGATCCCTTAATAGGGCAGGTAGGTTAGAAAATTTAAAAAGGGAAAGGGATAGGTTAAAGTTAGATATATTGGGAATTAGTGAAATTCGGTTGCAGGAGGAACAAGACTTTTGGTCAGGTGAATACAGGGTTATCAATACAAAATCAAATAGGGTTAATGCAGGAGTAGGTTTAATAATGAATAAAAAAAATAGGAGTGCGGGTAAGCTACTACAAACGGCATAGTGAACACATTATTGTGGCCAAGATAGACACGAAGCCCATGCCTACTATGCCAACTGGCTCTGCAGAAGATGAAGAAATTAATGAATTGTATGATGAGATAAAAGAAATCATTCAGGTAGTGAAGGGAGACGAAAATTTAATAGTCATGGGTGACTGGAATTCGACAGTAGGAAAAGGAAGAGAAGGAAACGTAGTAGGTGAATATGGATTGCGGCTAAGAAATGAAAGAGGAAGCCGTCTGGTAGAATTTTGCACAGAGCATAACTTAATCATAGCTAACACTTGTTTCAAGAATCATGAAAGGAAGTTGTATACATGGAACGACCTTGGAGATGCTAGAAGGTTTCAGATAGATTATATAATGGTAAGACAGAGATTTATGAACCAGGTTTTAAATTGTAAGACATTTCCAGGGGCAGATGTGGACTCTGACCACAATCTATTGGTTATGAACTGTAGATTAAAACTGAGGAAACTGCAAAAATGTGGGAATTTAAGGAGATGGGACCAGGATAAACTGAAAGAACCAGAGGTTGCACAGAGTTTCAGGGAGAGCATAAGGGAACAATGGACAGGAATGGGGGAAAGAAATACAGTAGAAGAAGAATGGGTAGCTTTGAGGGATGTGATAGTGAAGGCAGCAGAGGATCAAGTAGGTAAAAAGACGAGGGCTAGTAGAAATCCATGGGTAACAGAAGAGATACTGAAATTAATTGATGAAAGGAGGAAATACAAAAATGCAGTAAATGAAGCAGGCAAAAAGGAATACAAACGTCTCAGAAATGAGATCGACAGGAAGTGCAAAATGGGTAAGCAGGGATGGTTAGAGGACAAATGTAAGGCTGTAGAGGCTTATCTCACGAGGGGTAAGATAGATACTGCCTACAGGAAAACTAAAGAGACGTTTGGAGAAAAGAGAACCACTTGCATGAATATCAAGAGCTCAGATGGAAACCCAGTTCTAAGCAAAGAAGGGAAAGCAGAAAGGTGGAAGGAGTATATAGAGGGTCTATACAGGGGCGATGTTCTTGAGGACAATATTATGGAAATGGAAGAGGATGTAGATGAAAATGAAATGGGAGATAGGATACTGCGTGATGAATTCGACAGAGCACTGAAAGACCTGAGTCGAAACAAGGCCCCGGGAGTAGACAACATTCCATTAGAACTACTGATAGCCTTGGGCGAGCCAGTCCTGACAAAACTCTACCATCTGGTGAGATGTATGAGACAGGCGAAATTGCCTCAGATTTCTAGAAGAAAATAATAATTCCAATCCCAAAGAAAGCAGGTGTTGACAGATGTGAAAATTACTGAACTATCAGTTTCATAAGTCACAGCTGCAAAATACTAAGGTGAATTCTTTACAGACGAATGGAAAAACTGGTAGAAGCCTACCTTGGGGAAGATCACTTTTGGATTCTGTAGAAATTTTGGAACACGTGAGGCAATACTGACCCTACGACTTATCTTAGAAGAAAGATTAAGGAAAGGCAAACCTACGTTTCTAGCATTTGTAGACTTAAAGAAAGCTTTTGACAATGTTGATTGGAATACACTCTCTCAAATTCTGAAGGTGGCAGGGGTAAAATACAGGGAGCGAGAGGCTATTTACAATTTGTACAGAAACCAGATGGTAGGTATAAGAGTCGAGGAACATGGAAGGGAAGTAGTGGTTGGGAAGGGAGTGAGACAGGGTTGTAGCCTCTCCCCGATGCTATTCAATCTGTAAATTGAGCAAGCGGTAAAAGAAACAAAAGAAAAATTCGGAGTAGGTATTAAAATCGATGGAGAAGAAATAAAAACTTTGAGGTTCGCCGATGACATTGTAATTCTGTCAGAGACAGCAAAGGACTTGGAAGAGCAGTTGAACGGAATGGACAGTGTCTTGAAAGGAGGATATAAGATGAACATCAAAAGCAAAATGAGGATAATGGAATGTAGTCGAATTAAGTCGGGTGATGCTGAGGGAATTAGATTAGGAAATGAGACACTTAAAGTAGTAAAGGAGTTTCGCTATTTGGGGAGCAAAATAACTGATGATGGTCAAAGTAGAGAGGATATCAAATGAAGACTGGCAATGGCAAGGAAAGCGTTTCTGAAGAAGAAAAATTTGTTAACATCGAGTATAGATTTAAGTGTCAGGAAGTCGTTTCTGAAAGTATTTGTATGGAGTGTAGCCATGTATGGAAG
This sequence comes from Schistocerca piceifrons, assembly GCF_021461385.2. NCBI lineage: Eukaryota > Metazoa > Arthropoda > Insecta > Orthoptera > Acrididae > Schistocerca > Schistocerca piceifrons. The sequence goes on from NC_060143.1 coordinate 577,424,924, forward strand.
TGAAATATGGACGATAAATAGTTTGGACAAGAAGAGAATAGAAGCTTTCGAAATGTGGCGCTACAGAAGAATGCTGAAGATTAGATGGGTAGATCACATAACTAATGAGGAAGTATTGATCACATAACTAATGAGGAGGTATTGAATAGAATTGGGGAGAAGAGGAGATGGTGGCACAACTTGACTAGAAGAAGAGATCGGTTGGTAGGACATGTTCTGAGGCATCAAGGGATCACCAATTTAGTACTGGAGGGCAGCGTGGAGGGTAAAAATCGTAGAGGGAGACCAAGAGATGAATACAGTAAGCAGATTCAGAAGGATGTAGGCTGCAGTAGGTACTCTGAGATGAAGAAGCTTGCACAGGATAGAGTAGCATGGAGAGCTACATCAAACCAGTCTCAGGATTGAAGACCACAACAACAACAACAAACTATGTGAGGGAAATTTTGTTTGTTCCATGGTTATCCAGCAGGGGTGGCCGAGCGCTTCTAGGCGCTACAGTCTGGAACGGCGCGACGGCTAAGGTCGCAGGTTCGAATCCTGCCTCGGGCATGGATGTGTGTGCTGTCCTTAGGTTAGTTAGGTTTAAGTAGTTCTAAGTTCTCGGGGACTGATGACCTCAGAAGTTAAGTCCTGTAGTGCTCAGATCCATTTGAACCATTTTTGTTGCATGGTTAATTACACATACTACAATCATTCAAGTTAACACACACTCCACTAATGATGTGTTACATATTAGAGAAAGCGAGATTATATTTTACTTGAGAAGCTTTGTTGTAACACAAAAGAAAACCAATACTGTTATGCCCCGTGTGTGTCGAAAGAGGATATATCTTTGATTGTAAATGACCTATGTTGAGTTAATAGCTAATTTGACATGCCTCTAGTAATGACAATCGACTGATGATTGTTAGAGTGGGATTAGAGTAAACAGAGAGAGATGAAATACTTAAAACTGGTTGTCTCTGTAAGGAGATTTATTGAACTAAGAAATTGCGACATGAGTTGTGCTTGCCCCAGTTCAACTAATTTCGTCGTCTTACCATTGATTAACTTTTTCAAGTTATTCCACGATGATTTAAAGAGTAACATGTATGGTCTCCATATCTATTTGTCCTTCTGGTTTTACTCTATTTATGGGACCCTCTACACTCAAGCGAAGGAAGAGCCGATGAGCAATTGTTTCAAGGGACTGTTGATGACTGGAAACACGTTGCCTCGTCGGTCGAGTCTCGTTTCAAATTGTATCGAGCGGATAGACGTGTACGGGTATGGACACAACCTGATGAATCCATGGACGCTGCATGTCAGCAGGGGACTGTTCAAACTGGTGGAGGCTCTGTAATGCTGTGGGGCGTGTGCAATTGGAGCGATAAGGGATCCCTGATGCGTCTAGATACGACTCTGACAGGTGACACGTACGTAAGAATCCTGTCTGTTCACCCGTATCCATTCATGCCCACTGTGCATTCCGATGGACTTGAGCAAACCCAGCAGGGCAGTGCGACACCCCACACGTCCAGAACTGCTACAGAGAGTAGCTCCAGGAACACTCTTCTGAGTTTTAAGACTTCTGCTGGCCACCAAACTCCCCAGATACGATCATTGTTGAGCATATCTGGGATGCCTTGCAAAGTGGTGTTCAGAAGAAATCTCCAACCGCTCATACTCTTACGGATTTATGGACAGTCCTGCAGGATTAATGGTGTTAGTTCCCTCCAGCACTACTTCAGACATTAGTCAAGACCATGCCACGTCGTGTTGCAGCACTTCTGCGTGCTCGCGGGTCCCTACACAATATTATGCAGGTGTACGTCTTCACAAAGCTGTTTCAGCTGTTCTCAATGTAACACGGAATCTTTGGAGCAGAAAAAGCAATGTTGTTAGTACATCTCTCATGTAGACAAGTGATCGCATCGTCTGACCGCTCACTGCCGCCACGCTTGGACATACGTCATCCGCTACATTATTCCCTATCGTTCCGCCTCGCTGCACGGAAGTGCCTTCCTACATGGCACAGACTATACCATAATGACACTCAGCATTGGACAGATAACCAGTGGATTCTACATGCATACCTCAAACACACAATTATTTATGAGTGACAGGTTTATTTAGCTATGTTGCGCGCATTGATACACTGATAACTCTGGATATTGTTTATTATACTACACTATGAAACTTTGATTATGTGAAGAAGAAGTGATGCTGTGTTTGTTTGTCTCAATTACGACTACATTCAGCGTTAGTACAGTTACGGATGATGAGAACTGAAAATATTTTACATTTTGGTTTTGAGGTCGTAAATTAATACACATGAGACGTATTGAGAAAGAAGTTGAGTTACTCTGCTACACTTTGAGATACGCATTCCGACATGTGAAAGATGCCATTAGAATTTATTATTGATCTTTTAACCACAATAGAATGGAATACATATGATGATAGAGACATTTTGACATTGTTCTTATTATTGCTCATTCTGCACTTGCAAGTAACTTTGATGGATTGATACACTTATTGCCTGAAACATGCATATAGCTGTATGCTTTTATGAACAGTATTATTGCTGATTTCTAGTACTGTGGAGAAGAGGAACTGATTATCTTGTGGTGAGACAATTTTACATTGGGAAAAAGGTACTGAGATACATGACTAGATGCATGACATGGTAATGCTGACACATGCTTTGACACAAAGTTGACCATTCTGGCATTTCACTGTTCTGTACACATCATTGCACTTTGACAGTGCAGTAACACTGAAACTGGAAATGTAGGCTGTGCTTATTCGTTACCAAAGTTTTTATAATTTTGTTTTATGTTTGGATTTTGTGATTTTATTGATTATGCAACGTCGCCAATATTTAGATATCTTTGATGTTATCACATTTAATAGCAGACAACTTTATCAAAAAATTTCTTTATAAAAGTCATTAGCTAGATGCAGAGATTTATGAAAATATTCTTTCATTCTTTAAGACATGTGGTATATTCTATCATATCTGTGTAAATACAGTTTCACTTCGGACTAGGTATATAAACTTGTGAATTCAGAATTGACACTTATATTTGAAATGCTCACTGGCACATCTGGTATAGATATTACTGATTTCCATTACTTAGCTTGCTTATAAATTTGATGTTGCCCTTTTTGTGTGATAAACTAAGTGACCCCCCCCCTCCCCCATGTACCATGGACTTTGGCGTTGGTTGGGAGGCTTGAGTGCCTCAACGATACAGACAGCCGTACCGTAGGTGCAACCTCAATGGAGGGGTATCTGTTGAGAGGCCAGACAAACGTGTGGTTCCTGAAGAGGGGCAGCAGCCTTTTCAGTAGTTGCAGGGGCAACAGTGTGGATGATTGACTGATCTTGCCTTGTAACACTAACCAAAATGGCCTCACTGTGCTGGTACTGCGAACGGCTGAAAGCAAGGGGAAACCACAGCAGTCATTTTTCCCGAGGGCATGCAACTTTACTGTATGATTAAATGATGATGGCGTCCTCTAAGGTAAAATATTCCGTAGGTAAAATAGTCCCCCATTCGGATCTCCGGGCGGGGACTACTCAAGAGGACGTCGTTATCAGGAGAAAGAAAACTGGCGTTCTACGGATCCGAGTGTGGAATGTCAGATCCCTTAATAGGGCAGGTAGGTTAGAAAATTTAAAAAGGGAAAGGGATAGGTTAAAGTTAGATATATTGGGAATTAGTGAAATTCGGTTGCAGGAGGAACAAGACTTTTGGTCAGGTGAATACAGGGTTATCAATACAAAATCAAATAGGGTTAATGCAGGAGTAGGTTTAATAATGAATAAAAAAAATAGGAGTGCGGGTAAGCTACTACAAACGGCATAGTGAACACATTATTGTGGCCAAGATAGACACGAAGCCCATGCCTACTATGCCAACTGGCTCTGCAGAAGATGAAGAAATTAATGAATTGTATGATGAGATAAAAGAAATCATTCAGGTAGTGAAGGGAGACGAAAATTTAATAGTCATGGGTGACTGGAATTCGACAGTAGGAAAAGGAAGAGAAGGAAACGTAGTAGGTGAATATGGATTGCGGCTAAGAAATGAAAGAGGAAGCCGTCTGGTAGAATTTTGCACAGAGCATAACTTAATCATAGCTAACACTTGTTTCAAGAATCATGAAAGGAAGTTGTATACATGGAACGACCCTGGAGATGCTAGAAGGTTTCAGATAGATTATATAATGGTAAGACAGAGATTTATGAACCAGGTTTTAAATTGTAAGACATTTCCAGGGGCAGATGTGGACTCTGACCACAATCTATTGGTTATGAACTGTAGATTAAAACTGAGGAAACTGCAAAAATGTGGGAATTTAAGGAGATGGGACCAGGATAAACTGAAAGAACCAGAGGTTGCACAGAGTTTCAGGGAGAGCATAAGGGAACAATGGACAGGAATGGGGGAAAGAAATACAGTAGAAGAAGAATGGGTAGCTTTGAGGGATGTGATAGTGAAGGCAGCAGAGGATCAAGTAGGTAAAAAGACGAGGGCTAGTAGAAATCCATGGGTAACAGAAGAGATACTGAAATTAATTGATGAAAGGAGGAAATACAAAAATGCAGTAAATGAAGCAGGCAAAAAGGAATACAAACGTCTCAGAAATGAGATCGACAGGAAGTGCAAAATGGGTAAGCAGGGATGGTTAGAGGACAAATGTAAGGCTGTAGAGGCTTATCTCACGAGGGGTAAGATAGATACTGCCTACAGGAAAACTAAAGAGACGTTTGGAGAAAAGAGAACCACTTGCATGAATATCAAGAGCTCAGATGGAAACCCAGTTCTAAGCAAAGAAGGGAAAGCAGAAAGGTGGAAGGAGTATATAGAGGGTCTATACAGGGGCGATGTTCTTGAGGACAATATTATGGAAATGGAAGAGGATGTAGATGAAAATGAAATGGGAGATAGGATACTGCGTGATGAATTCGACAGAGCACTGAAAGACCTGAGTCGAAACAAGGCCCCGGGAGTAGACAACATTCCATTAGAACTACTGATAGCCTTGGGCGAGCCAGTCCTGACAAAACTCTACCATCTGGTGAGATGTATGAGACAGGCGAAATTGCCTCAGACTTCTAGAAGAAAATAATAATTCCAATCCCAAAGAAAGCAGGTGTTGACAGATGTGAAAATTACTGAACTATCAGTTTCATAAGTCACAGCTGCAAAATACTAAGGTGAATTCTTTACAGACGAATGGAAAAACTGGTAGAAGCCTACCTTGGGGAAGATCACTTTTGGATTCTGTAGAAATTTTGGAACACGTGAGGCAATACTGACCCTACGACTTATCTTAGAAGAAAGATTAAGGAAAGGCAAACCTACGTTTCTAGCATTTGTAGACTTAAAGAAAGCTTTTGACAATGTTGATTGGAATACACTCTCTCAAATTCTGAAGGTGGCAGGGGTAAAATACAGGGAGCGAGAGGCTATTTACAATTTGTACAGAAACCAGATGGTAGGTATAAGAGTCGAGGAACATGGAAGGGAAGTAGTGGTTGGGAAGGGAGTGAGACAGGGTTGTAGCCTCTCCCCGATGCTATTCAATCTGTAAATTGAGCAAGCGGTAAAAGAAACAAAAGAAAAATTCGGAGTAGGTATTAAAATCGATGGAGAAGAAATAAAAACTTTGAGGTTCGCCGATGACATTGTAATTCTGTCAGAGACAGCAAAGGACTTGGAAGAGCAGTTGAACGGAATGGACAGTGTCTTGAAAGGAGGATATAAGATGAACATCAAAAGCAAAATGAGGATAATGGAATGTAGTCGAATTAAGTCGGGTGATGCTGAGGGAATTAGATTAGGAAATGAGACACTTAAAGTAGTAAAGGAGTTTCGCTATTTGGGGAGCAAAATAACTGATGATGGTCAAAGTAGAGAGGATATCAAATGAAGACTGGCAATGGCAAGGAAAGCGTTTCTGAAGAAGAAAAATTTGTTAACATCGAGTATAGATTTAAGTGTCAGGAAGTCGTTTCTGAAAGTATTTGTATGGAGTGTAGCCATGTATGGAAGTGAAATATGGACGATAAATAGTTTGGACAAGAAGAGAATAGAAGCTTTCGAAATGTGGCGCTACAGAAGAATGCTGAAGATTAGATGGGTAGATCACATAACTAATGAGGAGGTATTGATCACATAACTAATGAGGAGGTATTGAATAGAATTGGGGAGAAGAGGAGATGGTGGCACAACTTGACTAGAAGAAGAGATCGGTTGGTAGGACATGTTCTGAGGCATCAAGGGATCACCAATTTAGTACTGGAGGGCAGCGTGGAGGGTAAAAATCGTAGAGGGAGACCAAGAGATGAATACAGTAAGCAGATTCAGAAGGATGTAGGCTGCAGTAGGTACTCTGAGATGAAGAAGCTTGCACAGGATAGAGTAGCATGGAGAGCTACATCAAACCAGTCTCAGGATTGAAGACCACAACAACAACAACAAACTATGTGAGGGAAATTTTGTTTGTTCCATGGTTATCCAGCAGGGGTGGCCGAGCGCTTCTAGGCGCTACAGTCTGGAACGGCGCGACGGCTAAGGTCGCAGGTTCGAATCCTGCCTCGGGCATGGATGTGTGTGCTGTCCTTAGGTTAGTTAGGTTTAAGTAGTTCTAAGTTCTCGGGGACTGATGACCTCAGAAGTTAAGTCCTGTAGTGCTCAGATCCATTTGAACCATTTTTGTTGCATGGTTAATTACACATACTACAATCATTCAAGTTAACACACACTCCACTAATGATGTGTTACATATTAGAGAAAGCGAGATTATATTTTACTTGAGAAGCTTTGTTGTAACACAAAAGAAAACCAATACTGTTATGCCCCGTGTGTGTCGAAAGAGGATATATCTTTGATTGTAAATGACCTATGTTGAGTTAATAGCTAATTTGACATGCCTCTAGTAATGACAATCGACTGATGATTGTTAGAGTGGGATTAGAGTAAACAGAGAGAGATGAAATACTTAAAACTGGTTGTCTCTGTAAGGAGATTTATTGAACTAAGAAATTGCGACATGAGTTGTGCTTGCCCCAGTTCAACTAATTTCGTCGTCTTACCATTGATTAACTTTTTCAAGTTATTCCACGATGATTTAAAGAGTAACATGTATGGTCTCCATATCTATTTGTCCTTCTGGTTTTACTCTATTTATGGGACCCTCTACACTCAAGCGAAGGAAGAGCCGATGAGCAATTGTTTCAAGGGACTGTTGATGACTGGAAACACGTTGCCTCGTCGGTCGAGTCTCGTTTCAAATTGTATCGAGCGGATAGACGTGTACGGGTATGGACACAACCTGATGAATCCATGGACGCTGCATGTCAGCAGGGGACTGTTCAAACTGGTGGAGGCTCTGTAATGCTGTGGGGCGTGTGCAATTGGAGCGATAAGGGATCCCTGATGCGTCTAGATACGACTCTGACAGGTGACACGTACGTAAGAATCCTGTCTGTTCACCCGTATCCATTCATGCCCACTGTGCATTCCGATGGACTTGAGCAAACCCAGCAGGGCAGTGCGACACCCCACACGTCCGGAACTGCTACAGAGAGTAGATCCAGGAACACTCTTCTGAGTTTTAAGACTTCTGCTGGCCACCAAACTCCCCAGATACGATCATTGTTGAGCATATCTGGCATGCCTTGCAAAGTGGTGTTCAGAAGAAATCTCCAACCGCTCATACTCTTACGGATTTATGGACAGTCCTGCAGGATTAATGGTGTTAGTTCCCTCCAGCACTACTTCAGACATTAGTCAAGACCATGCCACGTCGTGTTGCAGCACTTCTGCGTGCTCGCGGGTCCCTACACAATATTATGCAGGTGTACGTCTTCACAAAGCTGTTTCAGCTGTTCTCAATGTAACACGGAATCTTTGGAGCAGAAAAAGCAATGTTGTTAGTACATCTCTCATGTAGACAAGTGATCGCATCGTCTGACCGCTCACTGCCGCCACGCTTGGACATACGTCATCCGCTACATTATTCCCTATCGTTCCGCCTCGCTGCACGGAAGTGCCTTCCTACATGGCACAGACTATACCATAATGACACTCAGCATTGGACAGATAACCAGTGGATTCTACATGCATACCTCAAACACACAATTATTTATGAGTGACAGGTTTATTTAGCTATGTTGCGCGCATTGATACACTGATAACTCTGGATATTGTTTATTATACTACACTATGAAACTTTGATTATGTGAAGAAGAAGTGATGCTGTGTTTGTTTGTCTCAATTACGACTACATTCAGCGTTAGTACAGTTACGGATGATGAGAACTGAAAATATTTTACATTTTGGTTTTGAGGTCATAAATTAATACACATGAGACGTATTGAGAAAGAAGTTGAGTTACTCTGCTACACTTTGAGATACGCATTCCGACATGTGAAAGATGCCATTAGAATTTATTATTGATCTTTTAACCACAATAGAATGGAATACATATGATGATAGAGACATTTTGACATTGTTCTTATTATTGCTCATTCTGCACTTGCAAGTAACTTTGATGGATTGATACACTTATTGCCTGAAACATGCATATAGCTGTATGCTTTTATGAACAGTATTATTGCTGATTTCTAGTACTGTGGAGAAGAGGAACTGATTATCTTGTGGTGAGACAATTTTACATTGGGAAAAAGGTACTGAGATACATGACTAGATGCATGACATGGTAATGCTGACACATGCTTTGACACAAAGTTGACCATTCTGGCATTTCACTGTTCTGTACACATCATTGCACTTTGACAGTGCAGTAACACTGAAATTGGAAATGTAGGCTGTGCTTATTCGTTACCAAAGTTTTTATAATTTTGTTTTATGTTTGGATTTTGTGATTTTATTGATTATGCAACGTCGCCAATATTTAGATATCTTTGATGTTATCACATTTAATAGCAGACAACTTTATCAAAAAATTTCTTTATAAAAGTCATTAGCTAGATGCAGAGATTTATGAAAATATTCTTTCATTCTTTAAGACATGTGGTATATTCTATCATATCTGTGTAAATACAGTTTCACTTCGGACTAGGTATATAAACTTGTGAATTCAGAATTGACACTTATATTTGAAATGCTCACTGGCACATCTGGTATAGATATTACTGATTTCCATTACTTAGCTTGCTTATAAATTTGATGTTGCCCTTTTTGTGTGATAAACTAAGTGACCCCCCCTCCCCCATGTACCATGGACTTTGGCGTTGGTTGGGAGGCTTGAGTGCCTCAACGATACAGACAGCCGTACCGTAGGTGCAACCTCAATGGAGGGGTATCTGTTGAGAGGCCAGACAAACGTGTGGTTCCTGAAGAGGGGCAGCAGCCTTTTCAGTAGTTGCAGGGGCAACAGTGTGGATGATTGACTGATCTTGCCTTGTAACACTAACCAAAATGGCCTCACTGTGCTGGTACTGCGAACGGCTGAAAGCAAGGGGAAACCACAGCAGTCATTTTTCCCGAGGGCATGCAGCTTTACTGTATGATTAAATGATGATGGCGTCCTCTAAGGTAAAATATTCCGTAGGTAAAATAGTCCCCCATTCGGATCTCCGGGCGGGGACTACTCAAGAGGACGTCGTTATCAGGAGAAAGAAAACTGGCGTTCTACGGATCCGAACGTGGAATGTCAGATCTCTTAATAGGGCAGGTAGGTTAGAAAATTTAAAAAGGGAAAGGGATAGGTTAAAGTTAGATATATTGGGAATTAGTGAAATTCGGTTGCAGGAGGAACAAGACTTTTGGTCAGGTGAATACAGGGTTATCAATACAAAATCAAATAGGGTTAATGCAGGAGTAGGTTTAATAATGAATAAAAAAAATAGGAGTGCGGGTAAGCTACTACAAACGGCATAGTGAACACATTATTGTGGCCAAGATAGACACGAAGCCCATGCCTACTATGCCAACTGGCTCTGCAGAAGATGAAGAAATTAATGAATTGTATGATGAGATAAAAGAAATCATTCAGGTAGTGAAGGGAGACGAAAATTTAATAGTCATGGGTGACTGGAATTCGACAGTAGGAAAAGGAAGAGAAGGAAACGTAGTAGGTGAATATGGATTGCGGCTAAGAAATGAAAGAGGAAGCCGTCTGGTAGAATTTTGCACAGAGCATAACTTAATCATAGCTAACACTTGTTTCAAGAATCATGAAAGGAAGTTGTATACATGGAACGACCCTGGAGATGCTAGAAGGTTTCAGATAGATTATATAATGGTAAGACAGAGATTTATGAACCAGGTTTTAAATTGTAAGACATTTCCAGGGGCAGATGTGGACTCTGACCACAATCTATTGGTTATGAACTGTAGATTAAAACTGAGGAAACTGCAAAAATGTGGGAATTTAAGGAGATGGGACCAGGATAAACTGAAAGAACCAGAGGTTGCACAGAGTTTCAGGGAGAGCATAAGGGAACAATGGACAGGAATGGGGGAAAGAAATACAGTAGAAGAAGAATGGGTAGCTTTGAGGGATGTGATAGTGAAGGCAGCAGAGGATCAAGTAGGTAAAAAGACGAGGGCTAGTAGAAATCCATGGGTAACAGAAGAGATACTGAAATTAATTGATGAAAGGAGGAAATACAAAAATGCAGTAAATGAAGCAGGCAAAAAGGAATACAAACGTCTCAGAAATGAGATCGACAGGAAGTGCAAAATGGGTAAGCAGGGATGGTTAGAGGACAAATGTAAGGCTGTAGAGGCTTATCTCACGAGGGGTAAGATAGATACTGCCTACAGGAAAACTAAAGAGACGTTTGGAGAAAAGAGAACCACTTGCATGAATATCAAGAGCTCAGATGGAAACCCAGTTCTAAGCAAAGAAGGGAAAGCAGAAAGGTGGAAGGAGTATATAGAGGGTCTATACAGGGGCGATGTTCTTGAGGACAATATTATGGAAATGGAAGAGGATGTAGATGAAAATGAAATGGGAGATAGGATACTGCGTGATGAATTCGACAGAGCACTGAAAGACCTGAGTCGAAACAAGGCCCCGGGAGTAGACAACATTCCATTAGAACTACTGATAGCCTTGGGCGAGCCAGTCCTGACAAAACTCTACCATCTGGTGAGATGTATGAGACAGGCGAAATTGCCTCAGATTTCTAGAAGAAAATAATAATTCCAATCCCAAAGAAAGCAGGTGTTGACAGATGTGAAAATTACTGAACTATCAGTTTCATAAGTCACAGCTGCAAAATACTAAGGTGAATTCTTTACAGACGAATGGAAAAACTGGTAGAAGCCTACCTTGGGGAAGATCACTTTTGGATTCTGTAGAAATTTTGGAACACGTGAGGCAATACTGACCCTACGACTTATCTTAGAAGAAAGATTAAGGAAAGGCAAACCTACGTTTCTAGCATTTGTAGACTTAAAGAAAGCTTTTGACAATGTTGATTGGAATACACTCTCTCAAATTCTGAAGGTGGCAGGGGTAAAATACAGGGAGCGAGAGGCTATTTACAATTTGTACAGAAACCAGATGGTAGGTATAAGAGTCGAGGAACATGGAAGGGAAGTAGTGGTTGGGAAGGGAGTGAGACAGGGTTGTAGCCTCTCCCCGATGCTATTCAATCTGTAAATTGAGCAAGCGGTAAAAGAAACAAAAGAAAAATTCGGAGTAGGTATTAAAATCGATGGAGAAGAAATAAAAACTTTGAGGTTCGCCGATGACATTGTAATTCTGTCAGAGACAGCAAAAGACTTGGAAGAGCAGTTGAACGGAATGGACAGTGTCTTGAAAGGAGGATATAAGATGAACATCAAAAGCAAAATGAGGATAATGGAATGTAGTCGAATTAAGTCGGGTGATGCTGAGGGAATTAGATTAGGAAATGAGACACTTAAAGTAGTAAAGGAGTTTCGCTATTTGGGGAGCAAAATAACTGATGATGGTCAAAGTAGAGAGGATATCAAATGTAGACTGGCAATGGCAAGGAAAGCGTTTCTGAAGAAGAAAAATTTGTTAACATCGAGTATAGATTTAAGTGTCAGGAAGTCGTTTCTGAAAGTATTTGTATGGAGTGTAGCCATGTATGGAAGTGAAATATGGACGATAAATAGTTTGGACAAGAAGAGAATAGAAGCTTTCGAAATGTGGCGCTACAGAAGAATGCTGAAGATTAGATGGGTAGATCACATAACTAATGAGGAGGTATTGATCACATAACTAATGAGGAGGTATTGAATAGAATTGGGGAGAAGAGGAGATGGTGGCACAACTTGACTAGAAGAAGAGATCGGTTGGTAGGACATGTTCTGAGGCATCAAGGGATCACCAATTTAGTACTGGAGGGCAGCGTGGAGGGTAAAAATCGTAGAGGGAGACCAAGAGATGAATACAGTAAGCAGATTCAGAAGGATGTAGGCTGCAGTAGGTACTCTGAGATGAAGAAGCTTGCACAGGATAGAGTAGCATGGAGAGCTACATCAAACCAGTCTCAGGATTGAAGACCACAACAACAACAACAAACTATGTGAGGGAAATTTTGTTTGTTCCATGGTTATCCAGCAGGGGTGGCCGAGCGCTTCTAGGCGCTACAGTCTGGAACGGCGCGACGGCTAAGGTCGCAGGTTCGAATCCTGCCTCGGGCATGGATGTGTGTGCTGTCCTTAGGTTAGTTAGGTTTAAGTAGTTCTAAGTTCTCGGGGACTGATGACCTCAGAAGTTAAGTCCTGTAGTGCTCAGATCCATTTGAACCATTTTTGTTGCATGGTTAATTACACATACTACAATCATTCAAGTTAACACACACTCCACTAATGATGTGTTACATATTAGAGAAAGCGAGATTATATTTTACTTGAGAAGCTTTGTTGTAACACAAAAGAAAACCAATACTGTTATGCCCCGTGTGTGTCGAAAGAGGATATATCTTTGATTGTAAATGACCTATGTTGAATTAATAGCTAATTTGACATGCCTCTAGTAATGACAATCGACTGATGATTGTTAGAGTGGGATTAGAGTAAACAGAGAGAGATGAAATACTTAAAACTGGTTGTCTCTGTAAGGAGATTTATTGAACTAAGAAATTGCGACATGAGTTGTGCTTGCCCCAGTTCAACTAATTTCGTCGTCTTACCATTGATTAACTTTTTCAAGTTATTCCACGATGATTTAAAGAGTAACATGTATGGTCTCCATATCTATTTGTCCTTCTGGTTTTACTCTATTTATGGGACCCTCTACACTCAAGCGAAGGAAGAGCCGATGAGCAATTGTTTCAAGGGACAGGTTGATATGGACAAAGTCTGTCTTGAAAGAGTTATTAATTCTTTCCAACAGCATCCAAGATGAAATTGCAATTAGTGTTGTCCAATAAGAAAGATACAGCCGCAAGGGCTGCAATGTTTAAAACAGCAGTCTGTTTTAACAAATAAATTTCGATAACTCTCATACGAATGTTGTAACAGCCTAGAGGCGTCGTCAGTGTAAAAAAATTGGGAAATAATATGTGCCACTTGCGTGGTCCCGCACGGACATTCCATCTCATTCTCACCTGGGGTAACATCAACTTGTTAATATGATTCCTCTCTATCTTAATCTGTCTGAAACTGAAAAACTCATCAGTCAGGCGCCCGCCTCTCACTTTGATTGTCATAGCATCACCAGCAGCCATTTGTAATTGTTACAATTAGATGCGACTTTTTGTCCCCCTAGTTTTATAGAATAATTAACAGTTTTGCTTTAGAATGACACATTACTGTCGGAACATCTTGTTCCTTGTGTCACGTTCTCATCACAACTACTTTTGCTTTCATGTTACCAGAAGCTGGAATTGAATTTGCACTACAATGATTCATTTGTTTAATTACCTTCGCGGCTTTTGAGTCCTATTTTTCTGTCATTGTGAAAGATTTTCTTGCAAAATTTGCTTTCTGATGTGAATCTATATGCTTTTCACGGCTTATGAATTTTCATTACAGAAAGTGATCGTTCATAAACAGAGTAATGTTATCTTCTCATTTGTGTTCGTATGTATTAGAGGTGGTGCCAATGCAAGCATCCATAAGGAAAACTGTTTTTCAAGCGTGTAATGTTAAAATGAATATTATGTAGTCACAATGTGAACAGCGCCTGGTGATACTAAAAAAAACAAATAGCTTCCATTGAATGAGATTTTTAATCTGCATTTCGCTTAAGGCAGAAAAACAAAATTGCCTCGGCAGCTACTGAAGAGGACAACTTCGCAAATAATTCCCCTGCTCTAAACAGCCGTTATGATGTTCGAGTTGTAGTCTATGCATCTGGATGTTACTTGTGCCTATCCTTTAGACTCAAATCATAGTTACAGAAAAGCAAATAATGGTCAAGTGCTATATTAGTTATTTCTGTTTCCAGTCAATGGCAGCTGGTGACTCTGCATCTTCAAAGGGCTATGTTTTCCAGTGTCTTAAAGTTCAAGAAATACAGCGGCTGAACAAACGAATTCTGCTTGTCGCTAATCTAATGGATAATTGGGAATAGTGTAGGATATGGTTGGCAAATGTGTGAAGATTGACATACTTCCTGAAGCGGTTCAGAATTATCTTCGTAAATTCACTCGATATTTTCCTTCTCATTTAGATAAAATATTCTGAATTATTCTCATTTAAGGGATAACAGAGGTAGCAGACATAGTTTCACGTCCAGGAAGCTCGTTCCAGCACAAAATGTAGCTTACTTCGCTATTACGTTGGAAATTCCCTCCCGTGGCCATCATTGGGAGAACAAGGGAGCCACTGTTTGATGAGGCTGTATGCCTAGCTTGGCGGTAAAGTGTTCACCTTTCAGGCAGATGAGTGCATTGGGTTTCGGTTCCTATCTCCCTGGGGTCAAGATTTTTACCTCTACTCTGAAAGAACGACGTCCAGGCAGATCAGCAGTCAGTAAAGAAATACTAAGACAACATCAGCCCCGAAGTTTTGTCGCTGTCTTGATTCTGTACCCTGTAGATCTAAAGGTGAAAAACTGAACTGCACACTTGTTAACGTCTGCCTTTTACGGTCCTGTCAACTGTATTGACTTAATTGTGGCACTGAACGATTTATTGTCTGAATTTAGTAATGTATTCGTATCTACTCCTACAGCTAGTGCCACATTTGTGCACTTTCGTGGTAGTCCTGTAACGCTTCTTCAGTATGAGTTTGCATTGAACGTGGACCCAGCAAGCCAAACGTGCGTATTGTCCCGTCAGTTAGTGAGAATTTGAGATACACTCCTGGAAATTGAAATAAGAACACCGTGAATTCATTGTCCCAGGAAGCGGAAACTTTATTGACACATTCCTGGGGTCAGATACATCACATGATCACACTGACAGAACCACAGGCACATAGACACAGGCAACAGAGCATGCACAATGTCGGCACTAGTACAGTGTATATCCACCTTTCGCAGCAATGCAGGCTGCTATTCTCCCATGGAGACGATCATAGAGATGCTGGATGTAGTCCTGTGGAACGGCTTGCCATGCCATTTCCACCTGGCGCCTCAGTTGGACCAGCGTTCGTGCTGGACGTGCAGACCGCGTCAGACGACGCTTCATCCAGTCCCAAACATGCTCAATGGGGGACAGATCCGGAGATCTTGCTGGCCAGGGTAGTTGACTTACACCTTCTAGAGCACGTTGGGTGGCACGGGATACACGCGGACGTGCATTGTCCTGTTGGAACAGCAAGTTCCCTTGCTGGTCTAGGAATGGTAGAACGATGAGTTCGATGACGGTTTGGATGTACCGTGCACTATTCAGTGTCCCCTCGACGATCACCAGTGGTGTACGGCCAGTGTAGGAGATCGCTCCCCACACCATGATGCCGGGTGTTGGCCCTGTGTGCCTCGGTCGTATGCAGTCCTGATTGTGGCGCTCACCTGCACGGCGCCAAACACGCATACGACCATCATTGGCACCAAGGCAGAAGCGACTCTCATCACTGAAGACGACACGTCTCCATTCGTCCCTCCATTCACGCCTGTCGCGACACCACTGGAGGCGGGCTGCACGATGTTGGGGCGTGAGCGGAAGACGGCCTAACGGTGTGCGGGACCGTAGCCCAGCTTCATGGAGACGGTTGCGAATGGTCCTAGCCGATACCCCAGGAGCAACAGTGTCCCTAATTTGCTGGGAAGTGGCGGTGCGGTCCCCTATGGCACTGCGTAGGATCCTACGGTCTTGGCGTGCATCCGTGCGTCGCTGCGGTCCGGTCCCAGGTCGACGGGCACGTGCACCTTCCGCCGACCACTGGCGACAACATCGATGTACTGTGGAGACCTCACGCCCCACGTGTTGAGCAATTCGGCGGTACGTCCACCCGGCCTCCCGCATGCCCACTATACGCCCTCGCTCAAAGTCCGTCAACTGCACATACGGTTCACGTCCACGCTGTCGCGGCATGCTACCAGTGTTAAAGACTGCGATGGAGCTCCGTATGCCACGGCAAACTGGCTGACACTGACGGCGGCGGTGCACAAATGCTGCGCAGCTAGCGCCATTCGACGGCCAACACCGCGGTTCCTGGTGTGTCCGCTGTGCCGTGCGTGTGATCATTGCTTGTACAGCCCTCTCGCAGTGTCCGGAGCAAGTATGGTGGGTCTAACACACCGGTGTCAATGTGTTCTTTCTTCCATTTCCAGGAGTGTACTTTTCATAACATTACCCTAAATTTAATTCATTTGTATTAGTAGAGTGCATAAATAAACAGCGCTTTTTCATTAGGTTATTGAACACAGCAAACAAGCGTAAGAGATAATCCGCAGTAAATATTCTCCCACGTTATGTAAAACAGTGTAACGGCGTTATAATAACTTTCCACTCCTGTAGACATGATGCTGGTTGCTGTCACGTTCCCAACTCCCATGCTTCCTCCTACACACATAAAAAAAAAAAGCTTTGCATCACCTCGGTTCCAAGAGTACCGGAACCGGTAGAGAAAATTGGAATAGAGATCAACATAAACATCATTTCCGACCTTTATATTGCTCATGAAAACCACACGTTGCATGTTGTACCACCACACAGCTAGGCCTTCAAAGGTGTTGGTCCAGATTGTTGTATACACCGTTACCTCTTGCTCTGATGTATGCCGGTTTCCGACATGGCGTACTATGCACAAGTTCATCAAGGCACTGTTGGTCCAGACTGAGCCGCTCCTCAACGGAGATTCGGTGTAGATCCCTGAGAGAGGTTGGCGGGTCACGTCGTCCATAAACAGCCCTTTTCAATCTATCCCAGGCATGTTCAATAGGGTTCATGTCTGAAGAACATGCTGGCCACTTTACTCAAGCGACACCGTTACCCTGAAGGAATTCATTCACAAGATGTGCACGATGGGGGCGCGAATTGTCGTCCATGAAGACGAATGCCTCGCCAATATGCTGCCGATATGTTTGCACTATCGGTCGGAGGATCGTACAGCTGTTACAGCGCCTTCCATGACCTCCAGCGGCATGCGTCGGCCCCACATAATGCCACCCTAAAACAGCAGGGAACCTCCACCTTGCTTCACTCTCTGGACAGTGTGTCTAAGGCGTTCAGCCTCACCGGTTTGCCTCCAAACACGTCTCCGACGATTGTCTGGTTGAAGACATACGCGACACTTATCGGTGAAGAGAGCGTGATGGCAATCCTGAGCGGTCCATTCGGCATGTTGTTGGGTCCATCTGTACCGCGCTGCGTGGTGTCGTGGTTGCAAAAATGGACCTCGCCATGGACGCCGGGAGTGAAGTAGCACATCACGTAGCCTATTGCGCACAGTTTGAGTCGTAACACGACGTCCTGTGGCTGCACAAAAGGCATTATTCAACATGGTGGCGTTACTGTCAGGGTTCGTCCGAGCCATTCTACGTAGGTAGCGGTCATCCACTGCTATAGTAGCCCTTGGGCAGCCTGAGTGAGTCATGTCATCAACAGTTTCCGTCTCTCTGTGTCTTGTCCATGCGCGAACAACATCGCTTTGGTTCACTCCGACACGCCTGGACATTTCCTTTTTTTGAGAGCCCTTCCTGGCACAAAGTAGCAATGCGGACGCGATCGAACAGCGGTATTGATCCTCTTGGCATGGTTGAACTAGAGACAACACGAGCTGTATACCTCCTTTCCGGTGGAATGACTGGAACTGATCGGCTATCGGGCACCCTTGCGTCTAATAGGCGCTGCTCATGAGTGGTTGCTTACATCTTTGGGCGGGTTTAGTGAGATCTCTGAACAGTCAAAGGTACTGTGTCTGTGATAGAAGATCCACAGTCAACTCTTATCCTCAGGAGTTCTGGGAACCGGGATGATGCAAAACTGTTTTTGATGTGTGTATTTATTAAAAACTGTCTTTGCTCGAAGCAGTTTGAAATAGATTAAATGATCTCTTGAGGTATAGTGTTGGTGTCAAAGCGGCCTTCTACTCTCTGATTCCTGCAACTATTTCCTCATACCAACATGGCACAGGTTTCCAGTATTGATTGGCTGAAGAATAGGGTACTGTCGCTTTCGCTGCACCTATAATCATGTTAATATTATAAGTTGTGAGGATGGGTGATCGTGCTTGGGTAGATCACACGTTAGAGCAATTGCCTGCGAAAGGCAAAGGTTCAGAATTTGAGTCTCGGTCCGGCACAGAGTCTTAATCTGCCAGGAAGTTTCATGTCAGTGCACACTCCGTTGTACAGTGAGAAAATTTCGTTGAAGATGTTAATATCCTTCCTCTCCTTTGAAAATGTTCATTTTGCCTGGCTTCAAGAGAAGCTATGAGGGAAACCTTGATAGTTGTCTTCCCAAGCTATAAAAGTGGTGCATATTTCATTGGTCGCTGGCTTGAGAAGGACACAGTGATAGGAAAGTGGTCGGTGTCTCAGAGGTCGCCTTGGACGTACCACTGGATCAAGGGTGAGATTCCTGGGCTCCAGGCTGTAGTGTTTGTGGCTGAACAGGTTTCATGGGTCGTACTGAAATGTGCTGGAGATCCAATATTAAGTAGGCAGACTTCAAATTTTGAAATTGCTCTATTATGTACCCCATTCTGGATGTACCCCATTCTGGAGGTGTTTTTCTGCCCCACAGAGGATTGTGTGCATTGAAGTCCCTACAGTGGGGAGGAAGAGAGGAGGCAGCTGTTCCACAACTTCCACAAGCGAGAGATATGGTGTATATACAGGGTGAGTCATCTAACGTTACCGCTGGATATATTTCGTAAACCACATAAAATACTGCCGAATCGATTCCACAGACCGAACGTGAGGAGAGGGGCTAATGTAATTGTTTAATACAAACCACAAAAAATGCACGGAAGTATGTTTTTTAACACAAACTTACTTTTTTTAAATGGAACCCCATTAGTTTTGTTAGCACATCTGAACATATATACAAATACGTAATCAGTGCCGTTTGTTGCATTGTAAAATGTTAATTACATCCGGAGATATTGTAACCTAAAGTTGACGTTTGAGTACCACTCCTCCGCTGTTCGATCGTGTGTATCGGAGAGCACCGAATTACGTAGGGATCCAAAGGGAACTGTGATGGACCTTAGGTACAGAAGAGACTGGAACAGCACATTACGTCCACATGCTAACTCCTTTTTATTGGTCTTTTTCACTGACGCACATGTACATTACCATGAGGGGTGAGGTACACGTACACACGTGGTTTCCGTTTTCAATTACGGAGTGGAATAGAGTGTGTCCCGACATGTCAGGCCAATAGATGCTCAATGTGGTGGCCATCATGTACCGTGTGTACCATGATGTGCCTACAACCCCAGAGGATATGAAACAACGTATTGTGGCAGCCTGCGGCGACATTACACCAGATGTACTGCGGCGTGTACGACATTCATTACGCCAGAGATTGCAATTGTGTGCAGCAAATGATGGCCACCACATTGAACATTTATTGGCCTGACATGTCGGGACACACTCTTTTCTACTACATAATTGAAAACGGAAACCACGTGTGTACGTGTACCTCACCCCTCATGGTAATGTAAATGTGCGTCAGTGAAAAAGACCAATAAAAAGGAGTTAGCATGTGGACGTAATGTGCTGTTCCAGTCTCTTCTGTACCTAAGGTCCATCACCGTTCCCTTTGGATCCCTACATAATTCGGTGCCCTCCGATTCACACGATCGAACAGCGAAGGGGTGATACTCAAGCGTCAACTTTAGGTTACAATATCTCCGGATG
This sequence comes from Schistocerca piceifrons, assembly GCF_021461385.2. Lineage (NCBI taxonomy): Eukaryota > Metazoa > Arthropoda > Insecta > Orthoptera > Acrididae > Schistocerca > Schistocerca piceifrons. Next base: position 577,445,132 of record NC_060143.1, read on the forward strand.
TAATTAACATTTTGCAATGCAACAAACGGCACTGATTACGTATTTGTTTATATGCTCAGATGTGCTAACAAAACTAACGGGGTTCTATTTAAAAAAACGTAAGTTTGTGTTAAAAAACATACTTCCGTGCATTTTTTTATGGTTTGTATTAACCAATTACACTAGCCCCTCTCCTCACGTTCAGTCTGTGGAATCGATTCGTCAGTATTTGATGTGGTTTACTAAATATATCCAGCGGTAATGTTAGGTGACTCACCCTGTATATATCTGTCAGGACATGGATAAATATTACATAATGTTACCCTAACTGACAGGTGTTCATAAGCAGCCACAGCCTCTAAGGCAGAACGTAGTGGCATAGCGGCATCTTCCTACTGAAAGCATGAGAGCGTATAATCGTGCAGACTCCTCCAGACACCCTCTCGGCGTTAAAACGAATTTCAGAGTGGAGAGTTGGTTTCCTGTCTCCTGAAATGCCACGCCAGCTGCCGAGGTTGTAGCAAATTGCTGAAAGAGTTCGGCTACGTGGCAATGGACGCCGATACAGTGCATTTGAAGGAAGGACAGATTGGGATCTGAAAGAACAGCGAGGGGGAAACTAGAGTACGAATCATTTTGCTACACCTGAATGCATGATTTTTCATCAGTATTCATAGGCTCTATTTCTGGTGAGATAGTGGCCGGATCAACTGGAGCAGAAGAATTAGGTTCAATTTTCGACTTTCCTTGTCCCTATGATGTATGTTTCTGTAAGGATTTTCGCGTCTCGACTCCTGCGACAGAAGAGCAAGGTTCTTTTCTACAACTCACAACTTATGGCTCTGTCAGCCACTATTTGGTGGTAGACTGTTCTTCTGTTTCGTCCTGGGTGGGAGGCGCCTTGGCAGGTATTCTCTTCTGTGGTGATGCCAGAGGACAATGAGGCAACTCCAGCTGCACCGATGGGGTGGTCACCATTGGTTCTGTGGGATTGGGCGTCGAGAGAGCTGGTGACCGCTCCCTGACAGACAAATAGTCATTGACAATTGGCTAAGACCAGGGGTTGCTGTTTTAAACCTTGTCATCGCGCTAAATGTGAGGTTCGTCACACTATTTGGAAAGTTTGACGTCCTCTCGATAGAATGGTGCCGTTTAAGCTTTTCTTAACCCTTTGGTGCGATAGGTGGTCAAGTGTTTCATAATCCTAGATTTTCTTGGACTTCCTTCTCCTCCTTAAAACTGAATATGTCTTTGAACAAGGTAGATGATGTTCTGGTCAGATTAAACATGTGGGAGGTTGTTCACAATGTCTGTACTGATGCATTGTCCTTCTGCACGACCAACAAGTATCCTTATTAGCAGAGCAGGACGTCATGTGTCCAATCTTCTAGCATCAAAAACATCTCAGAGGAAGAGGAAAATAAATTAATGTCTGTAATCCGCGACGTTAGTATTGGAACAAAGTATGTACAGTCGTGCACTTCGCCTGATTCACATGCAACCCGCATAACGCAACTGTCTAGCAGGTCCTCTAATCGCTCCTTGGTACAGTCGTTTGACTATTGAAAATGGTTCCAACAAGTCACCACTAGAAAACACTCAAGGTATAAAGCAATACCACGATACTACAAATATCAGGGAACACCTTATCACAGATAAGACTGTCCTTAAGGCCAGTAACCTCACATTTATTACAATAAATGACATACCGGAAATGTTACCACTCTAATTATTACGTCAGATAGGTAATGCAAGTAGTAAGTTAGTCGTATTCATGATTTCCTCTTCAGGGTAACATACCGTTCTTATTATTTAACAGGAAATGACATTAAAAATTTAAGTTATTCACGAGCAGCTAGTTGGGAATATGTATGAACTTCAAATGACACGACGAACCGTCTCGTTCTGCATATGGATTCAAACCCAGGTCATGCAGACTAAGCAAAGATTTCGTGACTGACGGAACTTAACAGTCATTCCTGATTAGGCATACAGAGAGTGATATAGCTCGATTTTAGACAGTATAAGTTAACAAATATCTGCTTTAAGTTACATAACGTAAACATTTTTAATGGACGCGAATTCCTACCCAACATCTATTGTCCCTGTTAACGAACTACGAGAGATGTTAACTATTGCTTCTTCACAAGTAACTTACTTGAAATGCTGTGAGTTAAAGCATTGTGTTCGACAGGGATTCGAACCCAGAACCTAATCGGATTGATATCGAAGCACAATCAACTGTGACATATTGGATTTTCTCGGCATTAGCTAGATGTTTTAACTGAAATGACGTGACGAAACACTAATTTTTTACTTCCCAGGTCTCCAACCCGGCACCTATCGCTGTTATATTCTAGAGAAAACGAATGTTAAATATTGGATTGTTACACCAGCAGCGACATGTGAGCATGTTTGAACTAGAAATAATATGACGAAAAGTTCAGTGCTGACTGGGAATCGAACCCCACACATATCGTTGTTGACTACACACAAAGAGACGTCAGCTATCGAATTTTTCTCGACCAACAGCTCGGAATAACATCCTTGAACTTACAGTGATCTCGCAAATAGTTCTGTGTCTCACTGGTAGTCAAAAACGTCAGATATCGTAAGTGTTGACAACGAATGAAAATACCTTAAAAATCAAAATTATTATCCACCAGCAGATGGGTGATCTCATGCTAGGGCTTGATAATACATAATGAAAACTTAGGTGCTGGGCCAGAATTCGAACCCAATCGCGCGCAATATCTGGAGATGCTGATGAATCTGGAGTTTTGAACAAAAAACAAATTGTAGTCAAGCTGTATTGTCACAAAGGGATCAAATTCCGCGTTAAGGGCGGTCTGAGTTGCATTGCCAGTTCAGAACCAATTTTATCGACATACAGAAGCTCAAATAAAAGATGGAATAAGTGTCCTGTGACCCTACATAGCGTTTGTTTCGTAACTAAAAACAATTAACTACTATAAGAAAGGTTACTGGTGATAGAGTTTCTACATGTCGCCACTCCTGACTTTATTGTGGTTCAAACTAACATCTACTTGGTAGAGAAGGAATATCATGTTTCATATGAATTTCAGACCACAATGCCATTTCACCATTTTGACTTGGCATTGCCAGAAGAGAATAGAATCTGTCTCTCCCTATCAAAAATCGTCGGTAGAAGTTAGAATCGAATCCAGAACATAAGTATATGAACCTATCATCAATCCAACAGACCACCAAATCCTCTTCTGGTTGACTCATTTCTCTATCGTAACGCCGTTGAGCCACACTGGATGAGAATTCTGACACAGGCTCCCTGTAGTGGTTTGCAGCATGCTCAGTACATTCATTTACTTGTTTGACCGATTCGCCATGAATTGCTGCCTCGGCTACCCAGTGCATACATTCGACTCTATTTTGTAATCACCGAAATAAAATCACATAATTGCCAACTACACAGAACTGCCAACAGTGTAGATGCAGAAATTTAAATAGGAAGTGTTCCTCTCCACTTGAGCTACTATATTGCGCTATCTGTTTGTTGAAAACGTCGTTCAGTGCAAAAGAAAAGCTGCAACTGTGTGTCTCTCAGAGGTCTAGATCTGGCCATATGCGTTATCTCACAGCACTGTGGAATGCGGAAGTTCTGAAGGACTTGTTTTTGACTCCTGGAGCTGCTGTTGCTACCTGTCAGCTAGTAGTGTAATGGTAAGTGTCATGCACCATACATAAGTAACTGCTACACTTTTTAAAACGAAATGCTGCTGTCTGCTGAAGTTATCAATCTAACGGAACTTTGAGCATAATTCCCTTCACTTCTCATCCCAAATAGTCGCATGTGGAAAAAGGGCTAACTTCTGCGACATTTTGTTCTTTTCAGGTTTAATAGACAGCCGGGCAGCAGATGCATCATAAAAGTACTTCCTAGTTTAGCTGTCGTGTGGTAGTGGCATTTTATTCTTCTTCAAACCTTGTTTGACAGCTTTAACTCAGATCAAGTTTTCTACATGCATGCAATCAATAAACTGCATGTGGATTGTCAGACTGTTATATACAACATCAGAGAATTCGCGTATATCGTTGATGGTTAATTTCTCTCTCATGTTTACTAATGTTTTACCAACACTAAAAGAAACCTTAAGAAAATTGTGTATTGTATTATAAGAAATGGAATAAAACTACCCACGATAACCCTACGATGAAAGTGTGTTTTAATAGAACTGAGTATCTGTACACAAGTGTGCCTCTATCAGCACGAATTAGTAAAATACTACTCACTTCGATTTCGATTGGATCTGTGTTTAATTGGTATCCTGTGTCATACTCAAGAGGTATGCAAAAGTGGCATTTCATAAATAAAGTTATGTATTCCTAGAAACCAAAAATTTGCTTGTCAGCAGTAGAAAGAGGCGTTACCTATTGTGCAGCATTGTAAGTTTTTCGCCATTGCACTATGAGCCGAAAGTATTTTGTTGCGATCTCCTTATCGATGTTTGATCTGACTACTAGTAGCTCTTTCACAGATGGGATAAAACCGTTATATTCAGCGAGACTGGAACCGCGAACCATAACAGACGCTTTTCCATGGGTCAGCAAGTTACAACAGAGGTATGTGGCTTGGTTTTCTCTTACGAGGCCAATAGTGGCAAGAACTCGTAAACCGCTATTTAAAGGACGAGATTAGTTGCGATTTCCAAGTGCAGCGACTTTCCTGGGCTGAAAACCGTAAATTTACAATCTTTTGTTACACCTCAGGCGATAATAACTCAGATTATTCAGTGGAAATGACAGGAAAAATCAAGTGAACTTCGAGGCTTAATTCCGTGCACTCCAGGAAGTAACTCGTCGATCACAGAGTTGCCAAACATACCTTGCCTTGTTGCCAAATCTCAGTTACAGTACCAGCAGGAATAAGACGAACCGGTGTGATGCTGCAGCGGGCAGGGAAGTGACCATAGCCGGTGTCTCAAAGACGCGGCTGCTACGGCCTGGAATACGTTACGCGTCTGATTCGCATTTCTGTAACTAGGTTTAGGGACTGGAGCGTAGTTACTAATAATACTCAAAACTGACTGCAAACTAAGCATCATAAATCAGTAACTCTCATAGTTGTTTTTATATTTCTTTCGTAAGTGTACTCAAAACTAAGAAACTCATTCACAGACGTTTTCGTGCCTCGCAGATAGTCGAGCAAAAGAAACAAATAAAAATAAAAAAGAATGTGTGTGTATGAGATAGAGAGGGAGAGAGAGAGAGAGAGAGGGAGAGAGTAAAAAATTGTTATAAAGAAATTGAATCATGCTATGTAAAGAAATCTTTCATTACAATGACACGTTCCACATCATTACGAAATTTAATATTCATGATCTATGGAGCAAGTATTAATGTAATCAAATCAAATCTCATCTAACCATATCATATTGCTGACTAGCCATGAAGAGTCATGAATTACCGAAATTTTCGCCAGCATCAGTAACCAAATCTAAGCTTTTAAATAAAAGACGACAGCTGTTGTAATAAAGACCCTTTCGTCCCTGTTAACTAACCACGAAAGATGTCTGATATACCTCCATTCAGAAGTAACAAATAGTAACCTTGGAACAAGTATTTTCGCTGTCTCTATTTGCTTTGTTATTGCTCGCATAACAACTAATATATTGATAAATGTAAGAGATTAATATGTTGCTACGAAAATACTTTTTAGGGAGGCTGTGCTGTGACTTTCTTTGGATCGTTAATTTTCAACAAAACAAAATACATTATGTTCTTATAATTATGGATCTGGCTTTCTATTAAAGGAACATTGCTTCGTTACTGTAACTCGCTATAAAGTTTAACATATCATCCTTAGTTTACAGTTACTGAAAGTTACTGAAAATTATTTCGTTATCAATACTGATGTTACAGTGCGCAATGTTTGTTCAACATCAAAATTTTGCAGTGGATTTTTGTTAACAGTAAAACACCAATACGTACCACGACTAACGCGAGAACATGAGACTATTATCAGAGAAAAAAATGTTTTTACCATAATGTTTGCCAGACCAGAACTACGCCCAGCAAGATTTCTTTTATGTTATGAAGGTAAATTATCTTTTTGCACTCTTAATAACATATCATCGGCAGCCCGCGTCCACCTGTAAAACACATCATAAAATCTGCTGCTCTGCCCTGCAATTCCGAAAGCTGAAAGAAATAATTCTAGTTCACTATTAACTGTCCGCTTCTTTGCGGTATGATTGGTTTCATTTAATGCAGTGTGAATGCGCCGCGGCAGCGGCTCGTTCGTTCGTAGCGCAGCTCTGCACCACGAATAATATTTAAATAGCTGAAAATGTCTTAAAAGGATGGGATAAAATACCAGACAAGCTTATTACAAATCATAATGCAAGCTTTCACTAAGTAACTCTATTCAAAACATTTCGACAGATTAAATTATTACAAACATTTACAAATCAGTACCTAATGGCGTCCTTCTCTCAATCTTGACAAAAGAATGCTACACAAGCATACAATATAGCGTCACAGGCTCTTCCCACTCACGTAACTCCAAGAAGACGACAGAGAAATTAATGTTCGGTCACTACTATTTATACCTGTTGTGACCTATTCTCATCTTTGTTTGATATTTAATAAGTATCGTCTGTGGCGGTGTCAGTACTCGACGACACAGATATTATCTTTAAAAAAAATCGGTACATAATTCTATACAAGAACAAAACATGACACATAATGCTTTCTCTTTATTACATAAAGTTCACACAATCGTTGTCCACGCAATTACAATCATCCAGTACAATTATTCTTTTCTCCTTTTCTTTTTTACCACATATAATATGTGTTTTGCTCTGAGACGTTACAATGCCCCCTGGCAGCAATTGACTAACGTTAAGAATGTTCGGCAATATGCTGCCACTAACGTCGGTTTCGTCATTGTTTCTCACCTTATTTGGAATATTCACTATTGACTTGTTTGCTCTTTAGCACTATAGTTTTAATTACACTCTTTATGGTTTTCTCACACATTTCGAGGTGACCGTAAACCTCGTCCCAGGTTCATTACAGTTATCTGGCTCCCCCCATTCGGGCTATGTGCGGTCAGGAAACCTGGGAAAACTGCGCCGGAGCCATGGTCATCTCGCCTCGTTTGTGGTAAAACGCAGTCTGACTGGTCATCAAAAAGGTTGGCATTTATCAAATGTTCACAGATAACAAAGGTTATTTATGACAAAATGTTAAACAGTTCCACAGGCCGAACGGCTAAATGATGCAGCAACATACGCCTACAGAGGGAACATCAAGATGGTATATTGTGCAGCACAGTGAAACACAGCGTTCTGCATGAGTAATAGCAACAGTTCACAGAGTTTCCCAAACACTTAACACAGGTTTTTCTAACAATTTTGCTCTGAAACGACATACAACAAAAATACTGTAAAACAGTTTTCTGAATGTTCTGGCCCCTTTATTAGTTTGCCTTTGTATTTCCCTGTACACAGATTTCATTGGTGGTAAACAAAGGGTCAAGCAGTCCTCACTCAAAGCGGGAAAGCGAACTTGGACGAGAAGCTGGTCCATTATATATGGCGTCACAACGGGGAATTTCATATCGACCGTGGCAGGTAGAATCAGATGCCGCAGCTTTTTGTTTCATGGAGAGGAATGTGACGGATGAGATGCATAAGGGCTTTCTGCCTAACAAATGCAATTTAGGAGCCACCATATTTGTAGTTTTAGCCCTTATTGCTGGTGTTTCTACATTATTGCTTAAATACGCTGAATATGATCTGATGTAATGCTATCATATTGATGATCTTTAGAGAAAAGAGCCTCTTGTGATGTGGTTCTTTGTAATAAAATGTAGGTAGCGAAGTACTGTTGGTTAAAAATATTCGTGTTTGGTGTTTTTCGTGCTTGGTGTTTTTCCTATCGTTACTTTCAAGATACCAGCGCATTAGGAGTTTATCAAAATCGCGCCTTCTTTGTATAATTTATTGTAATTAGATGTCAGTTAACGACATCTTTATAGATAAGGCTTTGACAAATAAATGGATATATATTAAGTCTTTGAAAAATAGTGTTACGCATATGCGCACGGGCTGAGAACGAAGCGGTTTGTGGCTAGGATCTCCTTTCAGCCAGTCATTTTTTAGTCGTTTGTGTATTTTCTTTCGGAATCTGTGACTTCCTTCTACATTTAATAGAAGTATATTCTGGAATATTCGATGTTTTATATAAGTGTATAAATTATATATAAGTACGGGGCTGTATTTGTTCCATTTTGGAACGTCGTACGGAACATCGACCATTTAATTGCAAAAATTTCTGTCTGCGTCACTGGCTGACCACCTCACAATTCAGTACAGTGTGTCCTACAGGCGCAACGACATGACTGTCATCTTGATAAAGGAGCAAATATTCGCTTTAATATACACTGTGAAAGAGAGGCAGTATTAGTTCAGTGTGGATATTATCGATTAGAGCAATAGCCGGCCGCGGTGGCCGTGCGGTTCTAGCGCTGCAGTCCGGAACCGCGGGGCTGCTACGGTCGCAGGTTCGAATCCTGCCTCGGGCATGGATGTATGTGATGTCCTTAGGTTAGTTAGGTTTAAGTAGTTCTAAGTTCTAGGGGACTGATGACCTAAGATGTTAAGTCCCATAGAGCTCAGAGCCATTTCAACCATTTGATTAGAACAATAAACAATGCGAATCCGAGACGCTTTCTTGCGCATGTGAAAAAGTAAAATGCGTCAGGCCGGAGTTAATACTCCAAAGGAATATCAAAGCAGTTCTCTAAATACGCGTTACAATTCTTTGTTAATTCTACCGACATGTCCACAATATTCTCCGCTATTTTCTCCGCTTGTCTTCAACGTTCACTACCGGAACTGACGTAACTATTTCAAAGGCGTCCATTATTGTTAAACAATCTTTGTTGTTTGCACGGCCTATATAGTCGAACATTGCAGCTGGAGGGGCAGTGCTAGCAAATTACCGTGAGGAGGACGGTCTGTATGAAATACCGACCCGTAACTGAGTGTGCAACAACTACATTAGAAACCCCGGTAGAATGTGTGCATTTTATAATCCGATTACCATTACAAAAAATAGAGTTTAGCAGCAGACCTTTTCTACTTTCCAACAAAAACTTTCATCGGAGCAACGCACTTCGCAAAAAACAGCATTGCTGATAATTTCCTGTCGTAATTCGAGATGTACTGCCGGTCAGAAGTTTTCGACCCCTTACGAAAAAAGCTATATACTTTGTTTCGGTGTTCAAACACAACATACAAACTAAATTCACCAACAAAATAAATATTTTCTCTCTCTGTGATTAAGTACAGTTTAACATGGTTTAGATTTTAGCCTCTACAAAGTACCTACACTGTGCCCTCAGTACAATTACACAAACTCTTGTCATTCTGGAGATAAGATTTTGTAGTGTTTTTGCAGATACTGTAGTCCAAAACTTCTGTAAATTATTCCACAGACCTTCAACATTAGATAACCTCATTTATCTATTCTCCCTGTCAAGTCCATCCCGTAAGACTTCAATGGAATTTAAAGCAGGAGACTAACTTGGCCAAATCATATTCTTCTGTTCCCCACATTTTTCTTTTCTATAGTCCTTCTCTAATTTTTTATTAATTCTCACTAGACCATTGACTTTATCAACCATAAAACATCCCCACACCATGGCCGACCATCCGCCGTTGCCGCCAAACATTACTCCTCACACGTTCTCCACGAAGTCGACGATGGCTTCTAAAATACTTCATATTTAGATTCGTCCGTGAAAACCACTGCTTTCGCTGTGCCCGTTGTAATAGTTCCATCTTGTTTTGTTCACATAATAACCGTTTTATGGTCGCTGTACGCCACTTTAAAACTTGTTCACGGAGAAGGCGTTGCACTGTTGGGACAGCGATTGGAGTTGCTCGCATAGTATTTACTTTCTAGAGAATTTAAGGTGCAGTACGCGTCCTCTGGTGATTAGTCTGTGCACATATGAATTGATTTTCCCATATGATGTTACTCGGTGTCTTCCAGACACACTTACATTGACTTGAACCGCTACAACGTATATATCACTGTAGATCGGGTTATGCCAACTTTCGATGCTGTTGTCTTTGTAGAGTAGCGTTCCTGATACAGGGCTAAAATTACAGCACGTTTTTGAATTCCAGTCTTCTGATTCTGTCTCATTAGGAGATAATACGTTATGAACCTCACTAGGTACACAAGCACACTGCCAGATTCACCCACTGTACTGTACACTAATGCGAACTGAAGGAATGAGGCCTATTAGAACGGGACCAGCTTAGGTTAAGGTACGTCAGTGTTGTAGCGGATGCTCATCATCGCCCCTCTAGGTGAACAACCAGTCAAATACACAGTACAGGCGCCTCCAGCTTTACATGATTATAATTGTTTTATTACCGGAATTGGGGATGTGATAAAATATTCAGAATGAATTCTCTGTTTTAATTAAAAATCCATAGTTGTGATAGGTAATCAAAAACTTTTGTCCGGTAGTCTATATAATGACGGCACCAAAACCACAGCTAATGGCGGGGTTGTTGCGTGTTCCTGTGGCCAAGCACATGTTGCAAAGAATCTGATTGCACTTCCCAGGGAGACTTTCCATAGAAGCGCCAACGAACTTTAAATTAGTTGCGCAAACTCACAATATAAACATTGAGCTTTTACTGTACTGTAGAAGGTTGTTCCAAGACATTCAGACGTGAGCCCTTCTCAGGAAAACTTATCTAATGGTAGCGGACAGTAAGAATGCCACAAAAAAGGTCTGTACTCACGCGTAGAAGTTAACGTATATGTGGATAAAGGGACACGCTAACATTATATTTAATGAAGTAGCTAATGAGTTAGTGGGGATCTCTGATAAAAATGCCTCTTTAAAATACACCATCTCACCGAAAGATTGCATTATACAGAAGAGGAAGACTAGAGTGGGCACTCGAATATCAGTCATCAAGGAGCAGTAAATGGAAATATTATGGACTAACATAGCTAAACATGCCATTTGAGCCCTAGTTCCTAGTTCCATAGAGTCAAGACAAATAAAGTTTTTATGTTCCATAATTGGCATTACATTTAGTCATGAGTGATTCCACAGCCATCTACATCGAATACACGTTCGACATGATCTTCATCGTGAATGTGCTCTGATCTTTATTCATCTCTGTAATATACATATCTCTGATTGGAGACGAAAATAAAGCTGTAAACATTACACGTCAGTTAATGCACGGTGCATAATATGGTGCCGACACCCGGGAACTTGTGACTAGGATAGCATGGCAGTGGACTGGGAGTCCAGCTGCCAGACGAAAATCGACGTCCACTTGCTTCACGCCCTCGAGTCGAGGTAAGAACGGAGACAGCATATAGCAGAATACTCAGTAGTCGCATAGCCTCGGCACAGCAATTGAGTTGTACGCTTTACTATTCTAGCAAACGTATATTAAGTAAACTCTGCAAGTATTGTGAGGTTCATTCACAGGCTGGATAGTAACAGTTTAAACAAAGTCGTGTAGTGATAAAATATTTAGCCGCAGATAGCGCTTTCTATTGTTTCTTTATATTGCTATAATCTTTGAATTTTCCAGCGTAACACCAATTCGCGATAGCGCAATCTATGGATAGTATCTTGTACTATATTCTCTGATTCTTCGCATGCGAATTCAAATCAAGGTATAATGGGGAGACGGATACAGAAATACGTTTGTGCAATTTCAATAAGAAACGAGTCATTGAAAGAAAGCTAGTAACGCTGTTCAGTACGGCAACTGATGAGGGAGGTAAAAACAAAGATACAGATTATGAGTACTTTCAAACGCGACTGAAAGAGGTGTTAGACCGTTCGAGAGCCCGAGATGACACAATTCAGGATCTGCTTTCTAACACGCTGACGTAAAGAACTGCGAAGAATATGTTGACATTGTTAACAGGGCAGTTTTGAAAGGAACATGAACGATAGAAGATACTGCGTCCTAATCGGTTGCAAACGTGACACTTACCCCATCTTCAGCCGTGACATCAGCAGCTGTAGCTATGACACACCGTTAAACTCCCAGCCATCAGCTTAGAGCTACTTTCAGGAGGAATATGTATTTATTTGTCAACCTGAAAGGGTTAGGGCCGTCAGGCCCTGTCATGCATCTGACCAAAGTTTCACATAAGAAGTACATTTTTACGTCATATTTACCTAAACAATAGAAGTTTTAATATGATAAATAGTATCAAAATGGTTATAGTATCAATACAAATAATGTAATACTATGAGCTGAGAGGTTAATACTGGCTGTACTTCTACGACCGCTGCCGCCGCCACTAATAACGTTAATAACAATAAAAAATGGTAATCATGACAGCGATGACAATGCTGATAGTGGCAGATGTAAAAAGAATGTGTAGGTGTACGAAATAGATGTTTTTCGATACTGCGAGTTCTGGGGAAAGGAAATTTAAGTATGTTTGGCGCTAACGAGTGCGTTCAGGAACAGTCGTATCCATTATTTATGCTTCAGTAGATATGTCACTAGCTCTATTCTGAGGTTGTAAATGTTATTCAGTTATCTAGTATAGTGCAGGAGGTTATGCCAAGTCGAGTTCCTGCTTCTGAGAAGGATTTCGTGAAAGTGGCTCAACCATGGCGTTGTCTAGAAAGGATTTTTCTCTGACAGGAGTGGGTATTTCTGCAATGTTGTTGAGACAAGAACGTTAAGGTCCAGGAGAGATATGAAGAACAGTGTACGTTGGTAAGACAGTTGAGAATCCGAAGGATAGGGAAAAAATCTGCTCTAGTCTGCACGCAGTCAGGATGGGTATGTATATGATGGTGAAACATGATCCAGGAGTCGAACACCACAGATGCGACGAACACAGGCATCCATGACCAGTTACAGGTACCTTGAGCTTTCCTGAGAAAGACGTTGCAGGGTACATTCAGGGTAATCAATAACTGGAAGTATATGTGTTCGTAGTAATTTCTTTTTCTGATCAAGAAGGAAGAGGTTTTTATGGTATATTTTTGTAGGACATGCAGAGATGCTGATGCCGTCTTGTACAGAGTAGTTACGTGCTCATCCCAATCTATATTTTCATCTATTATTTCTTCTAGAACATATGCTGAGATAGATAAGTTGATATTTTTTCCAATTAGGATTGAAGTTGGTAGGAATTCCCGATAATTTGGGCTAATGAGGCTAGAATGACGGGTCAGATTTAGGGTGGGTTGCCCTTTAACCCGAAAGACTGTCTCCATTTTGGTATCGCGCAAAGGTCGGTATTTACATTCTCGATGGCTGTCTTGAGGCCTATTGGTTTTGTACTTAGATACAGCTTGCTCACGTGGTACTTTCAGCAGGACAAAACTGATGACACAACATTGGCATTCAATGAACAGATTATAGAAATTAATAAAGAACCGTAGGACCTGTCTAAAACTGCCTGCCTCCTTTGAGTCTTCATGGTACCCAACATGACACATTGCTGGCGATGCGACATGTATGTGCGATAACATTACACTGCACTCGGCGTGAAATTTAGTCTGCTAAGTTCGGAAACTAAATGTGGGCAGTGTCAAATGCTTTGCTGAAGTCAGAGCCCACATGGTAGTTGCCTCTTGTGCATCCATGACAAGCTTCAGATCATACTGTATGTTAACTTTATTAAGGCAAATATTGTTCAAAATGTATCAAATGGTTCTGAGCACTACGGGACTTTACATCTGAGGTCATCAGTCCTCTAGAACTTAGAACTACTTAAACCTAACTAACCTAAAACATCACACACATCCATGCCCCAGGCAGGATTCGAACCTGCGACCGTAGCGGTCGCGCGGTTCCAGACTGAAGCGCCAAGAACCGCTCGGCCACACCAGCGGCGCAGATATTGTGCTTCGATGTTTACGGAAGCATGATTGTTATTCCTCTAGTAGGTTGTCTGTAGATAGGTAATTTGTTAGCTGGCCGCAAGAAGAATGCAAATAGGTCCGTAATCAGAGGGTACTGTTGCAGCGCCAGTTCTAGGTAGTTCCTTAACTAGTCCATGTTTTCAGGCCTCAGTGAAGACACTTATGGTTAAGGACTGGTGTTAGATACCTCCACCTTCACCTACACCCATACTTCGCAAACCAACGTATTCTGCATGGCGTAAGATATCTTGTCCACTACCTGTCATGTCCCCTCCTATTCCTGTCGCAAATAGAGCGAGAGGAAAACGACTGCCTAAAAGCCCCCGTGCGATTTCTCATATTTCTCGCATTTTATCTTCATGATCCATACGCAAAATGTACGTTGGCGGTAGTAGAATCGTTCTGCGGTCAGCCTCAAATGCCGGCTCTCTAAACTTGTGCAGTAGTATCTTGAGGAAAGAGCATCGTATCCCCTCCAGGGATTAACATCTGAGTTCTCGAAGCATCCGTGTAATACTTATGTACCGATTGAAACTGTCGGTAACAATGCTAGCAGTCCGCTTCTCAATTGCTTCGATGCCTTGCTTTAATTTGTCCTATGCGGGGATCCCAAAAATTCGAACAGTACTCGAGAATGCGTCGCACTGGCGTTCTAAACGCCGTCTCCTTCACGGATGAGTTACTCTTTCCCATACTTCTCCCAATAAATCGAAGTCGAGCATCAACCTTACCTGTTACCAAAATGATGTTTTCATTACATTTCATACCTCTTTGCAACGTTATGCCCCGATATTCAATCGACGCTGCACCCTACTAATGCTGTATTTGAAGGTTACAAGACTGTCTTCCCTATTCATCCGCATTTACTTACGCTTTTCTAGGTTTAGAGCAAGCTGTCACTAGAAATTTTATCTAAATCATCTTGTATGTTCCCATAGTCATTCAACTAGGATACCTACCCGAACACCTCAGTGTCATCAGCAAACAACCGTAAGTTGCTGCTCACCCTGTTCGTTGGACCACTTATGTACATGGAGAATAAAAACGTTCCTATCACAGTTTCCAGGCACACTCCTGAAGATGCCCTGAACACGCGCCGTCGAAAATTCTGTGCTGGGTTCTACTACTTAAAAAGCTTTCAAGCCACTTGCATATCTCAAAACCTAACACATATGCTCGGACCTTTAACAGTCTGCAATTGGGCACCAAGTCAAATGTTTTCCGGAAATCTAGAAATATGGAATCTCCCAGACAAAATCATGGTTTGTAGAATATCACGTGAGACAAGGGGATGCTATAGCTGTTATAGTGGCAGCAGTGAGTCAATAGCAAGCTTCATCACTTGGACTGTGGTGCCATTGTGTCCAGTAGATGCTGATCTGATACGCATGACAGCTCTCATGACAGTATTACGAGTAACATGGTTCAGACAGAATTTTTCCTGGTACAGTCGTTTACCACTATTAAGGAATCAATGAGTTTCTGTTTCGTTGCCGTTCAATTGTGGTTGTCGTCAATGTGAAGTATCGGTGGAGTTCTCGAGCTGCGACAATGAAATCAGCTGCCGCTTTAACTTTCCATATACCAAGAGAACGCAAGTTTTTCCTTAGGGGCATTCCTGAGTTTTTCCTTTCTCACGGCTTGACTGATTATTACTCTTCTGCTTGTAGGCAAGAGGATTTTCCGGCTTAGGGCATAGATTGTATCATCAATGTCCCGAATCTCTCAGACTAATGAGCTGTTTTATTTCCTCAGTTAGACAACGTGCAGATTTCCTTCTTACTTTTATGGTCCGTAGAGGAGCACATTTTTTTCACAAACGTAAGTTTTTCAGTAAATCGAGAGGTTTTTCGTTTCCAAGGAAGGAACGGAAATGTCACTCAAACTATTTCTTGCGCCTTGCTTGTCAGTTCAGATAAATTACTGCATCTGAATCGGTATGTAGTCAGTTGTGTTTTCTTTCTGGGACATTCTACTACATACTTCACGAAAATTACGTCACAGGCAGGAATGCCAGGTGCAAGTAGTTTAGAGGTGAAAAACACTGTGTTTGGGATTTAATTGCAAATATATGTACGAGAGGCTGACTAGAGCTTATATGATTGGTAAGAGAAACCTGAAGCAGTGACACATTTGAAGAAGAAAGCACCTGCCAAAATTTCGCACTGGAAGGAACTATTGTGCAGAAAATTTATGTTAATGTCACCAGCTATGAACATGTGCTCATGTATTGTTTCGAGACCTGAAAGAGCAATTTCGAAGCAGGCAACCACACGTACTTTAGGAAGTTTGTAAAGAACGCATTTCAGGCACTTTCTCTCAAGGAATATGAACACATATTTTACTTATTTATCTTCACTTTTGTTCGAAGTGTGTAACATAGCAGGTTAAGAACGATAGAGTATGTATACCCCTACTCCTCCCTCTCGTCTGTTACATCTATCGTGTAAGAAGCACGTATTCGTCATATTTACCGAGCTTGTTGGAATGCTTTGTATGAGCCAGATCTCTGACAGAAATATAGTACGGATACCTATGTCTTCCAATCCATGACGTAACTCCTCGAGATAAGCTGCCAGATACTGGATATTTGTACGTGCAATATGGAGCTTAGTGTATTCAGGTGCAGCACCTGTGAGCATACTGCTAATGGACACTTGCGACACTGAGTAAGCAATGAGCAGACTATAACAGAATACGCCAAGGTGGGGCAGTGCAGGTTCTACGAAGTGAAAGCGCTGGGTATCTTTAGGAACGAAGGAGGTCTTATGGCCAACGCCACAGGGATTAGCAGCAGTCGTTAAACAGCCGAGAGGCGACAAGAAAATAAAATCCCCATACAGAGCTAGAATAACAACATTATTGAAATCAAGATAAATGGAATAAAAGTAGAATGTACAATACTATTATTGGCTCTAACGATGAGAAATAACAATAATATGGTAAAAAAACTGTTCAATAAAAATGGGGCAAGACTAACAAGTCAACGTTCCCAAGTGTAAATAAACGATGTTGATGAAATCTGGGAGTATAGCTTTGTTTCTACCTAGTTTCACTATTAAGAAGTGGAGCGCAGCCCACTATGTAATCTAGATTTAGAGGGAATATCTTCTAAATGATGATATAATGTTTTTCGTATAAAAGTAGACTTGTAATTAACGTTCCTGAAAATTATATACAGCTATTGTAATAATCTGAAATTTTGCAAACTACTGCACCACAATTAATAATTTTGAAAAATTATAACTTTTGTTACAACATAATTTCGAGAAACTTTAAAACCAGGTAGATCCACGCGTAATGAAGCTGTGCGGCTAGGCGGGTTAAAAGTCGCGTTGCGTTGCGTAATTGTGTGACCACTGTCTTTCGACGTACTGTGCACTACAAAAAGTTCCACATATCTCAGTACTGCATCTGGTCACCAGCCCGATTCTCTGCATACGTTGACACTGTTCAGACGATGTTAAAAGAAGCAGCGTTGAAGAAAAACTACGTCAATACTTACGTTTGCAAAGTCCGCCTAATCGCTGGTAGCAAGCTATCCTGTAATATCTTATAACGATTTTCAGGTGGAGGGCGATTGCTTCGTTCTTTTAGGAAAAGTGTCAAAATTTGGCAACAAGTTATTTATCTCTTTAGGTTCAAAATTAAAGAATTAGCCATCAGCCCGTATTTATTTAAACGACTAACATAAATTTCCTCAGCTCACAGTTCATACAACCCAGTATACACGCAAAACAGCCAGAAAGTCCTACCCGAATTAATTACGTGATCTACAGTCGATGCTTTGCTACAATATATGAATTTCACATTCGGTCTTTTTTTCAGTGGATTTGTAATTAAAAAACTGCTCGCCAACTATTCCATAGATAAATATGAAACATGTCACGCAGAATTCCACAGAGGCCGAAAGTTCACGTGCGTTTATCTTCCCAACTAAACACTTCACAAAGCTCAAATTTCCACAATCTGTCTGTAAATGAAACTGCTTTCACGGCAATACCATCCGGACGCGAAATACCAGTAACTTCTTCATTTTACTCATAACATAGACGGACACGTCTTACATGGCCTGTATGTCCAATAACTAGCCAACGACTGACTCCCTGCCGTTCCTTCCAGTGCCCATAACTGCTTGATAGAGCGCGGTAAATGCTTGACTCTGATTGGTTGTTCAAAATGACCAGTCAATCAAAACAATCCCTCTAGTTCTTTCTCGCGCCAAAACTGTCCAACGCCAATCAATATTCACATATGCATTTACGTCACTTCATCATGCAAATCTTAATAAAATGTTTAACAAAACCAAACGAAAAGAAAACTAATCTTGAAGTGACATTAGAAAATCATTACTCAGCAAATGGCTATTCTGGCTGCCTTCTTACAAAAGCAGGTACTCTTGGACATACGTCATCAGCAAGGTAGGGAAATTACAAGTTTCATTGCAACTGCTTGCTTTACACTTTCCTATGACATAGTCACGTAAAGTTTAGCATCAGATAATATTGAATCTTTACGTATGTCCCACATATACACTCTTACTCACTCTCATTTATTCATACAACAAAACAAATTGTTATTAAATAAATATTAACCCTTTCTGAATACAATGTTACTAAAGTAAAAAACAGTGGACGTTGTTAATTATAAAAAATCTAAATAAATTGTTGTGCCATTTAGTGAAATTCAGTAATAATTCCAAATGATACTAAGAGACAAACAGCTGTGAATCCTAACTGACTTTAATCCTATAAGTGTCGGTTTTTGGTGTTTTATGTAATTGTCTCTGAATCTGAAAGTATCTCAGCTAGATAGATGAGATTTTAACACAACCTTTCTGTCAGTAACAGAGGGCTGTATATTGACTTTTAACAAAACTGAATAATATTTAATACTGTTTATTTAGATTCTTATGGACTTCAATAATCTGTCGCTCGAACTTACACAGGTTGCGCTTCCCACGGCTAGGCTAGCGACAGGTGCGAGTGAGTCACGCTAATATACCAGCGGCCGTATATTGCCACCGCCAATGGCTCCAAAGCTACTAGCCCGTACTTCGAAGTAGGTTACTGCAATAAAATGCTATTACGTATTGACTCGCGACGTTACAAGTGGTTTCTAAAATCCAATTTTTGGAAGATAAGCTGTCACTATGTGCTGCCAGAGTATTTAAATATTATGTTTTAAATTGTTGTTTTACATTTCACATTTATGTCCTTCTTTCCTTTAATTTTACCGTTTCACATACATGTATTTTGTTAACTGATAACAATCAGTAACTGATTATTATGATGTAAAATCATTACATTAGTGATAATCTGTGAACAAATACTTAAAGCATAGCATTTTTTTACATCTGAAACATAAAACGAACGAAATTTCTTCGCAAAATGTACACGACAAACACAACGTAAATAAAGCTCAGCAGGATTTTAAGCTGTGAAGGTCACCCTCTAAATATCCCTATAAGCCTTACGAGCCAAAGCGAGAAACGTGAACAATTATAGCCGCAGGATGGCACCCAAAATTCTGCGTGGGTTACCCGCAGATATTGCTCAACACTGGTTTATGTATGCTACAAGACTATAGAACGCAGAAAGGCACGTCAGGAAGCTAATGGAATTTTACGATTGTTAAGTGGTAGTAAGATTAACGAATTTAGCAACAAAACTAAAGTAGCCCGTTCTAGACGAAAGGAGTCCTTTATTCGAATCGTTGCAACGCAGGTAAACGTAGCACATCGTTACAATGAAAATTTTCTAAAAACGTTCAGTTTTGTGAGATGTGTCATTCCCAAACATTTCTTTACATTTAGAACCAGCAGGGCGAAACAATCAGTGCGCAGGATACTATAAATTATGTATCCTACCTTCCTCATCAGGCTGTGAGGAAAGAAAGACTGAGATTTACAAAACGTTGAATTATTTGATGCTTCAACTGGGAAAAACAGTTCACCATCACTCAATGACATTTTGGACACAGGCTCGAATCTGTTGTGTGAAATATTGTCATCATGAATTTGCTTCAGGATGTTCCATAAGACAATCATTGCAAATGGCACTCAGGTATATTTACAACTGACGTAGAACGAAAAGGATAGAGATACGAGATTCCCCTGGTTCCATGTCGAGAAAAAAGATGCAGTTTGGCAAACTATGATGACATCATCATTCACAGGTTTAATACACGTTTACAGTTTGGCCTCACATACACTAAGTTTCTCCTTTCAGCAACTTTGCGTGGTTTGGCTACACGACTTAGGGGCACATATCCTGCTGCAGCAGAACTCCTGCTTGAAAGGACTTTCGTGGACGACTTTGCCGCCTGTTGCGAGGACGACAATAAACTGATATCCTTACAAAAGCAGCTGACAAGTCTGCTGAAATAGAAAAAAACCTTCAATGAAAAAATGGGATGGTATTTATAATATACTAGAGGTCATATGCAAAACGGATCAGCGAAAAGTTGAAGAACACACAGCAGTGTTAGGCATTGATTGGGACACGGAATAAGTTTTCTATGATTACCGTTCCGTAACCGATAAACTGCAGTATGAGCCTGCTAATTAAACGAAAGTTACTGCACGTGACTGCGAAATTCTATGATTCTCTCGGTATCTTTTCATCAACATCCACTGTAGAAAAAATTGTTTTTCAGGGCATGTGATGCCTTGGGGAGGGTTCATGGAGCAGTGCTGTACATCAGAATCTCCAAGACGAAAAACACGTTTGTTATTTTGATCGTAAGTAAAAGCAGTGTACCTTTATTAAAATGGACACGATTCCGCGCCTTGACTAAGTATACGCCTTCCTGGGTTCGCGACTTCTGAGATTTTGTCACCAGTTCTCCGTAATTGACATCGCAAACACCGGAATCTGGAGCGATCGTATGCTGACTCTGGACTAGATGCGGAGACGCCGAAATTGCCAGAATACGTTTGTCCGTAGAGTAATTGATACCTAAGAGAGTTTGACGCCATTGCAGTGGCGACATTGTCCCATCACATATGATCCTGCAGATCTGGTATTACGTGGAACATCAATGGGAAAATTCCGGTCTTCTGTACTATGATGGAATGGGCCTCCGCGTTAAAGTCAGCCGCTTCACATGTGGCCTCTGGAAAAAATCTCTGGCTATTGCTTTCCAAAGATGCGAAAGATATAGAACATTTTTTCATTATTAATGCTTTGGTGTATTCCATTGAAGCGTCAAAATATAGAGTTTACTAGAAGCATTACGCATAACGGCATGGATTATTGCCTTTGATCTATAAGGTTCGACACTCAGAAAATGTTAAGAGCAAATTCACTTTCCATGAGTTAGAATCAGAAAAACGCAATTCCATGCGGAAATACCCAGCTTCCAGCGGAATAGGAAATTTAATGTTATAACAAGTTCCTTCGTAACGAACTTGTACGACTTGGAAGACGAGTTCACTTTGCAGTGTCTAAGATACAAGAAAAGCACCCACTACTCATAAAGTATACCCACCCATTCACAAAACTACTCATTCGACAGAGGCATGTACATTTACACCACCTAGGAACTGCTATAGTGGTGTCTGAAATACGTAACGACTTTTGAGTCTTGAAGGGAAGAGAAACGGTAAAAATGATCATACGTACGTGTCTCCTTGGAAACTAAACAGAAGTGTCCGCGTATCCGAGGTAGAAAGTCCTCTACCACCTGACTGTATTGAATTCACCAAGCCGTTTAGGCGTAGATTTCGTAGGTCCACTTTTCGTCAAGCTCGATAACTTGTTTCGGTGCTACAACCTTGTTTTTAGATTTGCTATAACAACAGCTCTCCAATTTGAATTAATGTTAAATATGAAAACAAGCAAATATATTGTGCCGTTCCCATATTTCCGGCGAGAAGGGGTCTGACAGGGAGTATATTTCATGTCGCGCACAGAACTAAAATACCCTACTCACCTCTTCGAGAACACCAAGACCTATCAGTACTTGACTCACTAAGGTGTTTCTTTGAACCTTATTGTACTACGTTCGGCTTGGTGGATGAGCGTATGGTACGAACTGAGAAACACTATCTGAGAAGGATTTGGAAAACGATAATAGGACTTTTTGGTAGGAATACACTGAAGATCCAAAGAAACTGGTACACCTGCCTAATTTCGTGTAGAGCCACCGCAAGCATGCAGAAGTGCCGCAACACGACATATCTTGACTAATGTCTGAAGTAGTGCTGGAGGGAACAGACACCATCAATCCTGTAGGGCAGTCCATAAATCTGTAAGAGTACGAGGGGATGGAGATCTGTTCTACACAGTGCGTTACAAGGCATACCAGATATTCTCAATAATGTTCATGTCTGGGGGGTTTGGTGGCCAGCGGAAGTGTTTAAACTCAGAAGAGTGTTCCTGGTGCCACTCTGTAGCAATTCTGGACAAGTGGGTTGTCGTATTGTCCTGTTGGAATTGCCCAAGTCCGTCGGAGAGCACAGTGGATACGAATGGATGCAGGTGATCAGACAGGGTGCTTACGTACGTGTCACATGTCAGAGTCATATCCAGACGTATCAAGGGTCCGACACCACTCCAACTGCGCACACCCCAGACCATTGCAGAGCGTCCACCAGATTGAACAGTCCCCTGCTGACATGCAGGGTCCAAGGATTCATGAGGTTTTCTCCACACCAATGCACGTCCATCCTCTCGATACAATTTTAAACGAGTGTCGTCCGACCAGGCAACATATTTCCAGTCATCAACAGTCCAATATCGGTGTTGACCGGCCCAGGCGAGGCGTAAAACTTTGTGTCGTGTAGTCATCAAGGGTACACGAGTGTGCCTTTGGCTCCAGAGGTCCGTATCGATGATGTTTTGTTGAATGGTTCGCACACCGACACTTGTTGATGGCCCAGCATTGAAATCTTCAGCAATTTGCGGAAGGGTTGCACTCCTGTCACATTGAACGATTCTCTTCAGTCGTTATTAGTCCTGTTCTTGCAGGATCTTTCTCTGGCCGCACCGCTGCCAGAGATTTGATATTTTACTCGATTCCTGATATTCACGGTTCGCTCATGAAATGGTCGCACACCAAAATTCACATTTCATCGCTACCTCTGAGATGCTGTGTCCCACCGCTTGTGCACCGACTGTAACACCACGTTCAAACTGACTTGAGTCTTATAACGTGCCACGGCATCAGCAATAACCGATCTAACATCTGTGCCAGACACGTTTTGTCCTATACAGGCGTTGCCGACCTTATGGCCGTATTCTGCCTGTTTACATATCTCTGTATTTGAATACGCGTACCTGTACCAGTTTCTTTGGCGCTTCTGTGTAGATGCCGCCATCAGCTCGCGATCGACCACACACTGCGACTGGGAAATACTGGCACGAAGTCATTTCTAAACTGGAGAACGGTTGACTTCATTAGCCACTGCTCTTGAATCTCGTATACACTATAATCTTGGAAGAGATGCGAAACTAGCAGAAAAACTGCAAAATAACTTCATGAAGAGATGGAAGAAACATTATCTCTTCGAGTTGAGGAAGAAATACCGAGTTCGCGATATTGCTCTTTAGCTGGCAGTTGAAGCATATGTGGAAGAGAACCCACACTATTGAAGGAAGTCCAGGGAAATGTGGAATAGGGCGGACCTTAATCCTTCAAACTTTGGTCGGCCGGTGCAGACGGTCACCCAACTTGAGAGTGACTAGGTTGTGGAGGCTGTTGATGACTGAATAAGTTCTCTGTTTGTTATTTATCTCTGTATTATGTATATCTCTGAATAGAGACGAAAATAAATCATAAAACACTACACGTGGTCTCCTGTCCGTTAAAACATGAAGTATAATAAAAAGCGTTAGTATTTTCCCCTGCCAATAAGCTCTCTAGATTGAAAATATCTGGAGTTGACGAGCGACTAAGTACGCCACCAGTTGACAGTTGGGATGATCGATGGTCTCTGGCACTGAGTTGAGGTAGCACGCCGGCTGGTGTAGCCGGGCAGTTCTAGGTGCTACAGTCTGGAACCGCGCGACCACTACGGTCGCAGGTTCGAATCCTGCCTCGGGCATGGATGTTTGTGATGTCCTTATTTTAGTTAGGTTTAAGTAGTTGTAAGTTCTAGGGGACTGATGACCTCAGAAGTTAAGTCCCATATTGCTCAGAGCCATTTGAACCACTTTTTGAGGTAGCACGGGATGGGGTACCAATATCTCCCATCCAAGCTCAATTAAGCTCTACGTGGAATTGTGTAATAACTATTATTGCTGACTGAGATGGGAACTCTGTAAAGATCGTACTCTGTATACCCCCTGATCACCAGCAAATTTAATCGTGTTTTCTTGCTGCCCTTGCGTTTGCGTAAAGTAAGTACAACTTAGTTATTTACTAATCTTCCTGTGGTTGAAATTTCAATGGACAGCTGTGAATTTCTTTCGGGTAGTGGATTGGCCATTATCAAATTTAAGGATTGTCTGTTTTATTTTCTGTAAAGTTGTCACACTCAAATCATTCCTAGGGCCAAGAGTTGGCTGAAACCTGAAGTAGAAGACTCTGAGATATTTAGCGAATAATGTTACATATATCGGAAACGTGGATTAGACGCCATAGGAGGGGGAGTATTTAATGCAGTCCACGAAAATATTGTCTCTACTGAGGTCAAAGTTGGATGTGACAGTAGCGTTATCTGGTCGCGTATTAGAGGTCGAGGTGAAGCCATGTTATTTGTTATATGTTTCACCGGCCATCCAATTCCGCTTTGGCAGTTCTAGAGTCATTGAAATAAAGTCTACGGCCAGTTGCACGTAAATGCCCAGATCACGCAATAACAATAGGAGGCGACTTTGACGTATCGAGTGCAAACTGAAACGTCTATAGGTTCATTGCATGGGCCACAGACAGACAGTCTTGCAAAGTACTTTTGATCACGTATGCTGAAATCAATTTTGAGCAGTTAGTTTGATAGCCCACACGCAGTTGAAATTTGTTACACATCGTAGCTACAAAGAGGCCGGACATTATCGAAAGCGTCAATATAGAGGTAGGAATTAATGATCAAGATGTCATAATAGCAACTATGGTTACAAAAGTTAATAAATCAGTCAAGAAAGTTACGAGAATGTTTCTTCTAGAAAGAGCAGATAAGAAGTCGTCAGCATCTCATTTAGACAGTGAACTGGAATCACTTAGTTCTAGTGAGATAGACTCAGAAAAATTATCCCCGAAGCTTAAACAGTTTGTAAATCGTAGTCTGGAGAATTATGGTCCTAGTAAGTGGAATAAGGACGGAAAAGAGCAACCGTGGTTTAACAACGAAATTCAGAAAATGCTAGGACAACAAAGGCTGTTGCACTTTCGGTTCGGAAGAGAACGCAAAAATGGCGACAGACAAAGGTTAACATACATTCATGCCTCCGTGAAAAGATCTATGAGCGAAGGATACAACTACCACCGCCATACCCTGGTAAAAGATATGGGAGGGAACCCGAGAAACATCGCTAAGCGGAGCTAAGGCTACAATTCAGTGCCTTGTTGACCTGTCTGGCGTGGCACTTGAAGATAGCAAAACTAAAGCCGAAGTTTTAAATCTCGCGTTTAAGAAATCGTTCACGGAGTGGAGTCGTACAAACAGACTCCGACATAGTAATAAGCATCCCTGGCGTAAAGAAACAACTGAAAGAGATGAAAACAAATAACTCACCAGGCCCGGATGGAATCCCAGTTCGGATTTACAAACAAGAAGACCACATTTATAAGCCTGCCTTCTTTAGGGAAGATTTCTCACCAAATTGCCAACCTCTTCAAGACATACAACATAAAAATAAGTGTCTTCACCAACAACAAAATACAAAATAAAATCATACACAGCACCAAAACCACTATACAACATATCAAAAGTCAGGTGTGTACAAGCTTTTTTGCGTCTCATGTCCAAGCTTCTACATTGGACAAACTGGTAGAAGCTTCACAACAACATTTAAAGAACACATAGATGCATTCCGTCTTAACAACCTGAATAATTCCAGCTTTGCCTTACATCTTACCCAACACAATTATTGTGCAAACAACATAGAAGAGTATCTCCAAATACTCCATTTTGCCAACAAAGGCACAATACTTGACCTTCTTGAAGAAATTGAAATATTTATCTACACAAATACAGCACCTGGCTACCTACTCAATGATCAAATTGAACTGAGGAACAAATTTTGAAGATCTACTAGTTCAAAACAAGTAACCACTCAACGAACCCTACACGCCTCTCCACCCCTCTCCCCCCCCTCCAACGACCTCCCCCTCTCCCTCCTCACATCCTATCTAGACCGGTGCCAATGTAATATCCTACCACAGAATAAAACCTCTACTATATTTCTAAATGTTAAAGCCCTCTACTGCTAACATAAATCAGCACTTTTATACATATTACTTCTAGATGGAACAAACAGAAGCTGCCTTTACCAATATTCTAGATTACTTTAATGTTAGAGTAAAAATAAGTCAACAGTTAAAGAACTTTTGTTCATGGTTTTTAAATATAAAGTGTACAGCAATACAAACAGCTTTGATCCATTACAATCACTATAACTTTTATACATATACCTTTAGCTAAAATAAACAGAATCTACTCTTGTTAATACCCCAGATCATGTTAACATAACAACAGAAACATGTCAACAGTTCATCTGAAGGTTAGTTATTAATTTAAATTTAAATATAAAGGTCCTAGTCTAACAGGCAGCTGCATCTAACTGCAGATACAGTAACTCTGTAGCACTGATTGATGGATATCCATGTTAATTCCAATCACAAAAAATAAACAAATAAACAAATAAATAAAAACGCTATAAATTGCCTGTATTATACGTAATATACAAATAGAAATAAGATATCAGATCACCTGAAGTTTGTTCTTGTAATAGTTTATTTATTTATTTAATTTTGTACTTTCATGTTATCGCCAGTCTGATTAAAATATTTGCCGTTATATCAACCTTAATACATGTAAAGAAGAACAAATTACAACTCTGTGCAAAGTAGGCCTATGCCATATCATTCTGTCAAGATCTTTGTTACAAGCAACAGTTGTAAAGTTCATGCTGGATGCTGAAAATTCTCGCTGTCAGAGTGCAATTAATATAGTTTGTGTGGAACTGTGTGTAGTGATACAACAACTGGATATCTAAATGAAGGCAGACAGATGGACACTAACCGAAAAAGCTGCCTATACTGTCGCAGTAATTAAAAAACTAAATTTACATCCGTATCGACAGATAAGCTATAGTCATGGCGATATATTAATGTGTGTTCCATCTTTTTGTCATAGAGTTAGCACCCAGCAGTATGCTAGGAATAATGATGTAACTTCCTGAAACTATCTGAAGATGAACCTGAAAATGTTCGAAAACCAGTTCATGGAATAAAACATAATTATTCAAAAAAGTGACTGGTTGCAATTTTGTATAACTTATTTACAAAAAGATTTTCGTTCTGACGCAAACTGAAAGTGTAATGTTTTAATTGTATTGAACTGCTAGTTGAAGTGTCCTGGTATGGTAAACCAATTCTAAGATACAATTAGGTTTTGTATCGTGTGACATAACTAATGTCCACAGGGTAACCGAACTGAATGGTTACTAATCTCTAAATGTTGCAACAGTGCAACATTTGAGTATATTAACTTGTTTAATTTGTTCTTTATAGGAATCACCCGTGTAATGTGCATGTGTCTGTAGTGTATACAGTATGAAACCTACATTAATATATTGAAAAGCAATTGAAAAGGGATACTCGAATGGCTGCAAATTGTAAGCATGTTAATTCAGCATGTAACGGGAGGCTATTTCATTCTGTAGTCAGTCGATTCACTGCACGTCGTCATACATCCCGAGGCTCCAAATTACACGTGACTAAAATACTTACGTACGTAGCTACCAGTGCATGGCATCTGGGAATGGAATGTCCAATAAATTAGTATCACATGGAAAAATTGGAAATTTGTGGTAAGATGTTATGAGACCAAACTGCCGAGGCCATCGGTCCCTAAGCTTACACACTACTTAATCACGCTAAGGACAACACACACGCCCATGCCCCAGGGAGGACTCGAACCTCGGACGGGGGGAGTCGCGCGGACCGTGACAAGACGGTCCGGATACTCGGCGCGTCATTATCATATGTGTAGCACACTCACACACTATATATGGCAAAGGGAAAAAATCGCAACACCGAAAAGTAATTAAAGCAGAGAATTGAAAGTTCTCGGGAATACATTTGCCAGATGACATGTAGGTGATTAACAACGCAAAACAACAAATTAATGTACGCATGTGATAAGCCACTGCAAAAGTGAAACCGGTGTACCTTCCAGAATGTTGAATATCAGCATGAAAATGTACCTGCAGTGTGTTTTACAGGTGAGGATTGTTGGTTTGCGATGTTGAGATCCACATCTGCTGCACTTGATCCTTAAATATAGGTACGGTTACCGCTGGTTCTGGATGACGCTTTCGTTCAAAAACGAATAAGTGATGAGAATGGAATCTTAGTCGCCTTAAAGGCATTATTGATAAACATCGAGTCACCACGTCCAATCTTAAAGGCAACTAACGTCCATGACCGTTACAGCGTGTATTTAAAGCAAACCTGAGCAAACCAAACGCAGTCCTAGACAGAAACTTCAGGAACGGAAGGGTTTCTGGGACCACGACCCCTCGTCCCTAAAGGTTTACCAGCAGCTAAAACTGATTTGCATCCTTACAGTGGCGTTAGTAGCGCCACTCCAACGCGACTGGCGCGAAATTTAGGGTAAATGTCATCTTTCAGATGTAGAGACACGCCTACTAACTATCGTTTATGTCGCAAATTCCTTCTTGGTATTGCGATTTTTTCCCTTTTAATTTAACTTGACAAAAACTATCTTGGAAACGACTCATCGCACGAAAAAAGTGTTCTAACTTAAAAGTTTGTATTTGTAATGTATTTTCAAATGGGAAATCCCATTTTTTTAGCACATTCGGATTATACGCCAAAAACACGTACGGTTTACTGAAGGGATTGTTTCCCATTCGTGGTACGAGGTGCATTCAAGTTCTAAGGCCTCCGATTTTTTTTCTCCGGACTGGAAAGAGATAGAAACATGCGCATTGTTTAAAATGAGGCCGCACTCATCGTCAATACGTCCCAGAGATGGCAGCACCGTACGGCAGATGGAATTTTACCGCCAGCGGCGAGAATGAGAACTGTTTTAAATACTTAAAATGGCGACGTTTTCCTTACTTGAACAGCGAACAATCATTCGTTTTCTGAATTTGCGTGGTGTGAAACAAATTGAAATTCATCGACAGTTGAAGGAGACATGTGGTGATGGAGTTATGGATGTGTCGAAAGTGCGTTCGTGGGTGCGACAGTTTAATGAAGGCAGAACATCGTGTGACAACAAACCGAAACAACCTCGGGCTCGCACAAGCCGGTCTGACGACATGATCGAGAAAGTGGAGAGAATTGTTTTGGGGGATCGTCGAATGACTGTTGAACAGATCGCCTCCAGAGTTGGCATTTCTGTGGGTTCTGTGCACACAATCCTGCATGACGATCTGAAAATGCGAAAAGTGTCATCCAGGTGGGTGCCACGAATGCTGACAGATGACCACAAGGCTGCCCGTGTGGCATGTTGCCAAGCAATGTTGACGCGCAACGACAGCATGAATGGGACTTTCTTTTCGTTGGTTGTGACAATGGATGAGACGTGGATGCCATTTTTCAATCCAGAAACAAAGCGCCAGTCAGCTCAATGGTAGCACACAGATTCACCGACACCAAAAAAATTTCGGGTAACCGCCAGTGCTGAAAAAATGATGGTGTCCATGTTCTGGGACAGCGAGGGCGTAATCCTTACCCATTGCGTTCCAAAGGGCACTACGGTAACAGGTGCATCCTACAAAAATGTTTTGAAGAACAAATTCCTTCCTGCACTGCAACAAAAACGTCCGGGAAGGGCTGCACGTGTGCTGTTTCACCAAGACAACACATCCGCACATCGAGCTAACGTTACGCAAAAGTTTCTTCGTGATAACAACTTTGAAGTGATTCCTCATGCTCCTTACTCACCTGACCTGGCTCCTAGTGACTTTTGGCTTTTTCCAACAATGAAAGACACTCTCCGTGGCCACACATTCCATCTGTGCTGCTATTGCCTCAGCGATTTTCCAGTGGTCAAAACAGACTCCTAAAGAAGCCTTCGCCGCTGCCATTGAATCATGGCGTCAGCGTTGTGAAAAATGTGTACGTCTGCAGGGCGATTACGTCGAGAAGTAACGCCAGTTTCATCGATTTCGCGTGAGTAGTTAATTAGAAAAAAAATCGAATGCCCTAGAACTTGAATGCACCTCGTAGATGGCGCCGTAATCGAAAAAATCATGTGTGCCTGTTTTTGCAGTTAGGAACCGAAGCATTTGATTCTACATTCCGTTTACGATGTAAGTGTAAACCTGTATGTTCTGTTGGTTGATGCTTATGTTCAATGTTACTTGAGAGTTGCATTTGTGATTGTACAGCACAAATAGTATGGTTAAGCCTTGACATTTCTGGCAGCTAAGCTACTTGTATGGTGACGTAGTTTTATGTTTCTATAGGGTCGGTTTTGGTGAGTCCCGATACCATCGGAATGATTGATTTGGGAGAGTGCTTGCGAACCCCACCACCAGAGTGGCTGATACCGGTGGGTTTCCATCCAATCCCCGTAACTCTCGCACTGGCAGCTGTGCTGCTATCGGTGGAATACGAACCACATCCTCTGAAGTAACGTAAAATGTTCATGAAGTGAATGTGACAGGCTCATGTGCCGTGGATACTCTACGAGATGAGGCAACCCAGTGGTAAGAGGCATGGGGATTCACCGAAATCAAGCATTCCGATGGGAACAGAGAACTATTACATTCACTTCGTTGTTCCGCGAGCATGCTAAACTTAGCTTCTAGGCAGACTTTGAAACGGCTATCCGTATTGTACTGCACAACCAAACATGGAACACAAGAATAAATTTCGAAGATAAATACGAACTGTTAGAACACAAAGATTTTCATTTACACCGTAAACGAAATGTATAACCAAGTAATAGCAAAAAAGCACACTTTATATTTGTCGCTTAAAGTGCCGTCTACCACGAATGGGAAACAATGGCTTCAAAAAACCACAAGTATTTTTTGGTTTAGAATCCGAATAGGAAATAAAAATGGGGGGGGGGAGGGCTTCTCGTTTGAAAATATAAACTAGATTCCTCACAAACACGAGAGGT
Organism: Schistocerca piceifrons; assembly: GCF_021461385.2. Classification (NCBI taxonomy): domain Eukaryota; kingdom Metazoa; phylum Arthropoda; class Insecta; order Orthoptera; family Acrididae; genus Schistocerca; species Schistocerca piceifrons. The sequence goes on from NC_060143.1 coordinate 577,476,310, forward strand.
GGTTAGGAGTAGCTGGTTTTAGCACAGACAAATGTCCCCTTTACTAATATTAACTTTTCACCTAGAAATTTGCTCCGTACGATGCGTGTTTTACGAGATATTTAGTTGTCTAAAGTTAAAACTATATATATATATATATCAGGGTGTTTCAAAAATGACCGGTATATTTGAAACGGCAATAAAAACTAAACGAGCAGCGATAGAAATACACCGTTTGTTGCAATATGCTTGGGACGACAGTACATTTTCAGGCAGACAAACTTTCGAAATTACAGTAGCTACAATTTTCAACAATAGATGGCGCTGCGGTCTGGGAAACTCTATAGTACGATATTTTCCACATATCCACCATGCGTAGCAATAATATGGCGTAGTCTCTGAATTAAATTACCCGAAACCTTTGACAACGTGTCTGGCGGAATGGCTTCACATGCAGATGAGATGTACTGCTTCAGCTGTTCAATTGTTTCTGGATTCTGGCGGTACACCTGGTCTTTCAAGTGTCCCCACAGAAAGAAGTCACAGGGGTTCATGTCTGGCGAATAGGGAGGCCAATCCACGCCGCCTCCTGTATGTTTCGGATAGCCCAAAGCAATCACACGATCATCGAAATATTCATTCAGGACATTAAAAACGCCGGCCGTGCGATGTGGCCGGGCACCATCTTGCATAAACCACGAGGTGTTCGCAGTGTCGTCTAAGGCAGTTTGTACCGCCACAAATTCACGAAGAATGTCCAGATAGCGTGATGCAGTAATCGTTTCGGATCTGAAAAATGGGCCAATGATTCCTTTGGAAGAAATGGCGGCCCAGACCAGTACTTTTTGCGGATGCAGGGACGATGGGACTGCAACATGGGGCTTTTCGGTTCCCCATATGCGCCAGTTCTGTTTATTGACGAAGCCATCCAGGTAAAAATAAGCTTCGTCAGTAAACCAAATGCTGCCCACATGCATATCGCCGTCATCAATCCTGTGCACTATATCGTTAGCGAATGTCTCTCGTGCAGCAATGGTAGCGGCGCTGAGGGGTTGCCACGTTTGAATTTTGTATGGATAGAGGTGTAAACTCTGGCGCATGAGACGATACGTGGACGTTGGCGTCATTTGGACCGCAGCTGCAACACGGCGAACGGAAACCCGAGGCCGCTGTTGGATCACCTGCTGCACAAGCTGCGCGTTGCCCCCTGTGGTTGCCGTACACGGTCGCCCTACCTTTCCAGCACGTTCATCCGGCCCGTTTCCCAGTCCGTTGAAATTCTTCAAACAGATCCTTTATTGTATCGCTTTTCGGTCCTTTGGTTACATTAAACCTCCGTTGAAAACTTCGTCTTGTTGCAACAACACTGTGTTCTAGGCGGTGGAATTCCAACACCAGAAAAATCCTTTGTTCTAAGGAATAAACCATGTTGTCTACAGCACACTTGCACGTTGTGAACAGCACACGCTTACAGCAGAAAGACGACGTACAGAATGGCGCACCCACAGACTGCGTTGTCTTCTATATCTTTCACATCACTTGCAGCGCCATCTGTTGTTGAAAATTGTAACTACTGTAATTTCGAAAGTTTGTCCGCCTGAAAATGTTCTGTTGTCCCAAGCATATTGCAACAAACGGTGTATTTCTATCGCTGCTCGTTTAGTTTTTATTGCCGTTTCAAATATACCGGTCATTTTTGAAACACCCTGTATATATATAGGGTGTCCCAGCTATCTTGTCCACCCAAAATATCTCTGTAACAATAACAGCTATTGGAAAACGACTTTCACCGGTATCAATGTAGGGCTGGGGCCCATGAATGTACGTATTTGGAAACATTCTAAAACGAAAGCATATGTGTTTTTTAACACAAACTTATGTTTTTTTAAATGGAACTCCTATATTTTTTCTTCAGCAATCCATAGCATGACAAAACACATACAGAATGGCGTTGATTGCATCGCAATATTCCCATTACATCCCGAGATATTGAGACGCGAAGTTGACGCTTGAAACACCCGACATGCGCTACTAGCGCACGTCCTGAGGCTCAGGCGTGAACCCCATGCTGCCCGTAATCGCGATGTGATTGACATGTGTAATCACACCTCCATACTTATCAAGAGGTCCGAAACGAATAATACGGTCTGCTGCCATCAACTCTCATAAGCACATAATGGTTTCCCTCTTGCACGTTTTACGTATCTACGTACTCAATATGAACCAGTACCGATCGGTGTACACCCGTCAGGTTCTCTTATTTATCCTGCACACCCAAAATAAGGTTTATCTAATGCGTTATATGACCCATTGTGCCTGTCGCGCAGGGCCTGGCTCTACCTAGTCAAGTGTCCAACGTAGTTCCCGCTACTGCCACAGTTACCACTTCGCCTTGTTTATGATTTACGACCCATGCAAACGCCTGTACTCCACCACCCTCCGAGCATCCCATTTGTTGTTGGCTGGTTCAAATGGCTCTGAGCACTATGGGACTTAACTTCTATGGTCATCAGTCCCCTAGAACTTAGAACTACTTAAACCTAACTAACCTAACGACAGCACACAACACCCAGTCATCACGAGGCAGAGAAAATCCCTGACCCCGCCGGGAATCGAACCCGGGAACCCGGCGTGGGAAGCGAGAACGCTACCGCACGACCATGAGCTGCGGACTTTTGTTGTTGCTTTGACGTGCAGTACACCGCTTGCCAGTGTAGTCGTGCATCAGAGTAATCTAGTGACGGCACGGAGGTAGTACACATTGTGAATAAACGTTGTGTTGTGGAACTTATACTGTACTGTATAATGTACACACATGAAGATATGGTAGAAATGCTGCTGATCTATGGACAATGTACGTTGACGGGAAATACGTTATGTGGTTGCTTGTTTGTTGATAGTACTGTTAGCGAACATTATGATTATTAAGTTAATATGTCTGTTTTCTACCCTACTCTACATACCTGTACTGTACCCTGTTGTAGGTGGACGAAATGCTGTTCGGGCAGAACGACTGTACAGAAGACGATTCCCTGACAAGCCATCGCCTTCGCGCCGGATGTTTGGTCGTCTCACATCTCGTCTACGTGAAACGGGAAGCTTAAATCCAAGACCTCGACATCGTCCTAGAACACGCACAGATGAACGTGCTGAAGTTGCTGTGCTCGCTACCATAGCTGTGAATCCTCAAATCAACACACGTCAAACTGAACGTGAAGTTGGTGTGTCGAAATCAAGTGCACAGCGTATTCTTAAACGTCATACATTTCATCCTTACCATGTTCATTTACACCAGGATCTTCATGGAAATGACTTCCGCAATAGGGTAATATTTTGTCGGTGGGCTCAGAAAAAATTTCTGACTGATTCAAATTTTTTTGCAGATGTTCTCTTTACCGACGAGGCATCATTCTCCAACAAAGGAATTGTCAATATGAGGAATATGCATTATTGGTCCGCAGACAATCCAAAATGGCTCCGTCAGGTAGAGCATCAACGTCCGTGGAAAGTTAATGTTTGGTGTGGGATTATCGGAGATACCATTATCGGACCTTTCTTTATAAATGGCATCCAAAATGGCAGACAATACACCAGATTTACACGACACAATCTTCCTGTTCTCTTGGACACCGTACCTCTGAACCGGAGAATGGTCATGTGGTATCAGCATGACGGATGCCCTGCACATAACGCCTTACGAGCACGACGACTTCTGAACCGTAAGTTCCCTGGTAGGTGGATTGGACTAGGTGGCCCAGTTAGGTGGCCTGCCCGATCTCCGGACCTTACACCGC